>NW_015159711.1:3694555-3815963 GCF_001447785.1 Gekko japonicus
CCCACCGCCAATACCTACGCTTCGCAATTGGTCAACAGCATTACCAATATGCAGCCCTCCCATTCGGCCTTTCAGGTGCACCAAGAGTCTTCACAAAGACTATGGTAGTTGTCGCGGCCTTCCTCCGTCTCAAGGGTATCTATATACCCTTACATCAACGATTGGCTCTTGGTGGCTACCTCCAAAGACGCTCTAGTCTCAAACATCAATGAGACGTTGGTCCTCCTCGAAAACCTAGGTCTACAAGTAAATCTAGAAAAGTCTCAACTTCAACCGGTCTAGAAGATACATTACATCGGTGCGCTACTGGACTCCAGGAATTGCACGGCTTACCTGCCACAAAACAGAGCGGCCGACATCGTCCACCTAGCCACTGTAGTCCGTTCCCGGCCTTCAGTGACAGCCTTTCAAATACAAAGGCTACTTGGCCTTATGGCTGCTACTATGTCAGTCCTGGTCTTTGCCAAATTAAAAATGTGTCACCTACAATTGTGGTTTATCCGCAATTTCAATCCAATGGAAGACACACACACCACCCTCCTGATCCCACCTGCCAAAGTACGAGAGTCTTTACTTTGGTGGACTGTCCCTTCCAATCTGTTCCAGGGAGCACCCTTCCATCCTCCATCACCCCAAATGACCCTAACAACAGACGCCTCCCTCTCAGGCTGGGGCGCTCACATGATGGGACTTTGTGTCAGAGGCAGATGGAACACTCAAAAACGAAAGCGGCACATAAACTTTCTGGAACTGCTTGCGATACAGTTCGCTGTCATCAGTTTCCTGCCCCTGATCGAGGGGAAATGTGTCATGGTCCTCACGGACAATACTACTGCCCTCAGCTATGTGAACAAGCAAGGGGGCACCATCTCCCAATGCCTCTGCAACCTCGCCCTCCAGTTATGGGACTTCTGCATTGCCCACAACATCTTCCTAGTCGCCACGCACATCCCAGGGCACATGAATGTGCAAGCAGACCACCTGAGTTGGGCAGGACTCAGTCTCCATGAGTGGGAAATGAATCCAACCTTCCTTCTTCCACTCTTCCACAGGTGGGGGTTCCCCCAGATAGATGTTTTTGCCACCAGGGCGAACAAAAAGTGCCCTCTGTTCTGCCCCCGAGGTGGCAGGGACCCACAGTCTCTAGGGGATGGTCTCCTCTATCCGTGGTCCAGAGGATTTCTCTACCTCTTCCCTCCACTGCCTCTGCTCCTGAGAGTGGTCCGCAAAATCATCAGCAACAGAGCAGACTGCGTCCTCATAACCCCGTGGTGGCCGAGGCAACTATGGTTCTCAACCATCCTCAATCTGTCAGCGGGGGTCTACCAGCAGTTTCCCCCAGCACAAAACCTTCTGTTCCTATTCGAGTCCCCACTCCTATACCACGACGTGCCACAAATGAAGTTGACAGCCTGGAGAGTAGCGTCAACAGCTTTTCTGCTCGCATAGCAAATGTCTTGCTAAACTCCTGGAAGTCCACTACACAAAAGTCCTATAATTACAAGTGGCAAAAATTCTGTTCCTCTCTGGGTGACGATGCCCCTCGAGCCACCTCCGCAAGTCTCGAGAAAGTTTTCGAATTCCTCCTGTCTCTCGCTGACTTGGAACTTTCACATTCCTTGTTAAGGGTTTATTTGGCTGCACTTTCGGCCTACCATGTTCAAGTTGAGGGATGCACACTGTTCTCGCATCCACTTTCAAAATGTTTTTTGAAGGGACTGTTGCACCTTTACCCTCCCATCAAAACTCCTGTCGTCCCCTGGGACCTTCCCCTGGTCCTTCACCAACTCACCAGGAAACCTTTTGAGCCGCTCGCAACCTGCGACCTAAAATTCTGTTACACACCTTGGATATGAAACATGCGCTTCTGTTCTACCTAAACAGAACCCATCCAACAAGACATGACTCTCAACTTTTCATCTCCTATGCGCCAGCAAGCCTATCAAGGTGGATTGCGGGTTTCATCCGCCTCTGCTACCTTATCGCCTAGCAGCAATTGCCTGGCCCTATCAGGGCTCATTCAACCAGAGCTGTTGCAGCCTCAACTGCCTTCCTCCAGGGAGTTCCCCTGATGGACATTTGCAGAGCCGCTACGTGGGCTACGCCTAACACCTTCATAAGGCACTACGCCCTATTTATTTATTTATTTATTCCCTAGATTTGTATCCTGCCCTCCCCGAAGGCTCAGGGCAGTTAACAAGGGCATAAATGCCAAATTCAAACAATAAAAACAGTATAAAAATACAATGATACAGCATAATACAGTTATTAAAATTAGTAAAAATAAAAATATCGGTGCTCCAATACTCACTCCGAACCATAAAACCAAGATGGTGTTCTGAAGATGTTAGAACAGAACAACAACAGTATATGTCCCCACAACCCTGTCATCCGCCAGGGAAGTCTTGCACCCCCGATGATACCCGCACTAGCGTTGGTAGAGTGCGGTGATGGAATAAGCGTTGGTGGAATAATGGTGGTGGCGGCTCCTACTCGAAAGCCTGGCGGAAGAGCTCCGTTTTGCAGGCCCTGCGGAACTGCAGAATGTCCCGCAGGGCCCGGATCTCTTCTGGGAGCTCATTCCACCAGGTAGGAGATGTCACCGAGAACACCCTGGTGACAGCAGATTTGATGTTTCTGGGGCCTGGGATATCCAGGAGGTTTTGGCTCCTCGACCGTAGTGCCCTTGGGGGAACATGCAGGGAAAGGCGGTCCCTTAGGTAGGCCGGACCCTGGCCATATAGGACTTTAAAGGTAAGAACCAGCACTTTGAAGCGAGTCCGGTACGCCATTGGCAACCAGTGCAGCGCTTTCAGGACAGGCCGGATGTGATCCCGTCTAGGGAGACCCATCAACAGCCTGGCTGCAGCATTCTGCACTAGTTGCAGCTTCTGAATTTACGACAGAGGCAGCCCCATGTAGAGAGCGTTACAGTAGTCTAGCCTAGACGTCCATAAGAACTCTCGTACCAACATGGTACGTCACATCCTCGGCTTCGCAGTAAGGAACTACCAGCACCTTTCTCCAGGTAGGCCACTGCTCGTCGAAGATAAACAGTTTGCTTACCTGTAACTGATGATCTTCGAGTGGTCATCTGTGCATTCATACCACCTGCCCTCCTTCCCCGCTGCTGTCAGCTTCTACATTTTCCATAGGGGTTGATTCGCGGCTGTTCGAAGGAACTGGCGGGATGTCCACGCCTACCCCTCTGGGCATGCGTGGTGGGGTTCCTGCACATGCCCGAGGTCTAGGCACGAAAATCCGTTAAAGAACTTGCTACAATGCCGATCGATCCAGCGCGTGCGCACTGTATCCCATGGGTGTAAATACACAGATGACCACTCGAAGATCATCAGTTACAGGTAAGCAACCTGTTTTTCCCCAGCCCTCTTCTTCCCTATTGGTCAAAATCGGTGCCAAAACTTCCCAAGGCCTTCTGGGATTTGTAGGCCCAGCCTCCCCTACTGCTAGCCAGGCTCCCTGAGCCTAGTAGGCCTCTGGTAGCACAGCCCAGATCATGACAGTTATTTTCTTATGTTCTTAATTCCACTTAGAGTTCTGTCCTGGAGTGTACTCAGCGTTGGTCATGATCATCCAATCATGGACCTGTTCTGCAAAGAGAAGGACAATTCCCATAAGTCTGCCCCAATCAAGGCTTTGCTTCCTAGACACGGCTACTAGCCATGGCAACTAAGGGGAACCTCGTAATTCAAAGGCACTAAACCAGGAGGCAACATCAGGGGAAGGTCTTGGCCTCTGTGCCCTGTTGTTAGCCAACCAGTTCCTCTGGCCACTGTGTTAGACAGGATGCTGGACTAGATAGACCATTGGTCTGATCCAGCAGGACTCTTCTTATATTCTTATGTTCTTAAGGCTTCCTGGTTTAATATAATACACTGTGGAAATTATCCCTTTGAAGGAGTATTCATAGATGATATCAAGCAGCTACCTGTTCGGAGTATTTTTGGCACAGTTCTGACATAAAGGTGAGTAGGAAAGCATCAAACTGATGGTTATACTCTCCAGTACATCTGATGAAGTGAACTCTGACTCACAAAAGCTTACACTGGAATAAATTTTCAGTGCCATCCTAGACCGTTACACCCTTCCAAGGTGATATCATTGAATTATAGTGAGGATGTTCGAATGTGAGAGCAATGTAAATGAATGAATGTAAAAATTTTCACAAAGAGTGACAAAATATGAATAGTCTGGGCACAGCTCTGTCAGTGACAGTGGGGCAGATCCAACCAAGCTCTAAGTAGCCTTTCTCCAACTTAAGTGGCTCTTCCTCCAACTAAAGAGCTGCTTAAGATGGAGGAAGCCACCTTAGGCTGGAGGAAGATTTCAAACCTGACCCAAAAGGAAAGACAGGGTATAAATATTCTGATAGACAAATGAATAAACTTTGTTCAGTGGAGTGGTCGAGTAGGGGTAGGACTCACCCCAGTGTCTGATACCATCAGGAAATTTTTAAAAAATAGGGTGGATAGAAATAGCAAAATATCTTTCATATCTATTTTGAATCCAATGAGATTCTTTCCTTTTGCAAGTATTCAGGAGAGAATATTTCAGAATAACCCCAAATTAGAAATCTTAAAAAAAGATTTCTAAATCTGTGAATGATTTCTAACTTTAAATCTGTGAACATTGTTTTCTACCACCGGCTCATGATCTTTGACCATGCTGTGAATGACTTTGAATGTTCATAGAAAATTTTGAAATGAGCCTTCTCTCACTAGCAGAGCCTATACAATTGCAGTGGCTGAGCAAACTCAGGTTGCTCTCCTGCTGCTTGGTGGGGAGAAGGTGATGTGGTGCCCTTGGTCTTTTGACAGTGTGCACTAGCAACAGGTCCCTCCAAAAATCAGCAAGAAATTATATGCCATTTATATGGGAGCTCAAAGCCAGTGGGTTGAGCTCTCTGACCCACCTGAGGGTCCCATCCCACAGGTTGAAGACCACTGTTCTGAATAACCTTTGGTAAACCTTGAACCCAGTTTCACCCAAAGGCATAAAAGTTTGAACCTGTTGTGCTAAAAAGAAACCTTGGAGTGGCTATACTGGCATCTGATTGTTTCATAAGGGATTAACTTACATGGGCTTTGTTTCCTAATGAAGAATGCCATGACAAGAGGGGCTCCAGGTGGATTCATAAGAGCTTGGAAAGCAAACATTGTATATTTCTGTGATCAAAGCCCCTGAGCCTGGCTTTGAGCAATGCAAACAACTCCCTCGCTTTCCCTCTTAAAATACCTGAACCAAAACGTGATCCTTGGGCCATTTATCTTTCCTTGTAACAAAAAAAGATTGTGAAACGCCACCACAACAGAGGCTGCAGGCTGGCATGGGTGATGGCTCATTCAGGCAAGTGGCTTGAGGATACACAGAGGAGGGAAGCCCATTAAAGCATTTAGATTTAGTTTTTCATTTCTCCACACAAAGGCAAAGGCATAAGGATAGCCTGTGTTGAGTCAGCTGTGGCTGGCAGCAGTCTTCTGGAAAAAGGAAAAAGAAGAAATTGTTCTACTTGGATCTGTTAGGAACAACAAAGTGAAAGAAAATGATGTAATCTAAAATTACATCAGTTGTAATGTTCTGCTCCTTCACCAAACATAATGCCCCACTGTTGTGATTTTGTGGATAGAGAAGAATTTTTCTGTCTCTTGTAACACTGGGACTCAAACCCACCCAGAGAAGATAATTCAGGAAAGACAACAGGAGGCGATCACAACGCATAACAAATATATGGAATTTGCTGCTGTGATGTGATGATGTGATGATGGTTGCTGCCTTCAATGTCTTTAAATGGAGTAGTTGACAAAATCATGCACTAGAGGTCTGTCAACCTCCATTAACCATCATAACTAAATGAAGGCTCCAGATTCAAAGGTAGGGTACCAGATGCTGGGAGCAAATAGACAAGGATGGGTTGTTGCCTGCTTCAGAGCTTCCGGGAAGCATCTGACAATCAGATGCTGGACAGGATGAATTCTTGGTGTAATGATGCAGAGCTCTTGTACTTTTGATCATTTGGGATCCTTTTGCAAGCTGATGAATACTGAGGAGTAAAGTCACCTTGCTGTGGGCCCTCCATACACACCAAAACGGTTGTATGAATGGGTCCTAAGACTGACGAATTAGGGCCTTATGTTGAAGACTTAGACATTCCGAAGGCAGGTAATTGTCTACATAGGAATTGCTGCTCCAGTCTCATTTCTTAATGTCCTGTTTTTCTTCCTCCTTGTGTGTGTTCATTACAGGTATTTGAAGAAAGAAGAACCCTGCTGGGGAAATGGGTAATTTTTTTCTCTCTTAATTGAGCCCCGGATCTCTGTGGGTTTCCATACTTACTTGATAGATGAGCGGACTGCATTGAGAAATCTGCTATATGATGGGTGTGTGTTCCGAGGTTCAAAGATCATGGGTTGGTTACTTTGAGTAGGTGCATAGTCACTGTTACTTCATTCCCCAGCTGTAGCTTCTCAAGAGGTCTGGCTGGTCACTTTTGGAGAGAGAATCTGGACTAGATGGACCTTTGTTCCAGCAAGGCAGCTCTTACGCCTACAAAAGGCATTAACCATGATGGAAACTCCATGACCAGAGGCATGCTGAATACTAGATGATGGAGATTATTAGGGGGAGGGCCATCACCTCCATGCCTTGCCTGTGAGCTTCTCAGGGGTTTCTAGATGACTTGTGTTGGAGATAGAATGATGGACTAGACGGACCCATGATTTGATTTGCCCACTCATGTTTTATTAGTAACCAGGGAACCAAACATTTAGAGTATCCTGTTGATTCTATGGTTCAATGTTTGCAAAAAATTTTATACTGGGAAAAGTCATTTGCTTGAGGCTGTCCTGCTACAAAACATGCAGCTCACCTTTCCCCCTCTTTCCTACTCCCCCAGTTTGATAAATGGACAGACATTCAGAGGCGAAGAGTCCTGATGGATCTGTTAGAGTGCTGTTCTCTGTCACAGTTGAAGTTCTGTGTCAAGCAGCTGCATGATCGTGTGCCAGTTGAAGCTCTGGATTTCACTGCAAAGCTCCCCAGGCCGTTGTCCCTGTACATCTTTTCTTTCCTGGACCCTCGGAGCCTCTGTCGATGCGCCCAGGTAAAACTCAGCAGGCACGAAGCTGACGTGTGGAAGGAGTCAGCGCAGAGAGACAAATCAACTGGGTATGTTTAGCCTAGGGAAAAGGAGTTTAAGTGGGATATGATGTCTTCTGATAAGGGAGTTGAGGCAGGATAGGATTTATCCATTGAGGCAAAAAGCAATGGCTTCAGTTGGATCAGCACAGGCTTTCCTAATAGGAACTTGTCCAATGAATGAAATTCCCTAGACCCTCAACTGGGGAATTGCTCTTCCAGTTGGGAATTTCTTCCATTGGACAAATTTCTGTTGGAAAAGGCTGAGTTACAGAGTGCTACATCAATGGATGTAGTGTGGGGCAGGGAGAGGCTGTCTACAACACCAACCTATGCAGAAGGCCAATTCACACATGTGATGGCATTGCTGTATTTCTGTCATACACACACCCTCAAAATTTTTGTTTGCATAGTGGGTGAACCAGAAGCATACATGTGCCCAGTGATGTACAGTTGACATACAGTTGCCCTTACTGCAAGCACAGAATCCCTTTTTGGGTTTGCCATAAGCACAGGAATCACAGTAATTGTTTATGACAAAATATGTGAGGGTTTCCATTTTAGATATTATTTTAGCCATATGAATTGTAGGCAAGCATGAGCCCAAGGACTTGCATTTATGCATTTTGCTCCACTGGCGTATGTTTGACTCAACCTGTGATTTTGGCTAGAAGGAAGAAGATACAGTCAGCCATGTAAGCATTGCCTCCAAATTAACTGCAGTTGCTAGCAACATTAATTGTATTGTTGTCTGAGGGCCTTGAGGCAGATTTTCCATTTAGATGATGTGCTCGATAGCGTCCTTGAATAATTATGGTTCATTTGGTATTCACAGGTGAGCTGGCACTGGAAATACTTGACAGAGTTGGATCAGCTTTGGATGCAGAAATGTCTGCGTTTTGGGTGGTACATCAACTTCTCTCCAACCCCATTTGAGCAGGGAATCTGGAAGAGACATTACATTGAAATGGTGAAAGAGTTCCTCGTTACCAGGCCTACGGTACCCCTGTAATCTTTGAAAGATAATTGTGGGAGATAAGCCAAAGGCTTCTGGCCTAGCTTTATAACTTTCCATATGCAGGGTGTTTCTGACATGGAGATCATTCAAACTTGCATATCCCCACCCCCAACATTCTGAAGTGGTCTAGTCTTAGGAAGCTGTAACATATGCTTTCCCTACAAGTTTTAGGTTGGGGCTGTGGTTTCGGGTAGCGCAGCTGCTTGACGTGCATAAGGTCCCAGGTTCAATCCCCAGGATCTCCAATTAAAAGGGCCAGGTAGGAGGTGATGTGAAAGTCCCCAGCCTGAGACTTGAGAGCTGCTGCCAGTCAGACTAGACAATAATGACCTTAATAAGCAATAACCTGATAGAGTATAGGGCAGTTGTATGTGTTTCCATTTGCTCTCAAGGTACCCAGCTAAAAGTTCCATGCAGACATAACACTGAACTGTCCCTTCAAAATGTGAATCAAGAAAGGAGAGGCAAGACCTGTGAGTTCACTCTGCAGTGCCATATTGTAATATCTTTATGGTGGTGTGGTGGTCACTTGGAACCAGCTGTGAGGGGGCATTACCTTAAACAGTCACATGGAAATTAAAACCTATTTGACTGAACTGAAGCAAAACATAAGCCACTACATTAAAGCGCTGATTGATAACTGAATGCTCTCTTAAAACATTCAGTCTTTCCGGGCACAGTTCTCAATCCCTAAGGGAGATATTAAGGTTTCTGTATTTGTTTGTTCCAGGTTCAAAGTGAAACCTTGTATTTCCCAAGCCAATGAACAGTTGAGTTAGGTTGCAAAGCTTCTAACCCAGAGCTTTGCCAAAAAGGGGGGAAAGCAGGTTGCATTGAATTCCAAATCTGAGGGATTCAGGAGTTATAGGGTGTGACCAGGTTATATAGGAGCCATTATAGAGGCCAACACATGACTTTACTGGATCTTCTGATTTGTGCTCTTTTAAGGTGGTGATATGATGCCGTTCTGAGCATGGTCTAATAGATGCTGTCTTCACAATGAGATTTTTTCCCCCTGGGCATTCAGTCAACTCTGTGGCATTACTCTTTGTGATGAGAGCTAGTCTGGCGAAATATCAACCTTTCATAACTAATTCTAACAATAAACAATATGTCTTTTCATTGTGGGTGGCCTGTTCCTTCAAGGAGAAAGGAAGAGTAACTTCTGTAAGCAAGATGCGGTCAAGCCTTGCATGTCAAACATTTCTATAAATCCCCTATATGAACTGCACTGCATATTTGATGAATATTACATTCCATCACAATGCTGCAACATTAGTAATCCTTTCTAGACTTTTGGTTGCTCCATCCCAAAACGGTGCAGAAAAGAGCAGACAAAAATGATGCAATGTCAGGTATACTGCCATTGGGAAGAAAGAGGGGAGGCTTCTTTCTTGGGCACCTGTTTTTCATTTCTGTAATTGCCTTGCATTCCTTTCTATGCGCTCATTTACTTCCCAGCAGAACGCTTATCTTTCATGATTGTACTGGAGGAGTTGTCGTGTCTACGAGGCCTGGGAAGGAGGCCGTTTTCTACCTGCTAGCTGTTAGCTTTCCCATTACATTCACACGTGCGCGAATAAGGCTTATTGGAGGAATGGGGAGGGGGTGCATACAAACGCCCTATAATTAGTTATGCGCTTGCTTGCTTGACCATTCTCAACAGTGTTCCTGTTAACATGCCTATAGCTATGCAATAAAGCAAAACCTTCTTGTTTAAGAGTGTGCTACGTTGTGTTCACTGTGGGTTCTGACATGCAAGCATTGGAGCAGTTTCCAAGAAATACTGCTAAAGTGTTTGAGTCTTTTTAGTATGGATAAAGACAACTATGGAGGGATATGATAGAACATTATAAAGTTACGCATGGCATGACAAAAAGAAATTTCTTATAGCGTTAGAACCTGAAGTTACCCAATGCAGTTAATTTCACTGCAAAGTATTGGTAAGTGGAACTCACTGCAACGAGATGTGGCAGTGGCCACTAGCTTAAAGATATTTGAAAGGAGTTTAGACAACATTGTGGATGACAGCTGTATTGATTGCTGTTGGCCATGATGGCTAAATGGAACTCTTTGTTCAGAGATAATCTAAATCTGAAGTACAGGCCATGCTGGAAAGCTGTTGCCTTCATACCCCACTTATGGATAGGGTTGCTGTGTCCCTCCTGGCAAATGGCGGGGGATGGGGCAGACTTACTGGGAGAAGCAGGGAGGCCCATCCACCATACAGCGACGTGTCCACATCACTGCTCATGTGACCCAGAAGTGACATCGTCATGTCTGGGGTGTTGGGATGACACTCTGGTATTTGGGCAAAAACTCTATGGTAAATTTGGCTTCCACCATCAAGTTTTTGCCCAAATACCAGAGCATCGCCTCAATGTCCCAGATGTGAGGACAGCACTTCCGGGTCACATGGACAGTGACAGAGACATGTCACTGCATGTTGGATGGATCTCCCTGTTTTTGGGGATAAGTTCCCCCCCCCATCGGCCAGCTGATCAGCAGCAGGGAGGTGTGGCCTGGCAGCAGGGGACCCCCGCCTTCACCGGAGGAGTCTGGCTACCCTACTTATGGACTTCCCAGAGGCATCTCTTTGGCCAATGTTGGTAACAGGATGCTGGACTAAATGGACCTTTGGTCTTATCCAGGAGAGCTCACATTTTTAAGGGTTATCTAGTGGATGTGGCAAACTTTAATCTCTTAAACTCATGGTGCCAAGTAGCTAGTCTTCCTTGGGTTTTGTGGTGTGCCCTGTAGGTTGTCTAAAACAGCAACAAAGAGCAATTAACTTTGTTACCTTTTGGAGGGTTGCTTTATTGCCCTGTGATTTTCGGACCATGAGTGGACTCACTGTGGTGGCCAGCAGAGAAAAGATTTGTTGCCGCTGAGGGACTAGGGAGGTTCTACAGCAGCTCCAGCTTTACTATTCCTACCTGTCTTTTCTCCTTTAGACCATCCCGAAACACGACTTTGTGGTATTTGATGTTCAGCCAGTAGCTAAAGAGACCCCTGAGGCGAAACTGTCCTTGTCCTCAATCCTTCAATTAGGAAAGAAGATGGACAAGGAGAAGAGAGGGCTCCCCCCGTGGCGTTCTTCAGATAAGCATCCGATGGACATCATCAGATTCAATTACTTGGACAACTATGATCCTATTGAGCACGCGAGACAAGCGTAAGACATACTGTGACATCCTACTTCTTTTTGTCAAACTAAAGTGTTAGCAGAATGGGGCAAGTGACAACAGTGTCTCATTCATCCCAGAGACAGCAGTGGTGTGGTAGTCTGTTATGGTTCATAGCTGGTCCCATATTTGCAGAATGGGGAAGACAGTAACCCATGCCAGTCCCTGCCCTCATAGTTAGTGATAGGACCAAGGTTAGGATTATGTTTGCAGAATCCCCTCCTCTATTTGCTATGGTTCTTCCCTCTTCCATTTAATCCTCATAATAAATCTGTCAGTTACATTAAGCCAAGAAAGAGGGACTGGCCCAAGATCACCCAGCAAGCTTCATGGCACAGCGAAGATCTGAGCCTGGTTCTGACTCCAGCGTGGAATCAGTTTCTCCCCACCCTCATGCTATGGGTAGGCATTTGGCTTTTAAAATCATTTTTAAAAAACACGGCTGGTATATTGATCCATTTAAATTGTTTAGTGCTTTTTAAAAGTAGTTTTAAAACATGAGTAGTTTTTGTGATTGGCTGGCTTTTGTGACGTTCAGCACGGTGCACATCCCAACCCAGTGGGAAAACAGAAGGGAAGTGACGGACAAAAGGGCCAGCCGATCAGCACTCTGCACAGCCAGGTTCCTTTTGGAATGGGATGGAACCATTGCTGCTGGGCTCAGTGCAGTTTTTTAAAGTGTGTAGTGAGTGTAGATCTACAGGATCACCACTCAAGCTGTGTACATCTGTCTTAAGTGTGCGTCGGGGGAGTGTGTGGCATCCCGGACTTTCTGCTTTACCTGGCAACCTCAGGCAAACTGTTCCCTGATGAACATGCCAGGGCAAGTTGGTGAAGGGGCACCCCCCCCCCAAAGTGCAGGAGAATGCCAGCAAACCCAGCTCAAGCCCCAGTGCTGGCGCCAACAGCATGGTGGAGAAGCAGGCCAGGAAAGAGGTTCCCGTACAGTGAGAACCTGGAAGAGGGACTGCCACTCCAGGGGTGGGCAGTGGCTCCGAGGAAGGCAGGGTGATGCAGAACAACAAGTCGGAAGGCTGAGAAGACAGGAGTGTGGCTGTGTAGGTCGGCCTCTCAGCAGGCAAGAGCCCATTGGGGCAAGCACGGGGCAGGTGGAGACAGGGGTGGATGGGCAGGAGCAGCGCCAAGTCAGGCAGGGCTGGGGAGCACGGGGGGTGCAGCAGAGGATGTCCGGTTGGGCAAGTGGGCGAGGAAGATGCGGTAACCACCCCGTAAAAGATGGACACCGCTGAAAGGCCAAGGAGGAAGTGGGCTGCTCGGTTTGTTTGTGGGGGGGGGGGCTGCAGCCAGGGGAAAGAAGCAGTTTGGTCTCTGGCACCCATTCTGAGGCCTGGGAAGCCACGGTAGAGGGCCAGATGCTGGACATGCTTCACAGTGTTACACATTTTCACACTCTTGCAGCAGAATAAAAGGAGGAGGGCTAACCCCAGACATCAGCCAGCAAGCTTTTCAGAAAAAAAGGAAACCAAGCAACGGAACATACAAACTCCGGAAAGCAAAGTCATTGGCAAGTATTGCTGCTGGTTGACCTGTTTAGCTTATCAGTAGCCTCAGTGGGGTGTGCAGCCCTCGGGCACTGCAAAGATTGGCAAAGAAGGGAGCATCTTTGCAAGGTGCAACATTTGGATGAAAGTGACTAAGACTCAGAAAGGTATTCCAGCAATCAGCTGTTGTAGGCATGGGACAGGCTAGATGACTGATTCGTGGGACAGGCTAGATGACTGATTCTCACAGAGATGGGGAAGTATTAATCTAGGCTAGCCACCTGTGATGCTTGGATTCCTTGAACTTTGGTTGTCAGTGTTCAGTCTCCTCTTGCTTAACATACCAAAAACATACCATCAGTGTTCAGTCTCCTCTTGCTTAACATACCAAAAACATACCAACAGTGTCCCTGCCCAGAGGACTTACGAGATATATTGGCCAGACAAAGGAGATTAGGGTGGAGGAGACCATCAAGACTTGACATATGAGCCCTGACCTGGATAGCCCAGGCAAGCCTGATCTTGTCAGATCTCAGAAGCTAAGTAAGGTCAACTCTAGCAGGTACTTGGATGGGAGACCTCCTTGGAATACCAGCAGTTGGGAGGCAGGGGCAGGCTTTATTCAGCCACCTCTCTGAATATCCTCCAGGCACCCAGTAGAGGTCAGTCACCAGAGGTCACCATGACTTCCAGATGCACACACACTCACACACAAGCACACACTCACATGCACATATGGGTGGGGGGGAAAAAGACTTGACATTTGAGTATCAGAGATGGGGTACAGCAGAATCAAGAAGGTGGTTAACAGAGTTTCCTCTTTCCTGATCTCCCAGAATTGATATTTCTAAGCCAGATGTTACGTTTCCTGCACAATGACTATCTAAACTAGTTTTTGGTGCCTCCTTTTGGTATCAAGGACCTGTCTTCCTATCTCAGCCACTTTTACAATCAGGAGAGTAACATTTTTAGAGGCACCATAAAACAGCAAGCAGAAAGTGAGAGGTGACCACAAGACCTGTTGCAATGTTGGCAAAGACATGCACAGTGCCTCTGTGCACAGCTGGGAACCATGGGCTGACCTGGGATTATGGCCAAGGTCCAAGGCCAATGTGCTGCTTCCAGGGTCTCTGATGCTGATGTGTAACACATTTGGCACTGCACTACAGTTTCATTATGCAGCCCCTCATACAGGGTAGAATAGGGTCCCCAGCCATGTTGAGTATGTGGGCGCTTTTGGAATCCTGAGAAAGTGGAGAGTGAGTGCCATTGCAAAATGGCTGCCATGGAGGGGGGGTGCCGTCAGCCACAAATGGGCTGCCTTGAGGATTAGGTCCACTCATAAAATATTGGGAGGTTCCAAGCCAAACGTCATCCCATGATGGGGCTGCTGTTTCTGAATGGGTGCTCCTTTCAGGCACCAGGATGCTGCGGTCTTGGATCTTTTGAAGCACCTCCTGCTCCGATAAGGACCGCAAGGGTTCACTCTTTGCTTTGGGGAAGTAGGAAACATATGGGCAGGTGCCATGGCATCATGTGCATCACTCTGAGGATCACTGGAGTAGAAGTTCCTTGTGTAGGTAGCTGGGTTTGAACACTATAGGATCATTAAGCCAGGCACATCTGGCTACAGACATGAGTGCTTCCAGCAACATACTTCTGTCACTGTAGGAAGGATCTCGGTCTTGTGGTTTAACCTGTTTTGCTTCCTTGTCCTCCAGCAGCCTAGTGTTGAGTTGCCAAGAATGCAGGAGGGTGGAAATCAGGTATATGAGAAACATTTGCTGCCTACAGTCCTTTGCATTCTAGTCTCATTCCTGGAGGGTGGGGTGGGGACCCATACCGTGCCTGCCACATCCTGCCATGCGTGTGTATGTTCCGCACCATCAGCACCCCTTCCTGACATTTTAAGCTCTTGCATGCCCACCTACGTCTCTTTAGGTTGATCCCTGCCAGTCATTACACGGCTTCTTTCTAAATGTAAGGATTAAGCCCTGCCTTTGCCTTATTGTCTGTGTCTCCCAGCCACCGCCAGCCGCCTGTTAGGAAAACGGAAAGTGGTTCTAGCCTTTTCAGGCTGACATTTGACTGTTGACAGTTGTGCTGTTATCTGCCTTTATTGCTTCTGAATGGATTTCCGAGAAAGTGTTTTACTACCTCTAGCTTTTCCTAGAGATTAAGCAAACAGATTTAAAGGCCCAGGGCCTAGTTCTCACTGAGGTGGTCAGCCTGTGTCTCGGCTGCAGGTGGGGACTGAAAGCTTCCCGTATAAACCCCAAATACTGCCCCCCCATAGAAATTCAGCATTTCAGGGAGAAAGATGTGAGTGGGGCAAGTGTGTGGTTTATCACATCTATTGCCAGCAGACCCAGCTGGTTCACTCTGACATGTTCTGCTCCCAACTAGTGTGACCTGGAGACTGGGAAACTGCTGCCCAGAAGCAGCCTAGAGGTTAATTTTTCATCCTCATTCATGCTAGTGCTCTTTGTTTGTTTATATAGCATCATAAATGTATGTGACCCTTTACAAAATCCAGTTTCCCTGCCCTGAGGAATTTACAATCTAAAATTTGAGACAGTGACTATTGTGTTATCCACCCGTCTGTGTAAAGATGGCACAATGAGTGTTGCTGTTTTCTTCTCCACTGCTTCAGCCCCTGGTGAGGAAAACTTAAGGGGTTTGGCCAAAGGCTTTACAGGAAAAAATGGGTTATAAGGAGGGAAGTGAAGGCAGTGGCATCACAGGGGTGTTGTGGGTGCCAGTTTCAGGCTTAAGGGCAGCAAGATGGAAAGGGCAGAAGCAGGAGGGGCCACGGCTTGGTGGTATTGTATCTGCTTCACATGCAGGAGTTCATCAGTTCAGTCCCCAGCATCTGCAATGGAACGTTCAGGTAATAAATGGAACACCAGGTTGATAGTGAATGGAGAAGACATTGGAACAGTTCATATCAAACGAGGAATTTTCCAAAGGGACTCACTATCACCGTTGTTCTCTGCCGCCCTAATACCACTCGCAATCAGTCTCAACAGCACAGGCCCAGCATACTAGCTTTCAAAGACAGGCCCAATATTTCACACTTATTGTATATAGATTACTTGAAAATGTATGGGAAGTCATAATCAGAGATTGATTCTTTACTAAATACAATTCGAATATTCAGCAAAGATATAGCAGTGGAATTTGGCCATGACAAATGTGCAGCATTAGCACTGAATAGAGGAAATATTGTTGAACAAGAAGAAATCAAGGTAGATGCTAAACAACAACACCATCAAAACACTGGGCTTTGAAGAAAACTACAAATATCTTAGCATTTTGGAAGCTGACAAAATCAAACACACCATTGTTAAGAAAAATACAACCAAGGAGTACTACCAAAAAATTAAAAAGATATTGCAAACAAAATTAAATGGAGGCAACATGGTAAATTAACATGTGGGCAGTCCCAGTTCTAAGATACACAACTTGCATTATCGATTGGAAACAAGAAGAATTAGAAGCAATAGATCACAAAACTCGCAAGATAGTGCCAATGCATCACTCACTACATGCTAGAGGTGATGTTGATCATCTTTACTTACCAAGAGGTCTCCTGAAAGTTAAGCAAGCACTTGAAGAAGAAAAATGAGCACTGAATGTCTACAGCAAGTAAAGCAAAGTCTAGTTGAAGTACACAAGGCGGACTTATTTAAGGTTGTAGAAACCAAAGAAGATTACAAATAGATTGCGATCAAAATTCACTTTGACAACTTGAAGGAAAAGCACTTGTATGAGCAATATTTGAAAGACATAAAGAATAAAGTTGATAAAACACCTGGAAGTGGCTCCAAAATGGACACTTGAAGAAAGAAATGAAAGGACTCATTCCAGCTGCTCAAGAGCAGGCACCTGAAATGGAAATTATAAGAACATAAGAGACGCCAATGTCGGATCAGGCCAAAGGCCCATCCAGTCCAACACTCTGTCACACAGTGGCCAAAAATACCAGGTGCCATCAGGAGGTCCACCAGTGGGGCCAGGACATTAGAAGTATGAAATCCAAGGTTCAGAAGACCAGTGATGCAAGCAAATGTCAACTTTGCAAGACAAAGGATGAAACAGTTGACCACATGGTCAGTGCCTGCAGTAAAATTGTTCAGACTGACTATAAAGAACATCATGATAGAGTTGCAGCTATGTTGTACTGGAATCTTTGCAAGAAGTATAGCTTACCATCAGCCAAAAATTCATGGGAGTACAAACCGGACAAGATCATGGAGAATGATGAAACAAAGATTATTTGGAACTTCCGATTGCAAACAAATAAACACCTGGAGCATAACGCCCCTGATATCACAATTTTACAAAAAAAATGAGAAATAGGGTTCGGATCATTGACATTGCAATCCCAGTAGAAAGCAGAATAGAAAAGAAAGAGCAGGAGAAGATAACGAAATCCCAAGACCTATGAATAGAGTTAGAATACCTCTAGGAGAATGAAGTTACCATTGTACTGTGATTGGAGCCTTGGTCTATAGACCTAGAAGTCTATAGAAACACCTGGAAATTCTGGTCATTGAACACAGCTCCAGAAGACAGTGTTGCTTGGAAGAGGAAGAATCCTGCAAAGATGCCTCTGAAATTCCCAAGAACTTGACTAGATCTTGAATTGTAGAACACCATCTACCAAATATATGATTGTGATAATAATAATAATAATAATAATAATAAAAATAAAAATCCCTGGTACTTGATAGGAACCTGGAAGCTGAGCCATCTGGATTATGGGGCAGAATGAGGGGGTGGAGCCAAGCAGTTTTGATCAGCTGTGCAATGAAGCCAATGTAAATCAGTTATTCATCTAAAGCTTACAGTGAACAAAATGGTAATCCTAAATCTATGCTTATTATCAATTGCTTTCGTGGAGATTTTCTTCTCCAAACCAAAGTTTCTTCCTCCCCCAGAACCCAGGAATATTTATTTGAAAGTTCATAACAATATTCAGTGTGACTGTTGTAATTCAGATTCTGCAACGGTATAGGTTGTTCAAATTGTTTCCAACTTGCATGCTGGACCATTTCCATGCTTTCCTTTTCCTAACAGGGATTCCACAAGGATTTATTTTTAAAAAAATGTGTACTTGATGACAGAATCTAATGCATGATTATTTGGAAGTCCTATGGAGATCAGTAGACTTACTCCCAAGTAAGTGGGATTACAGCCTTAGCCTTCTTGCATGTTTTCACTTGGAATTTTGATGCTGAAGTGGTGTGTTTGGTTTGGCTGAGAAACTAGAATAACAGGAGAAGATTGCTGTTCCTGATTTGTGATAATAAGTAACCTGCATATCAGAACAAAACTATTTGTGTTCTTTCAGAAGAAATCATCTTTCTTGTTTTACTGTGAATTCACATTTATCTCCCTTATTTCCTAGATGTCCCTCTCAGCAGACCTTGACTCATACCCAAAAGTTCCAGTTCGCCCAAGCTGGGCTACTCAGCAGTCCACTGGCTATCCTGTTACCAAAACAACGGCAAAGCTCCTTGCCCAAAGTGCCCAGTGGAATGCTGGGATACGACCAGCACCTGTTCGGGGTCCAGTCCCAAAGCTGAGCAAGAAGGGGAAGAAGGCTTTTGCAAGAACAACCAGAAGCTCACCAAGTCAGTAAGCTGTCCATTACTGGTTATAAATGAAAACTGCTTTCACCACACACAGATTCCCTCTCCTTCCCTACCACCCAGAGGCCTTTAAAAAAAAGAAATCAGGGATCTAGGAATTCCTGGTTTCCCCTTACAACTTAGCAATCTAGCCATTTCTGAGCTTTAAAAACAGTCCAGAGAAAGCCCTTCGGGCTTTGAGTATAGAAAGAAAATGATGGCTGCAGGGGCTGAGGCTATGCAAATAGTACCAACATGAGTAGGACCTGCAAAAATGCACACCTTCCCGGTATTCAAAGATGTACCAAACGGTTTGGGAAAGATCACAGCAAAGCAGAGGGTGAGGTGGAAGTGGGAGAGAAGAAAGACAAATAGAAGAGGATCATGTCGTGCAGATGTTCCCCAGAGCAGCAGTGCTGTAAGGAAGCCCAGGCAAAAAATCTGGGTGGAACACAGGCGAGGTCTATTTCACACATTAAGCAGGATCACTCTGTACTTGCCAAAGAAGGCACACTTAACAAGATGGGGCAGCTGACGAAGGCTCCCTGGCAAGTGCCTGCAGAGAAGTGCTCTCTATATGATGCATGTATTTGTTACATGATCTATATTAATTTTGTACCTAAAATTGTTCAGCATTTAAAAAAAAAATTAAAATAAAAGTATGCCATGCCTTTAGGATTACAGTCTAACTATATAAAAAAACAAGATACACAATGAAAGAAAGAAAAATCAAAGGGGAGGTGGGTCAGTTCAGGAAAGCCAGGTGAACAAGACAGGAGTCCGGTGGCATCTTAAAGAGATTTTATTCTAGCATAAGCTTTCATGAACTTTGTCAAAACTATCCTGGCTATATTATGCAAACATTTATGCTGGAATAAAATCTCATTCATCATTAAGGCACCAGTTTGCTGTAGTGGTTAGGAGCACAGACTCTAATCTGTGAGAACAGGTCAGACCAACCTGGTTTCCTTCTTTGATCATGTGACGAGCTTACTGGATCATGGGAACTCTGTTGATGTGATTTACCTGGATTTCAGTAAAGCTTTTGATAAGGTTCCCCATGACATTCTGATGGGCAAACTGGAAGACTGTGGCTGAAATATAGGACAGTTCGGTGGATAGGGGACTGGTTAGAAAACTGCACCCAAAGAGTGGAGGTCAATGGTGTTTCATCAGATTGGAGGGAGGTGTCCAGCGGGGTGCTGCAGGGCTTAGTTTTGGGCCCGGTACTTTTCAATATTTTTATCAATGATCTGGATAAAGGGGTAGAAGGGCTACTCATTCCATTTGCTGATGATACCAAATTGGGAGGAGTAGCAAACACCCAAGAGAAGAGTTAAAATTCAACAAGACTTGAATACTCTGGAGAAGTGGACAGTTGCAAACATGATGCAATTCAACAAAGATAAATGCACAGTATTACATCTGGCCCACAAAAATGTCAAGCACAAATACTGGATGGGGGATACATTTCTGGGGAGTAGTATATGCGAAAGAGATCTTGGGGTAAGGGTGGACTGTAAAGTAAATATGAGCAGTCAGTGTGATGTGGTGGCAAAAAAGGCAAATTCAGTCTTGGGTTGTATTAAAAGGGCCATAGCATCGAAATCGCAGGAGGTCATAGCCCCTCTGTATACTGCCTTGGTCAGGCCACACCTGGAGTACTGTGTGCAGTTCTGGAGGCCTCACTACAAAAAGGATGTGGACAAAATCGAGAGGGTGCAGAAGAGAGCCCTGTAGACTGAGCCCTGTGAGGAAAGGCTAAGGGCCTTGGGAATATTTAGTTTGGAGAAGAGGAGATTGAGGGGGGACATAATCGCTCTCTTTAAATATTTGAAAAGTTGTCATTTGTAGGAGGGCAAGGAGCTGTTCCAGTTGGCAGCAGAGGATAGGACCCGAATCAGCGTTTTTAAATTACATGCAGAAAGATATCGGCTGGATATTAGGAAAACCTTTTTCACGGTCAGAGTGGTTCAAAGGTGGAACCAGCTGCCTAGAGAGGTGGTTAGCTCCTCTTCATTGACAGCTTTCAAGAAGGCTGGGCAAATATTTGTCAGAGATGCTTTAGGCTGATCTTGCATTGGGCAGGGGGTTGGACTAGATGGTCTGTATGGCCCCTTCCAACTCTATGATACTATGATTCTAACTGGGTTTGATTCCCCACTCCTCCACATGCAGCTGCTGGTGTGACCTTGGGTCAATTACAAGTTCTTTCAGAGCTGTTCTGTCAGGAACAGTTCTCAGAAGAGCTCTCTCATCCTTACCTAACTCACAGGGTATCTGTTGTGGGGAGGGGAATGGAAAGGGATTTTAAGCCGCTCTGAGACTCCTTTGGGTAATGAAGGGCGGGGTATAAATCCAATCTCTTCCTCTTCTTCTGTAACAGATTGCCAGTGCAGTCCTATGCAGAGTTGCTCCAACATTCCATGGTGTTAGTCTGGGGTAGCTCTGCACAGGATCGCCCTGTAATGTTCCTTCCAACGCATTGCATCCCATGAGTTTGCTTGCAGGGCTGACCAATCTCTTCTTCAAATATGTCTCTCTATAATAATTCTGTTTTGGTCATGGACTTTCCTGAACATTCCACACACTCCCAAATCAGTTGGCTCCCTGATCTCTCACTCAGAAGCTGTCCCTATCCACTGGCTGCATTGCCTGAGTCTCGCCTCCAATATTCTAAACAGTTTGCTGTTACTCTCCTCCCAATAGCCAGTCGGAACACAGAGGTCATTTGCATATCTGGCCTGATTGGCCTTTGCCTCTACCATTCTAAACAGTTTGTTGTTGCTGTTGGGAGTCATTGAATGTGTCCTGAGGTAAAATACATATCCCAATTTTCTCTTAAACAGTCACTGGAGTTGGCAAAATACATATCCCAATCTTTCCTTAAACAGTCACTGGAATTGCAAATCTCCCTATGGGGCCTGGAGATCTCCCAGAAATCACTACGTTCCCCAGCCACAGCACATAATTTCCCCTACAGAAAATTTCCCAGCTATTACAATGGCTGCTTGGGGCAATGGACTCTATGGAATTATACCCTGCTGAGGTCCCTCCGCACCCCAAACCCTGCCCTCCCCAGGCTCTACCCCTCAAATCTGCAGGTCTGGCCCTCCCCTTAGTATTGCCAGCCTCCAGGCAGCACCTGGAGATCTCCAAGATCAGTTCTCCTGGAGAAAATGGTTGCTTTAGGCAATGGACTCCATGGAATTATACCCTGCTGAGGTCCCTCCGCACCCCAAACCCTGCCCTCCCCAGGCTGTATCCCTCAAATCTACAGGTATTTCCCAGCCCAGAGTTGGCAACCCTGTAACTGGCTATGGAACTGCTTTCCAGACCCTTGGAACCCAGAAGACATGGCATAGGAGGAGGTGCTTTTCTACCTTAGCTGCATAACCCCAAATCAACATAGGGGTGGAGGGAACCATACCTGTTACCATGAGGCTGTCCTCCCATACTACCCACTTGGGGCAGCAAAATGACTTGAGACAGCCCTGCCTTATAGCTAAGCAGAAGGAAATAAACATGGCTTGCCTCCCTCCATTTTCCCCTTCCCTCTGCTACCCCACCAGCCACAGCCGGGACACTCACTTGGAGCCTTCTTCTGGAGCTCATTGTATTTCTTCCCACAATGGGCCTTTATCCTAGTTTGAAATATGACCCAACTTCAAATTAAATACAGTCTGTTGAGCGATATTTTATTTATTTATTCATCTAGATTTATTTCTTGCCCTTCCTGTCAGCGGGTTCAGGGCAGGTTACAACAATAAATTATAATCAATAAGCGATTAAAAGTAGATATTAAGCAATAAAAACAGTTGAAACAGAGATGGGGATAGCAGCAATTAAATGTTTAGCAATCCTAAATTGTGAACAATTGGGCCATGGCTGAGCTATAAAGATCTTATCAGTAGCAGAAACTGAAGCAACTGTGGCAGGGAGGCCAATTAATGGTCACTCACCGCCTGACCCAAAGGCCTGGTAGAACAGCTCCATTTTGCAGGCCCTGCAAAACTGTACTAGGTCTCACAGGGCCCTGATCTCGATTAGGTGCATGATAGTGGGGGTGTGCTCTTTTCTTGACACAGAAACATGTCCAGGCTGGGGTATAGAGGGGCAGCTGTACACAAGGGAGAAGCAGAAACACAAGCAAAGGCCCTGACAGTGTTTTGGGAACAAAAGACACCAGCTGCTCTACCTGGGGGTGGCCACACGGTTTAAGACAAACACAATGTATACATGGGGGAGACTGTGGGGAGAATTGAATGACCGAGCTTCTATGGCTGAAATGGTTACTTTCCCTTTCGTTCTCATGCTTCATTGTTCTGTTTGTCTGCCCACTACAGCATCACCGCTCTTTGAAAGCCAACCTTGGGAAGTTCCACCATCTAGCCGTGTTTCTGATTCAGACTAGGATGATGCAGAAAGCGACATTCATCCCAGCTGAACTCATCTCTGAAGAGGAAATTCTGCTTTTGCTTCGTGCCCCAGAACCCCAAGCCAGGCTTACTGGGATGAGATTAATAGGCCAGTGGTTAGTCCATGGACGTGACATGTCTGCGCTTCAGTGATGGACCTATTGATAAAAGCACCGGGGCTGCACCTCTGGAACTGGGACTCAAGCACCCACTCAACCATGACCTTGCAACTTGGCCTTGGACAAGTCATAAGCACTTCAGCTCAGTTCCCTAGCTGTACAATGGGTCCAGGGCAGTGTCCTACCCCACAGAGTGATTGTAGGGTGATGAATGTTATAAGGATTCTAACAGTGCAATCCTAAGAACATTTTCCTGGGAGGCCTAAGTAGGATTCTGAGTAGACCTGTTTAGGTTTGGTCTCTCAAGAATCTTGTAATTATGATTGGACTCATTTTGGATGCAGAATTATGTCAACAACAGGTACGGGCATTTCGTTTACAGCCCCTGGCAGAAACATAAAGGATGGGGACTATTAACTCAAATAAACAAAATGACTGATAACAATAATGCCATGCTCACTGTTCCCTCTTTCCTCCCTTCTGCCCACCCCTTCCTTGTGTTCCCTGTTGTTGAAATCTAGGTAATACACTTCTTGGGGGAGGGCCCAGTCTCCTGCCTATGCTGCTTTATGAAGCACCATGGACAGGGATGATGATGATGGCTCTACTGGTAGCAGGAGCTCCTTTGCATATTAGGTGACACACCCCTAGTGTAGCCAATCCTCCAAGAGCTTACAGAGCTCTTCTTACTGGGGCTACTGTAAGCTCTTGGAGGATTGGCTACACTAGGGGTGTGTGGCCTAATATGCAAAGGAGCTCCTGCTACCAGTAGAGTACATATATAAACCAGTTCCCCAAAAACTGTCACATTGGCATGAGCAAGAAACAGTACTGAGGGTGGAGGCATGCAGATGAAGGGGCGGAACTATTTTGGAACAAGAGGGAGCTGTACAGGCGAGACGGTCTCCACTTGTCCCGAGAAGGAACCAGGCTGCTGGCACTTAAAATCAAAAAGGTGGCAGAGCAGCTTTTAAACTGAATATTGGGGGAAAGCCGACAGGAGATGAAAAGTCTCTGGTTCGGGTTGGCTCATCTGAGAGAGGTGAGGGGGTACCGGTTGCTTTTCTACAGGGAGGTGGATTGAAATTGTCCACAGAGGCCATGGCTGGTGACATGGACTGCCGGACAACGACTCGAGATAGCAAGAGGAAGGATGCAGGCTTAACTTGTAAGGGAAATTACAGCTGTTTCTATACAAATGCTAGAAGTGTCCGAGGTAAAATCGGGGAGTTGGAGTGCTTGGTGAGGGAGGGAAAAATAGACATTGTGGGTATTTCTGAAACTTGGTGGGATGAGGAAAATCAGTGGGACACAGTGATTCCCGGTTATATATTATATCGGAAGGATAGGGGGGGAAGGGTTGGAGGTGGGGTAGCTCTGTATGTCAGAGAGGGTATAAAGTCTAGAAAGATTGAGAGGCTAAGTGAATTGGATTCGCTTCTGGAAGTTCTATGGGTTGAAATAGGGGGGCCAAAAGGAAACTTAACACTGGGAGTTTGTTATCGCCCACCAGATCAAAAGATAGAGGAGGATTATAAAATGATGAATGCCTTAAAGATAGCAACTAGACAAAAACACTGTGTAATAATAGGTGATTTTAACTACCCACACATTGATTGGGTCAATATGTGTTCTAGCCGGGAAAAAGAGATTGAGTTTCTAGACACTCTAAATGACTGTGCTATGGAGCAGATGGTCACGGAACCTACCAGGGGAGAGGCGATCCTTGATTTGGTCCTAAGTAACACTCAAGACCTGGTGAGAGATGTAAAAGTGATTGCACCGCTTGGAAACAGTGATCATAATGTTGTTGAGTTCATCATTTGTACAAATAGAGAATTGGCCAAAAAGACTCACACAACCATTTTTAACTTTAAAAGGGGTAATTTCTCTGATATGAGGGGACACGTGGGGAGGAAACTGAAAGGAAAAGTAGAAAGGGTCAAAACAATTGGGGAAGCTTGGGATCTATTTAAAACTACGATCCTAGAAGCTCAAAAAATATATATTCCGCAGGTTAGGAAAGGCACAAACAGGTATAGGAAAAAGCCTGCATGGTTAACAAACAGAGTAATGGAGGCTGTAAAAAGTAAAAAGAATTCCTTTAAGCAGTGGAAAGCTAGTCACAGTGAGGCTGATAAAACGGAACACAGGCTATGGCAAATAAAATGCAAGTCTGAGGTCAGGCAGGCAAAAAGGGAATATGAGGAGCATATAGCAAAAAACGTAAAAACCAACAATAAAACTTTCTTCAAATACATTAGAAACAGGAAACCAGCCAGGGAGGCAGTGGGGCCCTTGGACGACCAAGGGGTAAAAGGAGTATTGAAGGATGATAGGGAAATGGCTGAGAAGCTAAATGCATTTTTTGCCTCCGTCTTCACTGTGGAAGATGAGAAGTGCTTGCCCACTCCAGAACCACTGATTTCAGGAGGGGTGTTGAAAGACCTGAGTCAGATTGAGGTGACGAGAGAGGAGGTCCTAAAACTGATAGACAACTTAAAAACTGAAAAATCACCAGGCCCAGATGGCATACATCCGAGAGTTCTGAAAGAACTCAAATGTGAACTTGTAGATCTCCTGACAAAGATATGTAATCTTTCCTTAAAATCTGCCTCCATTCCTGAGGATTGGAAGGTAGCTAATGTCACTCCCATCTTTAAAAAGGGTTCCAGAGGAGATCCGGGAAATTACAGGCCAGTCAGTCTGACGTCGATACCGGGTAAATTGGTGGAAACCATTATTAAGGAAAGAATTAGTAGGCACATAGATGAACAAAACCTATTGAGGCAGACTCAGCACGGTTTCTGTAAGGGAAGATCTTGTCTCACTAACCTGTTAGTGTTCTTTGAGGGGGTGAACAAACATGTGGACAAGGGGGATCCAATAGATATTATTTACCTTGACTTCCAGAAAGCTTTTGATAAAGTTCCTCATCAAAGGCTCCTAAGTAAGCTCAAAAATCATGGGATAGAAGGACAAGTCCTTTTATGGATCAAAAACTGGCTAGTTCATAGAAAACAGAGAGTGAGTGTAGGTGGGCAATTTTCTCAGTGGAGGGTGGTAAGCAGTGGGGTACCGCAGGGATCAGTACTTGGTCCACTGCTTTTTAACTTGTTCATTAATGATTTGGAGATGGGAGTAAGCAGTGAAGTGGCTAAATTTGCGGATGATACAAAGTTGTTCAGGGTGGTGAAAACCAGTGAGGATTGTGAGGCACTCCAAGGGGATCTGTCAAGGATGGGCGAGTGGGCGTCAACATGGCAAATGGGGTTCAATGTGGCCAAGTGCAAGGTGATGCACATTGGAGCCAAAAATCCTAAATATAAATACACATTGATGGGGTCTGAACTGGCAGAGACTGAGCAAGAGAGAGATCTTGGAGTTGTAGTGGATAACTCACTGAAAATGTCGAGACAGTGTGTGACTGCAATAAAGAAGGCCAATGCTATGCTGGGGATTATTAGGAAGGGTATTGAAAACAGATCAGCCAATATAATAATGCCCCTATATAAATCAATGGTGAGACCTCATTTGGAATACTGTGTGCAGTTCTGGGCACCACACCTTAAAAAGGATATTATAGCTTTGGAAAAAGTGCAGAAAAGGGCAACTCGAATGATAAAAGGGTTGGAACACTTTCCCTATGAGGAAAGGTTAAAGCGCTTAGGGCTCTTTAGCTTGGAGAAAAGACGACTGAGGGGTGACATGATCGAGGTTTATAAGATTATGCATGGGAAAGAGCAGGTAAAGAAAGAGGTACTTTTCTCCCTTTCTCACAATACAAGAACTCGTGGGCACTCCATGAAACTGCAGAGCGGTCGGGTTAGAACGGATAAAAGGAAGTACTTCTTCACCCAAAGAGTGATTAACACATGGAATTCACTGCCACAGGAAGTGGTGGGTGCTACAAGCATGGACGGCTTCAAAAGGGAATTAGATAAGCATATGGAGCAGAGGTCCATCAGTGGCTATTAGCCACAAGGTATAGCTAGGGGCTCTGGGGCAAGTGATGCTCTGTCTTCTTGGTGCTTGGGGGGGGGGTCAACAGTGGGAGGGCTTCTAATGTCCTGGCCCCACTGCTGGACCTCCTGATGGCACTGGTATTTCTGGCCACTGTGTGACACAGAGTGTTGGACTGGATGGGCCTTTGGCCTGATCCAACATTGGCGTCTCTTATGTTCTTAACTATGCCGATAATGCCCGGCTGGACTCAGCTATTGGGTTCAGAATGGTTAGAGAACAAGGGCACCCCTTTCCTCCATATAAATGAATGGCTGCCATTCACTCCCGCGGAGAAAATGGCAGAGCTGCAGTGAATATGATCCCTGCTGTCTACCGGAGCGATAGATGGCTTGATCCTCGATGACAGGGAGCCCATGGAGGATGCATTGAGTCTCTGCACAGAAGTCCCAGAGGCAAACCCCTCCACCCAAACTCCTTGCAATATATCAGCTCCACTTTCACAGCTACCCCCTTTGGGCATAGCATAACGGTGGGCGGTGGTGGAAGTTATGGCTGATTTATGGCAACCCCACAGGGTCGTCAAGGCAAGAGACATTCAGAGGTGGTTTGCCGTTGCCTGCCTCTGTGTCACAACCCTGGGATTCCTCGGAGGTCTCCCATCCAAATACTAGCCAGGGCTGACCTTGCTAAGCTTCCAAGATTTGACAAGATCAGGCTAGCCTGGGCTATGGTGGGTACTTTGTTGAAGAACAATAATGAAACAGCCCCATGTATATCCAATAAAATAAAGATTTATAGGTGTAAATCCACATTTTCCACTGCAGAATCTTGTGAAAAACACACACCAGGGTCTCCTTTCACTACATTCTATACATTTAGATTGTGTAAAGATATAATATTATCAAATATTTCTATTTTACCACCAACCCCACCTCTGCTTTCTATCATCAGCTACAGATGGACACCTCCCTCTTCGCTCGTGGGATTCTGCCAAGACTTTTTCTGACCGTGTGACGCACCACTGCTTTCTGTAGGAAATCCAGCTGGCCTGCCAGATTCTCAGTCTTGTCTGCCACAAACGTTAATGTCTTCACCAATGTACAGAGCCCCACTTAATACGGTCCTTTCATGGCCACAACAGCTACATATGCTTATATACATATATAAAAGATACAAGATGCAGCAGCTTTAGAGACTACAAAGCCCACGACTCAGTGTGGTTTAGGGCAATGCTGCACATGCACAAAGACATTTGGGGATCCTGGAATCTTAAACACAGGATGACAAAGCACAATGGCCCAGATGGAAACAAGGATAAGAGTCAAGGGTGGAACGATCTTGCTCTATCTGATTTTTCTGGCATCCCCAAATCCATTCTTTAATTCAGTTTTAGCTGAATTAATCACTATGCCTTGCTTCCGGTCCTTTTTGCTCCTGGCTCTTACTTGGTTTTGCAGAATTACTGCTGCAATTTACATTGGGACAGGCCCGACCTCTTGTGGCCAAACAGCCTCAGTACAATTCCATCACAGCCCAGTTTAGGTTAATTCTGGATGTGCTGACTGCTGTATATTTTAATGAATAAACTGCCCTCCAAATCATAACAAAAACTTACAATGTAGATACAGAAGCATTTTAATAGGAACAGGAAGCCAAGATCTCATGATACACTTCAAATGAGTTCACTCTTCATTGGGGATTATAAGAAAAGCAGGGGCAGCTTCTTCAGTTAAAATTGGGGAAGGGGGTGGAAAATGTTTCAACAAACTGAATAGCGTCATAGACCTTCTGTTAATTTGGTTCGGTGTCTGATCTCACTAAGGGAGTGTTGCCACTTGATCCTGCAAATGGCCACTGGAGAGATGTCCACCTTCTCCTTCCCAGCTGTCAATAGAAGACCTTCTCCAGGTAGGCATTCAGGAACATTCCCCGGGGGTCCAGTTTCTCCCTGATGGTGCAAAACTTCAGGAACTCAGGATACATCTTCTCAAAGTCCCTCCGGGTGCACGTGTGGGCCTGGTACCAAAGAAACAGATTTAATGCCATTGTCCTTCACTTCCCTTGTTACTGTGGAACAGACAGAAAGGTGTATATCATACACATCCAAAGGGGAGCAGGCTTGCTGGCCATTAAACTCAGGAACCAGATTAGTCAGGCTACGTTCACTTACTGTATCATTTTAACTCTGTTTTGCATCTGTCTTTGAAATTCTTCCTTGCCCCGCTTTCCCCATGCAAGTAGTTACAGACAATTTCCCTCCTTCCTCTACTTACCAAATAAAGTTAACTTTTTTATGAAAAGGAGTCTGTGTCATCCACTGGATTATGTGCACACCAGCTCTCAAGTGAGCCAAGCTGCATGTTTGGCTGGATGAGGGGGGCAGGGGGAGTGGGAGATGGGTCAGTCAGATACTGCCTCCAATCTGAAAGAGAGAGGTGGTGGCAGCTACCCAGCAAGGGTGTGAGGGTTATTGTTTGAGGGGCAAACCATAGCCAAAGGGCTTCGCGAAGGCTGGTGGAATCAGGATCCTCTGCCTCTCGATTTCCTCTGTCCTTCCTGGAGTAACCTGACAGACCTTTTCACAAAGTCCATGGGAAGCCTTCACTTCCAACAACTTAGGTGCTGAGAAGTGGATGCTGTCTCCGCTCTTTGCCAGCTCCTGGGTGTTTTGTTTTGTTCTAATTTGCTTGCCAAGGGGGGCAGTTCATTGTAGGTGTGCTGGAGGGCTAAAATGAGTTAACCCTAGAGTGGGTGACCCTGTTCATGTGTCAGAGTGTCTGTATTTGTGTTTGTATTCTTGATGCCGGGGGGGGGGCAACAGTGGGAGAGCTAGTGTCCTGACCCCACTGGTGGACCTCCTGATGGCACCTGGTATTTTTGGCCACTGTGTGACAAGAGTATTGGACTGGATGGGCCATTGGCCTGATCCAACATTGGCTTCTCTTATGTTCTTATGTTCTAAAGGTAGAATCTAGCTCAGCCTAGGGGCATAAGAACATAAGAGACGCCAATGTTGGATCAGGCCAATGGCCCATCCAGTCCAATACTCTTGTCACACAGTGGCCAAAAATACCAGGTGCCATCAGGAGGTCCATCAGTGGGGCCAGGACACTAGAAGCCCTCCCACTGTTGACCCCCCCCAAGCACCAAGAAGACAGAGCATCACTTGCCCCAGAGCCCCTATCTATACCTTGTGGCTAATAGCCACTGATGGACCTCTGCTCCATATGTTTATCTAATTCCCTTTTGAAGCCGTTTATGCTTGTAGTGGCCACCACCTCCTGCCGCAGTGAACAGGACCACTCTGCCTCAGTACCTTTGCCCAATGTGGTCTCCCTCCAAACTTCTTCATGATTCCCTCATAGGCGAGCCAGTAGTCAAGACGTGGGACATCCTTCCCATAGGGCCTGGAAAACCATGCAAGACAGAATAACCTGAATTATGCGTCACACCAGGCTTCAGGGAGATCACATGGACAGTTGCAACAAATGGAAGCACCAAAGAATTAAGAATATGTGAATAAACTGTTGGAGACGGCTGAAAATGACAAATTGTCATCGTTGATGAGAGGGACAACAGACCCAACATTTCAAAAGACGTGGAAAAAACTGTATGACTGGTACAACATAAATGCATAGTTTAAAGTAATGGAAATTTTGGTATTAATCTCGTTTAGTTAATTAGAAACTATGGTAAAAAGATAAGAGTGTACAGAAACTTAAGCAAACCTATAGAAAGTGATTTAAGAAAATTGTTAAATATGGTAATAGAGTTATACTGATCTCTTTGTATGTGTTATGTATGTAAGTGGATGTTTGTTATATGTTGTATGTATGTTGGTTTGTGTATAATATGAAAAGTAATAAAAGTGTACCTAACGGATACTTAAAAAAAAAGACTGACACCCCCCCCCCAATGAACTTAAGAACATAAGAAGAGCCCTGCTGGATCAGACCTGTGGCCCATCTAATGCAGCTTCCTGTCTCATACAGAGGCTAACCAGTTACACTGGAGGGCCAGCAGGGCATAGAGGCCGAAGCCTTCCTAGGATGTTGCTTCCTGGCACTGGAATCCAGAGGTTTACTGCCTCTAAATTTGGAGGTTTACTTTAGTCACTATGGCTACTAGCTGCTGACAGTCTGGTTCTCCATGAATCTGTCTAATTCCCTTTTCAAGTTGTCTATTTCCGAGGCCACTACCGCATCCTTTGCCAGTGAATTTTACATGTTAATAATTCATTGAGTAAGCAAATTCCACATTTTTATCACTCAGTGAGTAAAGAAGTATTCCTTTTTGTCCTTCCTGAATCTAGTGACCATCAATTTCATTGGATACCCTCAAGTTCTAGTATTTGGGGAGAGGGAGAAAAAGTTCTTTCTGTCTACTCTTTCTACCCCACTCATAATTATCTAAACTTCTATCATTTCCCCTCTTAGTCATCTGTTTTCTAAACTAAAAAGTCCCTGACTCTTCAGACTTTCCTCATAGGAAGGCACCCCAACCCCTTAATCATCTTGGTTGACTGCTTCTGTATATTTTCCAGCTCTGCAATGTCCTTTTTGGGATGTGGTGGTGACCAGAACTGCATACAGTATTCCAAATGAGGCTACACCATAGATCTAGGTCAACCCAGCGTGCCGCAGCAGTGAAAAAGGCAAACACTGTGCTGGGGATTATTAGGAAAGGTATTGAAAATGAAACAGCCAATGTTATAATGTCCTGTGGAGACATCATAATAGTGGCTGTTTTATTTTCAGTCCCTTTCTTGAGAATCCCCAGCACACATTTATTCCCCACTGCTGCTGCACATGGGGTTAACATTTTCATTCAGCTATCCATTACAACCCCTCAGTGTCTTTCCCCAGGCCCCGTTAACCTGTCCTTTTCAGTTAGCATCTTTTTGTTCCAATGTGCATCACAATACATTGCATACTTTGAACTGAATATGTCACATGGCTGCCCACTCACCCAACTTGTGGAGAGCCTCCTGGAACTCTTCACAGTTGCCCTTGGTTTTCACCACCCGGAAAAATATTGTGTTATCTGCAAACCTGGCCACACTACACTACTCATCCCCAGTTCTAGGTCACTTATGAACAAATTAAGTAGCACCACCCCCACAACCCATCATTGTGGGACCTCAGTTCTTAGTTCCTTCCATTGCAAGAATTGCCAGTTTATTCCTATTCTCTGCTTCTTGTCATTTAACCATTTTTTACTCCAAAAGAGGATGTGTATTCTTACCATATGACTGCTGCGTTTATTCAGGAGGGTTTGGTAAGGTACTTTGTCAAAAAGCCTTTTGAAAGTCCAAGCATATAATTTCTACCAGGTCACTGTTATCTACATGTTTGTTCACTTTCTCAAAGTATTCCAAAAAGTTGGTGAGGCAGGACTTCTCTTCCCTCCACTTGAAGCCAGCTGGGTGACCTTGGGTCAGTCACAGTTCTCTCAGTCCAAAAAATAAACCTAGCTTGCTACAGAAAGAGCTAGAGTCTCAGGCTGCCAGGCAATATTTGGATCTCCTGGCTATACTACACCCACTGCCATATGATAATGAACTAATTAACTAATTCTCTTCTCAAAAGCCATGCTGATTTTCCCTTAGCAGGATTTATGACTCTATATGCCTACTAATTCTAGTAATTCTGTCTTTGATTATAGTTTCTACTAAGTTGCCTGGGACAGACATTCGGCTAACTGGCTTGTAATTTTCTGGTTCCCCTCTGGATCCCTTTTTAAAAATTGGTGTAACATCTGCTGCTCTCCAGTACAGTGGCTGATTTTAATGACAGGTTTCATATACTGGTTAGCAGAGCAGCAATCTTACATCTGAGTTTCTTGAGAATGCTTAGGTGTATGCCATCAGAATCTGGAGACTTATCAGTTTTTGATTTCCCCAATAGGTCTAGAACTTCAACTCTTCTCACTTCAATTTGACTCAGTTCTTCTGACTTCCTGAAAATCATGTCTGTGGCCTGAATACATGCTCCACACCTCCCACAGTGAACACAGATGCAAAGAATTGATTGATCTTCTCTGTTACCTCCCAATCTTCCCGATGTTTTAGCAATGCACAGTAGCGCAGAAAAGAAAAGAAAAAGGTGGAAATGACCTGAAGGACCTGTGGGAAAATATGCATGATCCAGTATCAAAATTCTCTTTAGGACTTCTCCTAGATACGCCAAAATTAAAGAGGAGCAAAAAAAAAAAGAAAAAGAATTTTTGGGACAATAAAGGAACAGAGAGAGGAAATCCATTCATCCTACCAGACACATCAGTTTCACTGCCAGGCACATGACCACACAGAAACCCAAGTTGTTGCAAGGCATTCTGGGGCACAGTCTACATCCAGGAAACTAGCCATGCTTGGTGGGCTTCACAGGTGCCCCATGTTACTTGAGAGGGTACTTTAAAGCCCACCCAGCGTGCTCCTGCAAATCCAGATTGGAGGGGAAGATGAGGAGCATCAAGTTGTTTTCAGGACATTCTGACTCCTACCTATGGTCTTTTCAGTGAAGAATCCAAGATAAGCTTTTGAGGAACACCACAATGGCGCTTCAAAAGCCACAGCCATAGAAGACTAATGTCCCTGGAGAGACCCACCATTGGTGTCCTCTGGACTGTAAAGTGCTTTGTCCAGACTAAATGGTTCCATGCCAGGAGTGTTGGCAGCAGCAACGGAGGTGAAGACGGCAGTGGCGAAACAACAATGGTGGCTGAATTCCGGATGACCAGATCTGACGGAAGGCGGAGCGAACGCAGGACGCAGGACGCAGGCGAAGCGGATGCAGGACGGCGCAGCATGGCTGGAGCCAGAAGGATATGAGCCGGAAGCTGCAGCCGGAAGAGTGTTCGCGCGCAAAACACCGAGCCTCCAGAAGAAGGTCACCGGGTAACCGGAAGATGCCAGAGACGACAACAACATTCGGAGCCCGCCGGGAGAAAGAGAGAATGCGCTGCCAACAGGGTGCTGATAGGGAGTCCCTCCCCTTGTGAAATGTGGCCCTAGGTAGGTTTAACCACTACTATATAGTAGTAAGTCTGTAAACCGCTCTGAGACCCACTAGGGGTTATGGGCGGTATATAAGTCTCATGTAAATAAATAAAATAAATAAATGTTCACTAACAGACAGCACTTCCATTAGTGGAACAGGACATTTCTGCTTCCCTGCCTCCCACTGCAGTCTACTGATCTCCCCGAAATGCTCATCCTGGGGGACAGAGGACCCTCAAGAATGGAATGAGGGGCAAACGGGGGGGGGGGGTCCTGCAGCTGGAAGGAGAAATTGGTGGAAATTTTACCTCCTGTTCTATTCAAGGAAAATTCCGATCAAACAGTGCAAACCTTTAGTTCTGGCTGGTGCTGAATGGAACCTCACTGATCACACAGCCCAAACAGCCTTGATCTTGGCCTCCCCTTCTTTACCTGTACATGATGACGTTCATGTAGCAGCTGTCCCTCTGGAAACAGGGACTCAGCAGAATATCATCCCCTCGGGTGAAGCGCACTTCCACTGGGTAGTGGGCGACCACTTTGGGGTTGCTCTCCAGTATCCCCTTCAGCTCCAAAAGAGCCTCTTTTGTTTTTTCACTGCAAGAGGATGACACAAACACCACCGGTCAAACAATATGAAACACTTTAAGACTGAAGCAGCGTGCTTATCCTAGAAACCTAGGGGTGGTGGTGGAAAGAACCTTCAAGTCACAGCTGACTTATGGGTGACCCTGTAGGGCTTTCAAGGCAAGAAGCGTTCAAAGGTGGTTTGCCATGGCCCGCCTCTGCATGGAAAACCCTGGACTTCCTTGGAGGTGTCCCTTCCAAGTACTAACCAGGGCCGACCCTGCTTAGCTTCCAGAATCTGATGACATCAGGCTACAGGCTATAAAGGATGCAAAAAATTAAATAACAATTTGGGCCACAGCTCAGTGGTCAAAGCACATGGCTCAGGTTTAATCCCCAGCATCTCCAGTTTTGTGAGATCTCTTAGCTCAGCAAGGAATGACCGAACATGAGAAACCTTCTGCCAGTCAGAGTAGACGTTGCCAGTTAAAAAGACCAATGGCCTGACTTGGCAAGTCAACCTCATATGTACACTGCAGTCTTTGGAGGCAAAATGTGCTTGGAATTCATATGTATCCCCATTTGACAGCTGGCCATCTCAAGACTTCTGACAGATGTCCCTGTGCATGCCGTTTATTAGCTCACTGCCAACCACAGTGATCCCCTCCCCGAGCCAAGGCAGGCCACAAAGCCAGGAGAGTTTGTTTGCACCTGGATGGTGACAGTACATGGCTCAGAAAACTGCACGAAGTCTTTGAGCTATATATGTTGGAAGGATTGATGTGTGGACCAGTGTTCCCTCACCACTGAGTAGCCACGGCCCAACTCCACACATCTGTGGCTTGGGGAAGAGTCTTCTAAGCTGGGGAGGGGGGGTTAAGATCCCTCACCTCTCTTTTCAGCTGTTGTGTGCAAAATACAAATGTGCAGCTCTAAATACTTTGCCAACAACCCAAGGTCCCCCACTTTTGCCCTAAAAGTTCCAGCTGGTAAGTCAAGCTGGAATCCCCCCAATTATACTGTAGGGCACAATTTGAAGTCAAAACTAAATTCCTAGTAGCCTTTGGCTAAAGGACAAGCGTTGGCCTGCTCCTCTACCTCTCAGAGCTCAGCTGGGCTCCCCTCGGACCACAGCTGAAACAACATCTGCCTTCCCTGGGAGCTCTCCAAGGTCCTGAATTTTGCCCTGCCTCTTGGAACCTGGGGCATACTCTTTTCTGCCAGACAGCTCATTGCTTTAGGTCAATCTGCTTCAAACCTTGCTCTGTGCCCCATAGGACAAGAAACTGATTACACCATTAAATATATGCAAATGTGCAGGATAGGAACTTGAAGTTCAGATGCTTCGTAGCATACAAATCATCCAGTTCCTTTCTCTTTGCCATCTCCCACAACAGCTCTGCCTGTAGGACCCAACTGGCTTACATGGGGATGGCCCAGTCCTGCACATGCTGCTTGAAACGACACTCGTAGTTGAAGATCTTGTAGCTCACGTTGACGTTTTCCACTTTGCCGGTGAAGAGGAGCCAGAAGAAAAAGCGGTTGATCCAGGGCAGCAGGCAGGGCAGGAACGTGCTGCAGGAGAGGAAGTTTAAAGATGGACATATCTGGAAATCTGGGGACAGGAAAGTTTGCCGGTCTAGCCTTGGCAAAATATCAGGGATGGGGGAAATACAGATCATGCTTGAATGGAAGTGATGTGAACAACGCATTTTAGGAGGAAAGAGGCTGCTGTCTGGACACAAGGCAGTGACGCCATCTCCCCTGCAAGAGATCACTAGCAGGGAAGAAGATCATACTGGGGAAACTTCCTTTTTCAAGAAGCTGTAAAATCTTTGCCAGAGCACTGCATTGGGATGCCGCGGGAAGGCTTTATCCTCACACAGCTCACCTGCCATACTGCACACAACTGAGATCACTGAGTTGGTGCTCTAGCTCAAGAAGGCAAACTGTATACATAATTCTTTATGTGCAAACAGAATAACTTTGCAATGAATTGCATCAGTACATAGCAATGAGGGTAATTTACAAGCATTTTTTGGGGGGTGCAGTGACAGACTGTTGCTAGACTGTAGCAGGAGTAGGCTAGGGAGATGACACTGCAGGTCTTTTTCCTGGTGTGTGTGTGTGTGTGGGGGGGAATCCTTCGAGTCACACAAAGGTATGCAGTCCTGATGTCACACACATACAGTTGATTAGGTAATATAGCTGGGTTTCTGCCACTGCAGTTGTACAGGGCATTGCACAGCTCAGAAGGAGGCAGAGAAGGGACATGACATAGGAAAGACAAGGAAATGGCAACATTCATCAGCATCCTTTCCTCAATGCCAGGATAAGGACCTCTTTTTGTCTCCGTGCACTTTACGTATCACACAGCACCAGCACTTTACGTATCACACAGTTTTTAAAAATTGCAAGAAAAGTTTAATTAAAAGGTTCCTGGTAATCCTTCCTGTTAAGTGTTTCTAGGGGTGCAATCAGGAACGCAGTCATACCCAAGAATCCTTTGGCTGCAATTCTCTGAAATGTGTGGATGCATGTTTTTTCTCCACTTAACAAGTTTTCAATTGCTGCCCACTAGGTGGCAGCACAACTGCAGCGATCACCTGTAGTGGAGTAAGGGGATGCCAGACAGACTTAACAAACGAAGTTTTAATAAATAAATACCGCCTTGAACCAAGAGGAAAGATGGGATATAAATGTTTTAACGAATGTTTAACAACTCTCAGAGCCAGGAGGCAACATCAGGGGAAGGCCTCGGCCTCTATGCCCTCTTGCTGGCTGTCCAAAGGAACTGGTTGGCCACTGTGTGAGACAGGATGCTGGACTAGATGGATCATTGGTCAGATCCAGCAGGGCTCATCTAATGTTCTAAATAACAGAATAAATTTAGTTTGGCATGCATGTGCTTATGTGCAAATCTGGTTGATCCAGGGAACCCCTTGTCCTCAAGGAGTGAAAATAATTCAGAATATCCATTTCAGAGACAGATCGTCACAGCAAAAATAAACAGCAGAAAGCCAGTTTGGTGTAGTGGTTAGGAGTACGGACTCTAATCTGGGAGAACTAGGTTGGATTCCCCACTCCTCCACATGCAGCTGCTGGTGTGACCTTAGGTCTTTCAAAGCTGTTCTCTCAAGGGCAGTTCTCAGGAGAGCTCTCTCAGCCCCACATACCTCACAGGGTGTCTGTTGTGGGAAGGGATTGTAAACTGCTCTGAGACTCCTTTGGGTAGTGAAGGGCAGGATAAATCCAATCTCCTCCTCCTCCTCCTTATGCCAGAATATTTTTTTTAGTCTTTTACAGTGCTTCAGGAGTCTTTATTAATAATATTGGTATTTTTAGTCAGAGTTTTAATTCATCCAGATCACAATCTGAAGAGGCTCAGAGAACAGCCGGTTTGTTTGTAGGCTTATTTAAGGAATGTTTAAATCCCATCTTCTCTGCCTTCACAGCACCACTGACTTGATCCACTGCTGTTTTTTGTGTTTTCAATTTGATGGGGCTCCTTTCCCAATACAAGCCACACAAGAGGCAGAGGGAGGCCAAAAGATGGTGGCCCAAACTGTCTTCTGTTTCTTTATCCCTTCCTTCTTTTGAATACCCCAGCCTGCTGCAGAACTTGAAAGCTCATACACAGTGCATTGTATTATTCGGACAGGTCTTTATAAAAGATACAAGAGGGGGACCCGTGATACTCGCGGGGGGGGAGAAGAGCTCCGTCTCCTCCATCCCCCCCCCACTTAATCTCCCCGAGGCGGCAGCGAGGCCGGTCCTCCCCCCCGCCCAGCTCCGAGGCAGCGGCGGCGGTGGAGAGGCCGGTCCTTCCCCCCCCTTTGCCGGGCTTGGTGGTGGCGGTGGCGAGGCCGGTCCTCCCCCCCCCCGCCCGGCCGGCCGGCTCCGAGGCGGCGGCGGCGGCGGGGCCAGCTACAGAGCGTTTCCTGTGCATGCGCAGGGGACGCTCTGTGTGTTTCAGGGGGATCAACTTGGCTATTAGATATATAGATACTGCTAGAGTTAGGGACCAATGCAACTATCTATGCCTTTTGGAGGTACATGATAAAAGTTTAATTGCATGATAGAGGTCAGTTCAAAATGAAGAAGGCACAATACTGAGCAGTGCCTGGAAGGTAGACCAACTGGGAACTGATTATAAGCCTTCCTGAGTCCTTTAGAGGAAGGACAGGCTAGAAAGAGACACAAGGATCCTCCAACTCCATTCCACTGACGGCAGAGCTACTGGCTCTCTGCCAGCATAATCTCCCTCCACCCGTGGAAAACTCCGCATTATCGATGGAACAGAGACACGGTTCCCAGGCCAGAATAAATACATAGATTTCACATGGAGGTTTGTTCTGTTGAAACCCACTGGACTGTGTTGTGAATCCAAGCTGAAAGTTACCTGATCCAGAGAAGAAGTTCCAGCAGGTAATACCCAATGGCGTAGTCCCAGAACCAGCTAGCTGAGGAAGAGGGAGGCTGCAAAGAGGCATGAAAGAAGAGGAATGGATTGTACCCACAGTCCAGCAAGTCTAGGATATACTGCTTCTGTTGTACTACTATGAATACTTAGCACTTGCACAGCATTTCCCACAAGTGTTCAGCAAAAAAAAGTGCAGCAGGCTTCACATGCCGCGGTTGCTAACCTTCAGGTGGAACCTGGAGATCTCCCGGAATGGCAATTGACAGACAGCAGAGCTCAGTTCCCCTGGAGAAAATGGCTGCTTTGGAGGGTGGATTCTATGGCATTGTACCCTGGAGGGTACCTCCCCAAATCCCGTCTTCCCTGGGCCCCACCCCCAAATATCCAGGAATTTCCCAACCTGGAGTTGGCAACCCTATGTCACATCCATTATCCAGCCTTATAACAACAACCCTGTAAAGAACTTAAAACACAACACTGGTGGGCATGCTGGGGACTTATCAGAGCACTCTTCCCCTTCTTCTCTAAAACAAGATCACCAGTGAGTTGTGGCAGGCCACAAAATCTGGAGAATGGATAGTGAACCTGACCGACCACAATATTAGCGCCTGCAGTCTCTGCAGGCATGATGTGTGGACACGAATTCTCTCATCACCCAGTAACTACAGCCAACCTCAGCACATCTGAGATTGTTCAGTTTCCACTGTAAATTTCCTCGAGAATCCCCGGCCAAAAGTGGGACCCATACAATGATTGGTGCTACTGCTGAAAAGGCCCAGTTCTTAGTAGGAGAGCCTTGCTGAGGAAAGCAGTGGCACCTGATTAGTGCAACCCATGGCCAAGGAGGGCATGGGGTAGATGTCCCTTAAGCTCTGCTGAATTCAGGGCTGTCATGAACCCCCTGGCACTCCACACAGAGATTCCCTCAGCCCCCCCCCTTCAGAAGAACATAAGGAAGACGCTTGAGGAGAACAGGTACATCGCTACTACTCCCTGTGGCCCCTTGCCTGCCCCCCCGGGGCCCCTCAGGAGACCTGGCCCCTGGACATTTGTACTCCCCTTGTAACAGCCTTGCCCAAATCTGGCTTTAAAGTTCCAAAGTGACATCTTGAATTTAGCCTGGAAACAAAGCAGCGACGTGCGTTGATCGTGTAAACTCTGCATTAGCCACACCCTGTGATCAGCTCTCGTAAGGAGTCGTTCTTCTGCCTTCTGGGCTGCCCTCGTGAGGTCCCTCTCACTGCTCTGTGGGAGCAGCCTTCTAAACTTCCTTCCCTCTTCCTCATCAGAGGTTTCAAGCCGGGGTGGAGTGGGCTGTTAAAATGCCCCCCCCCCGGAGCAAGCTGAGCAGACCACCTCCAGTGGCCCTGGACAGCATCTGATGAGAGTGAGGGGTGTAGGCTTGCCAGACACATCAACCGCCTGGATTCAATCCCAAAGGGACCCTGCAGGGATGCCAGTGGCCCTCTAGGGGACCCGTCTCTTCAGGGATTTCCCTGGCACATTCAAGGGCCAACCTGCTCCCATATCACCCATTTGGCTAAGAGGCTCCCCCTGTGACTCCATGCACACTCTTACAGCTGCAAGTGCACTCTCCCAGCCACAGCTGATCCGCGAGAGGCTTCTGCACGGCTGGGTAAACACTGTGATGCGACTGTGTGCCTCTGCCACTTGAAACTGGGCCTCTCCCTTCCCAGCATGGCACTGATTCCATGGGAGACCCATGTCCTCGGCTCCCTCAAATGTGCCTGGGTTATTTAAATATTCTACCAGCCATGTGGAACACTGAGGCAACCCTTCCTGCCCTCCCATCTCCTGATCTGCCTAAGTTCACAGAACCAGCATTGCTGTCAGATGGCCCTCTGGCCTCTGTTTGAAAGCCTCCAAAGAAGGGGACCCCAACACCTCCTGAGGCAGCCTGTTCCACTGAGGAACCGCTCCCCCCCCCCTTCCCTTCTTACCAGGTACTTATATATTGCCCTCCATATCATTTTTATGTCATTTTAAATTGTATAGTAGCTGTTTTTATTGTATTTATTGGAACTGATTAATTAGTAATTAATTTTTGGGCAGGAACGCACAGGAACAGAGTTCCGGCTGGCTCCCAAGTTGGCCACGCCCAGCAGGAACTCATTAGCATAATAGGCCACACCCAACAGCAGAAACCCATTAGGATTAGCTACATTAGGGGTGTGTGGACTAACATGTAAAGGAGTTCCTGCTACAAAAAAGCCCTGGGTTTTGACAACAAACAAGGTAAACAGAATAACAAGCAAAAGATGGGTTTGGCTGGATGACCACACTTCTGGTAACATGGGGGTGCGGCCTAATGTGCCAATGAGTTGTGCTGTCAGGGGTGTGGCCTAATATGCTAATGAGTTTCTGCTGCTGGGTGTGGCCTATTATGCTAATGAGTTCCTGCTGGGCTTTTTCTACAAAAAGAGCCCTGTGTAATGTGTAGAAGGTTTTAACAATGTATGTTTTTCTAGATTGTTGTCACACACTCTGAGCTAGTTTTGGGACAGCGGGTTATAAATGGAATTAAATAAATAGATAGATACAATAAGGGGCAGAATCCTCCCAGCCACTTACGCACAAAAAATCCAGTACTGCAAAGCACAATGCTACAGAGCAGGCACAAATACAAACTTCACAGTCATTCTACCCCTTCCCTGGTATCATTTTCTTTCCTTTAGTGGAGGAGAGAAAGGAACTTTGCAGGAAAACTGATAGGCTTGCAAGTGTGCAGGCAGCCCCTGGGGAAAGTGCTTAGGGAGGGACACCTAACCAGGATTTCACGGCATCTGTGCCCTGGACTGCTATTCCCATGGCTAGAAAAAACAACACATGGTTCTTAACATGTAAGAAATATGTTCACAAGTAGTTGATTTGCAGAAATAATTGAGGTTGCCAAATTTTGATTCAGCACCAAGTACTATCAGCCCTGGCCATGACCTCAAAGGAGCCTCGTAATGTTTGTCTAGGAAAGCATGTGTGGAGCTTTCTCTAAAAGTTTCCCAATGCAGCCACCCACTAGGGATGCCAGCCTCCAGGTGGGACCTGGGGATCCCCCAGAATTACAGCTCATCTCCAGACTACAGAGATAGTTTCCCCAAAGAAAATGGATGGTTTAGAAGGTGGACTCTATGGCCTTGTACCCCACTGAGGTCCCTGTTCTCCCTAGGCTCCATCCCCAAATCTCCAGGTGTTTCCCAACCTAGGTCTGGTCACCCTGCCCCCCATCCCCCACCGATGCCCAGGGGGGACGGGGCAACCTTATCTCCCACAGACAATTAAGCAACCCTTTCTTTACTTAAGCGGCTTCCCTTATTGGCTGTGGGAGCTGCAGTTACAACAGCAGATACAATTTCCTTCATTTATGTGACACCTTTAGCTCATGGCCAAGGAAAGGAAGGAATCAGTATTAAAACTATGCTCAAGATCCAGGGAGATGTACATGCCCCTCTAGTTCTGATCTGTGATACTGGAGGGAAAGGATATATACTTTTTTACCCTACCCCCCCTTCTTTCTGTTATCTACCACATGATGGGATGTACCTTGTTGGTGTGATCCTGGTATATGACACTGACATTTTCACTGTGGGGGAACCACAGGAAACGGAAATACTCAGATTTCTTCAGATGACTATCTAAGTTGTCCAGGACCTGGGAGAGACAAAGCCAATAGTTATTTTTGAAAAGATGATATTGCTCAAGTCCTGAGGAAAATTCAACTGTATCCAAAAATTCAGCTTCAGAGAAAAAACTGGTGTAGTTCCCTGATTGCTCAAGAGATCTACACTTGGAACCCAGAATAACTGAAACAGAGCTTGAAAGGGGTTAAGAGTTAGGATTGCCATCTCTGGGTTGGGAAATTCCTGGAGATTTGAGGGAGAAGCCTTGGGGAGGGCAGGTTTTGGGGAGGGGTGGGACCTCAGGAACCTACAACACCAGATGACCCTCTAAAGCAGCCATTTTCTCCAGAGGAACTGATCTCTGTTGCCTAGAGATCAACTGTAATAGTGGGTGATCTCCAGGCCCCACCTGGAGATTGGCAGCTCTATTAAGAGTATGTGTAGGGAGTGTAGAAACCACTGTGTGTACATCTGTTTAATGAACAGTAATGCAGAAATTGTGTGGGTTTTTAAATATCTGTGGGGAGACAACAGAGGTCTACCCTACCATTCAGCCACAGGTTTGTTGTAAAAAGTAAAGGTTCCCTTGCTCGAAAGCCAGTTGAATCTGACTCTAGGGTTGCGGTGCTCATCTCCATTTCAAAGCCGAAGAGCCAGCACTGTACGAAGACGTTTCCGTGGTCATGTGGCCAGCATGACTAAACACCAAGACGCACGGAACGCTGTTACCTTCCCACCAAAGTGGTACCTATTTATCTACTTGCAATTTCTTGCTTTCGAACTGCTTGGTTGCAGGTTTGTTGACAGAAATGGAAAAAACAAAACTAGCTTCAAAAGCATTGTGCATAGGATTAGGGCTGCCAGGTGAGGCCGACAAGCAGGTGGGGGGCTTACCAGGAGGCTCCAGGAGAGGGGAGGGAGGCTCTGAGAGAGGGAACTTTGAAGTGAGTTCCAGGTGAGCTGCTGTGACATTTAACGGGATCGCATTCCTTTCAAATGCTTTCCCTCCATTGGAAATAATGGAGGATGGGGGCACCTTCTTTTGGGGCTCATAGAATCGGACCCCCCCTGGTCCAATCTTTTTGAAGCTTGAATGGGGGGATTGAGGAGAGGTGCCAGCAGCTATGTGGAAAATTTGGTGCCTCTAACTCAAAACACAGTCCCCCCAGAGCCCCAGATACCCATGGATCAATTCTCCATTATACCCTATGGGGACCAGTCTCCTTAGCGTATAATGGAGCACCCAGCAGCTATTCCCCCACTGCTTTCTGATAGCCCTGAAGCGGGGGGAGGGCTTCAAACTGGGGGATCTCCTGCCCACAACTGGGGATTGGCAACCCTACATAGGATTCAGGCTGCATACAGACTAGGCCTCTTCAAAGATCCGGAGAGTGATTTCAACAAAAGTGATCAGCTTTATTGTAGGTACGAACAAGCACTTGAAAGAAGTCATAACCAGAACAGATTAACATTGGGAGCTAGGCACCTTTTAAACATTCCCGGGCTAATGTAGCCATGCCTTTTTACACAAAGTAACCAATGAGGTTGCTTGCATAACAGCCAATGAGGGTTCTTCCCTCTCAGGGAATTGGTGCAGTTCTGATTGGTCGCTGTTGTGGAGCGACCAATAGTGAGTTAGTTCGGAGGAGCCTTCGTCTGACTCGAAGCTTAACATGGCATGTTAATGTGGCGATTCATGTAAGTCATGTGAATACACCACACTGTGACCATACTATAAACAGGAAGCTGGAAAACATTTCACTGATATGGAATCAGCAGAGGGTAGTGCAACAAATTCAACAAAGGTGGCATATATTGGGGATGTACCTTCCTTCAGAAGCAAATGACAAAACCAACCAACCTCTCCCTGATTTTGTCATGCTGCAATGAAACCCTACAAAAATGTTAACAAAAAAAGGCCATTCTTTCCATTAGTGTCAGTGATTCCTGTCAATCAGGTTTGGAGAGGCCAAGAAGTCAAGACAAAGGGGGATAGAGTCAAGAGGGATCGGAAAAGGTGAAGCAGATGTGGAAGCCAAGGAATATATTCCACTGAACTCTATGGAAGCAAAATGAACGCAGTAATGAAAATTAACAGGAATGATAATAAATACAATAAAAATAAAGGCAGCTTTTGAGATGCAAGCAGGAAGGAAAATGGCACATCAGATGTGATTAATCCTGAATGTGAAATGAACTTCTTCTCCCTGGCATTTCATTCTGTTGAGAAGGAACTCACGACAACACCCAATATATTTTTTACCTTACCCTTTCTTCATGGAGCTCAGGGCAATGTATACTGTTCTCCCTTCCTCCATTTTATCTTCATAACAACCCTGTTGGACTGAGAGTAGGGATCCCAAGTCCCCCCGGGAGGCGGGGAAACCTCCGCCCCAGAGGCCCGTTCCCCAGCGCCGCAGGATCGGGCCCCGGGGGGAACTCCACCCCGACGTGCACGTCACCCGGAAGTGACGCTGCTGGGGGCGGGGCCACGGCCATACAAGGGGAAACTCTATGGTTTTCCCTTATATGGCCGTGGCCCCGCCCCCGGCATGCCTGGCGTCCTTCCGTCACTTTCGGGTGACGTGCGTGCGGCGCGTGCTCTTTTAGCACGCGCGCACAAGACGCCGGCCGGGAGCCCCCCGCTACCGGCGAAGATAGACTTGGCAACCCTAGCTGAGAGAGTGATGGGCCCTTGAACCTGGGGCTCTCAAGTTCTGGTCCAACCAGTACAGCACACTGGCTCCAAAATAAAATATGGACAAACAGATCCATAAGTGACACCCTCTGTGCTATGAAATCTGAAGCGTTCATAAAAAATAAGGACTCAGTTGCATTTGGCAACCCCAGTTCAAGGAGACGAAGGCTGTCGTCTCTGCTTGACACCTTGATGAAACAGGGATTCTGGCTTGATCTGAAACTTATGCAAAGACCCAAAGTTCTGTCTCTCTGTTCTCTTTCCAAGACTACATTTATCGGATGGGGGACGATGCGTGGAGACGGGTTATGTGAGCAATGGAGCTTTTTCATTTTGAGAAATTGTCCTTGGGTGGTTGTTTTTGACTGCCACTGCCTGAATGAGCATCATTAAGAAGATGGAGCTGTTTAAATCATGCCTGCTCCATTTTTCATGCATCACCTCCAGCCACAGTTGGAAGGCTCCCTGATGGATTTGCCAACCTCGCTTTGATCTATTCTTTCTCTTGCTTACCCCTCCTCCTGCCTCTATAGACAAAACAAATGGGTACTTTGCTTGTTTGCCTCCGAAAAGCGAAGAATCAGAGACCCCAATTCTCACTTACAGAGTGAGTTAAAAAAAAAATTCTCACAGAGTGTTAAAAAAAGAAAAAAGTGGAAGTGACAAGAGAGACAATGGAGCAAGGAGTCCACCCCAGGTGAAACTAATCTGAGGGGAAATTCTCCTTTCTGAAATGTGCTCGCAAAAATTCCAGTTTATATTCTAAGTGGAATTTCTTTCAGCACCTACAATTATGAATGCCAGTTCACCTGAGACTCTTATGGCAGAAATTCCCCACAAATGCTGAATAACACTGAATATGGCAGATTTCCGTGCTATTCTTTTAAATTAGTAAGATTTAAATGTTTATCTGTGCAAAAGGTTTTTCCCCCACCCAGTTCCACCTGGTATTCTAGACTGGGAGCAATGCCAAATGGGGCCACTACAACTTTTCTGAAAACGGCACACAGTCGACAAGCCAAATGCTGAACAGGTAACAAGGAGAAGTCCAAGGTGTAGTGAGGTCAGGGGTTACTTCTCCAAAACTATCTCCTGTTTCTCCTTCTGCTGTTCCCTTCAAATCTGACCAAAAAAAGCCTAGCTTCAAACATTACAGAAAATTGTCAGGCAGTCACAGTAAACTGCCTGTGATTTTTTATTATTATTTCATTGTATTTATATCCCGCCCTTCCCGCAAGCGGGCTCAGGGCGGCTTACACAAGGCACAAAGTGCACACAGTATATAAAATAGATAAAAACAGTTAAAATTCAATTCCATCAAGATGCAAGAATAGAAAACTCCCACCATCTTGCATAACAGAGGGGAGGGCTAGAGCCGTAGATAGATGGTACCCGGCCCTTCGGCGGTATCGCTCTATAATGGAGTGGTGGTGGTAGAGGCAGTGGCGGCTCCTATTCAAATGCCTGGCGGAAGAGCTCCGTCTTACAGGCCCTGCGGAACTGCAAAAGGTCCCGCAGGGCCCTGATCTCCTCTGGGAGCTCGTTCAACCAGATAGGAGCCGCCACTGAAAAGGACCTGGCCCTTGTTGCAGCAAGCCTGGCCTCCTTAGGGCCCGGGGTCACCAGCCGATGTTGTGACCCCGACCGAAGTGCTCTTTGGGGAATATGTGGGGAAATGTGGTCCCTCGGGTATGTCGGACCCTGGCCATGTAGGGCTTTAAAGGTAAGCACTAGCACTTTGAAGCGAATCCGGTATGCTATAGGGAGCCAGTGCAGTGCTTTCAGTACAGGTCTGGTGTGCTCCCACCTAGGGGCGCCCACCAACAACCTGGTCGCAGCATTCTGCACCAGCTGTCGCTTCTGGATTTGCGACAGAGGCAGCCCCATGTAGAGAGCGTTACAGTAGTCTAGCCTCGAGGTGACCGTCGCATGGATCACTGTAGCTAGGTCGTTGTGGTCGAGGAAAGGAGCCAACTGCCATACCAGCCGAAGATGATAAAAGGCCGATCTGGCAGTGGCTGCCACCTGGGCCTCCATCGTTAGGGTGGGGTCCAGGAGCACTCCCAAGCTTCTAACCTTCGAAGCTGGAACCAGAGGCGCCCCGTCAAAGGTTGGAAGCGGGAGCCCTAATCCCGGCCGGGTTTAATTTCAGCCGGGTCAGTCTGAGCCACCCAGCCACGGCTTGTAAAGCCTGGTGCAGATCTTCTGGGTCAGAGTCCGACTGGCCGCCCAACATCAAATAGAGCTGGGTGTCATCTGCGTATTGATGACACCCCAGCCCATGCCTCCACGCAATCTGGGCAAGGGGGTGTATATATGTGCCACCTGGGCCTCCATCATTAGGGTGGGGTCCAGGAGCATTCCCAAGCTTCTAACCTCCGAAGCTGTCCCCTAGCACTACCCTCTGTCCCCGACCTTGGAGAAATGAGGCAAGCCGTTGAAGGGCAAGCCCCTGAATCCCCGCATCGGCAAGGCAGTGGGACAACAGCTGATGGTCGACCATATCAAATGCGGCCGACAGATCTAACAACAACAGCGCCGCCACACCGCCTCGATCCAGATGCCTACGGAGATAATCAGTAAGGGCAACCAGCACTGTCTCTGTCCCATGTCCCAGGTGTAAACCAGACTGGAATGGGTCAAGGACAGAAGTGTCATCCAGAAAGCTCTGTAGCTGAGTCGCCACCGCCCTCTCGATCAATTTGCCCAAATAGGGCAAGTTGGACACTGGCCGATAGTTGGCCAATTCAGCCAGGTCCAAAGTTGTTTTTTTCAGGAGAGGGCGGACCATAGCTTCCTTAAGTGCCTCAGGGAACTGCCCCTCCACAAGGGACTTGTTAATAATCTCCCTCAGGGCACCTCGAAACCCCTTGTGGCCCACTTTAATGAGCCAGGAGGGGCATGGATCAAGGCTGCACATGGTTGGGTGCACAGAGATGAGCAATCTGTCGACTTCCTCCAGGCTGAGCTGGTCAAAACACTCTAAATCTGGAATCGAAGATGCGCAAGGGGCCTCGAGTTTGCTAACTGTTTCAACTGTGGCAGGGAGGTCACGGGGGAGCGTCAAGACTTTATCCGCAAAATAGCTTGCAAAAGCCTCACAGCCAATGTCCAATTCCCTACTATTTTGTCTGCCCTGTGGCAGAGCCGTCAAAGACCGAATTGTTCTAAATAATTGGGCTGGGCGAGAGCTAGCGGACGCAACCCTGGCTGCGTAGAAATCCCTCTTCGCAGCCTTGACCGCCATCTCATAGGATCTCATAAACGTCCTATAGGATGCTCTTGTAGCCTCGTCGCGGGCTCAGCGCCACCGTCTCTTTAACCGTCTTAGCTCTTGCTTTATCAGCTGCAGCCCCTGGGTATACCAGGGGGACAGCCTAGAGCGAGGGTGCAGAGGGTGCAGAGGGTGCCGGGGAGCGATCATGTTAATGGCCGTGGAAAGTCGACTATGCCAGTCATCCACGAGCTCATCCAACGAACTGCCAGAGGGCATCGGATCTCGCAGGGCCAGTTGAAGCTGCACTGGGTCCATCTGGCTCAGTGAGTGAGCTAAAATCTGCTCGCCGCCTATACAGGATCGGGGCGGGACATTCACATGGGCCTTCAGGGCATAGTGGTCTGACCATGGCACTGCTTTCGCAGTGATCCAGTCCACTGTAATCCCCATCGTGAAGATTAAATCGAGCGTGTTCCCTGCCTGATGTGTAGGGGCCGATACACATTGGGAGAGTCCCAGCGATGCCATGGATGTCACTAGGTTCGTAGCCCGGCTGGAGGTCGCGTCATCAGCATGGACGTTGAAGTCACCCAAGACTAAAAGCCTAGGGTGCTCCAGCGCCCAGCCTGATATGGCCTCCAGCAGGGACGGCAGGCTACTGGCCGTCGCGTTAGGCGGACGGTACACCAGCCAGATTGCCAAACTCTCCTCAGCCTCCAGCACCAGACCAACACACTCTAAGCCCCCAATCTCCAACGTAGGGAGCGCCCTGAAGGAGTAAGCCTCCCGCACGAATATCACCACTCCTCCCCCTGCCCCCTAGTCCATGATTGGTGTAGGACCGAAAACCCCGGTGGGGCAAGCTGGGAGAGAGCTACAGTCTCCCCGTCCCACACCCAGGTCTCGGTCACGCACACCAGGTCAACCTGTTGTTCTATGACAAAGTCCCAAAGGACTGTTGTCTTGTTGTTAATAGACCTGGCGTTGCACAACACCAATGACGGAGGGGGGTTACTAATCCTAGCCCCACTGCCGACATCCTTTGGGATGGGTCACAGGCTGGAAGGACACCGGACCCTTTTATTTCTCAGCACCCTTCCTTTGTCACTCTGCCTGGACCCACCGCTATTCTTTCCCCTCCCCAAGAGCACCGGAATCTGTTGTCCTGGCATTGCTGCATCAGCCAGTCCACGCTGTAGCTCCAGACCGCCGGCAACAAGCTATAAACTGTCCTGATGCTGTTACTACAGTCCAAACTTCAAAAAACACTGCTACACAACTACAGCCCCACAATCTGCTACACAAAATATCTAATGTACAATTCACTTAACTGTGCCAGCAAACCTACAACACCATTCATTAAATACTTGAACAATCTACCTGGCACTCGAACTTCAGTCCTCTAACATTCATCCCTTAAAGCAGAATATTCCTCCCTCCCTCCATTCACCTACTCATGCATCCGAACCAATCATCCACAACAGCTGAAGTCTAAAATCTACTGCAATCTAGTTCAATCCTGGGGGCTGAGTCCATGATTGTCGAGGGAGTCAATAGAATCACCACTTCTCTTGCTGGCTGGTCTTCTGTGGATCCACCACTAGAGGCGCCGACTGATCTGCCAGAAAGCACTGGCTGATCCACCGCAGGCCCACCACTAGGGTTACTCCGCTTTTTCTAAAAATTACAATGTTCATGTATTTTTAAATGAAAAATCATAGAATCACAGAGTTAAAAGGAGCCATATAGGCCATCTAGTCCAACCCCCTGCTCAGTGCAGGATCAGCCTAGAGCATCCCTGACAAATATTTGTCCAGCTGCTGTTTAATGACTGCCAGTGAGGGGGAGCTCACCACCTCCCAAGGCAGCTGATTCCACTGTTCCACAACTCTTACTGTCAAAAAGTTTTTCCTAAGATCCAGCCGGTACCTTCCCACCCTTAATTTAAACCCATTATTGCGAGTCCTCTCCTCTGCTGCCAACAGGAACAGCTCCCCGCCCTCCTCTAAGGGACAGCCCTTCGAATACTTAAAGAGAGCAATCATGTCTCCCTCCTTCTGTCTCTTCTCTCAGCTTCCATCCCATCAAGCAGGAACCAAAGAAGCTAACAAGCAGGGAGGCCATCTTTCATCCGGGGGGGGGGGGGCTGACTTCCTCACCACCTTACCGCCTGTATGTGACAGATCAGAAGTAGCAGCAAAAGACAAACTTGCTGCTCCAGTCATGGACTTGGATCCTATGAATGACTGCTGTGCATGCTAGATAGTCTCTGTCATGGAGTACGCTTCCCTAAACCTTCCACTTGCACAAGGTCAATGGCTTTCAGTGGGCACTTGGGCAGCAGTAGAAACACCCTCCACAGTAGATATTATCTAGCATGCACAGCGGTCGTTCATAGATCCAAGTCATGGTCTTTGCCAGTCCTTTGCTATCCCAAATGGATTCTGGAGTCATCACAGACAAAGTCAGCAATCGAAGATAGAGCTCCTAATTGTATACAGGTCCAAAGCTTTCCCCATGACTTTATGGTGGCAAGATAGAGTGACTTTTAAGTGTGATACACATTAAGTGTGATACACATTAAGTGTGATACACAGACCACTCAGTAGGGTTGCCAGTCCTCTAGGATGTGACATCACAACGCTCTAGTAATTTCCAAATCTCTGTGGTTTTTACCAACAGACTTGGAGCATCATGACATCATTGTTCTGAACAGGAAGTGACTGACTGATGCTGTTTCCACTCCCCATTTCCCACCACCCCTGCCACTCCTTGGAGCAAGGGTGGGGGACGGAGTGTTGTCAGGGGGGTTCTCTACCCGAACTGGGTAAGTGGCAACCCTGCTACTCAGGTTAGACCTGGCCAGCAGCTATGATGACTATTGGTTCACCCAGTGCCTCTGGCGATGGTGTGGGAGGAGGCAGCTAGTGAGCTGACAGTGACCCTTCTTGCTGCCTACGGGCCTGAGTTAAGTGACTCCTGTGGTGCTGGTGGAGCTGCTGGGACTCTGCTTGTTCTTGGCTGCCAGTGGCTGCCCTCTTGTGCAGTAGCCCTTTCCCGGTAAGTAAAATGGCCTGCCTACCCAGGCCACTGGACAGGGAATATCATCCAACTGACGGGCCAATCAGCAACAGCCTGTAATTATAGAAAGAAGGAACCAATCGGAACAAGATGGTTTTTAGTTAATTGGAGTATGCCTTCCATACGTTCTTATGAAGGGGGAGGGGTTATTGGTGTTCCCTCTAGGCCAGGGATGTCAAACATAAGTCCAGGGGGCTGGAACCGGCCCGTCCAGGGCTGTTATGTGGCCCGCGAGCAACTGATGCAAGGGAGGGAGTGCTGGGGGGGGGGGAGGGGGTGGAGCCAATCCACTGTGGCTTCAGCACAGCAGAACATCTTCATCTGCAGCAACCAGGCATTGTGGGAGCATCTCCCCAGCACTGCACTGCTGCCTCTCCAGTCTGCCTATGTAGGTTTTCCTCTGCAACCCTAACCCTCCCTGCCCATGGGGGCCTTGCAGTGAGGATACACCAACTCAGAGCTTACCAGCTGCTGTCCTTTATACAGTTTCTATCTCTGATACCTGGCATTATGTCCATCAGAGGTCCATCAGTGGCTATTAGCCACAAAGTATAGATAGGAACTCTCAGTCTGGGGTAATTTATTTTTTATTTATTTACATGGGACTTATATACCGCCCATAACCCCTAACGGGTCTCAGAGCGGTTTACAGGGGCGTTCTTACGAACTTGTTAGCCCTATCTAAGGCCACATACCGAAGGGGTGGGGATTCCCTACCAGCACCCTGTGATAGGTCCGCTGCGTTCTTCTGGCTGCTTGGCAGCTCTCCCTCTTTCGGCGGCTCTCTTTTCTCCGGCGATTTTTCTCCACTGGTCGGCTGCTTCTCTCCTTTGGTGGGACCGTCTACCCGGCGCCTGTCCTCGCGTCTGCTCAGCCTCGGCTCTGTCCTAGCTGGCTCCGCCGCGCTTTACAGTCCACATCATCAGACGCCGACGCCAGTCTCCACCGCAATCTTCCGCCGCCAGGGATCACTCGACCGATGTTCTTCTTGCTGAGTGCCATCTCGGCTTCGCCGCCGCCGCCATTGATGTTTCTCGCCGAACGCAGCTGCGGCCACCACAAACTTCTTTTTGTTACAGAGGCAGGTGCCCCCCACCCTTCTAAGGGTGGGTACCCATTTGCCTACTCGCATGATGTTAATCGCTTTCGGGCCGCTGGGTAGGCGGGAGCTGGGACTCGGGCCAGGCGCTCACCCTGGCCGCGGTGGATTCTCGAACAGCCATACAGGCTGTTCAGATGTTAATGTTAGCAGGCGTTTAGCCGCCTGCGCCACCGCTCCCAAGGGGTGCTCTGTATTCTTGGTGCTGGGGGGGTCAACAGTAGGAGGGCTTCTAGTGTCCTGGCCACACTGCTGGACCTCCTGATGACACCTGGTATTTTTGGCTACTGTGTGACAGAGTGTTGGACTGGATGGGCCACTGGCCTGATCCAACGTTGGCTTCTCTTATGTTCTTACGTTTTATGGCACACATGGCCTAGCCCGACAAAGTGACATTTATACCCTGTTTTTTCTTCCCCCACTGGGGACTCAAAGCATCTTACAACAACATTTTTCCCTCCTCCATTTTATCTTCGCAACAACCACCCTGTGGGGCAGGTTAGGCTGAGAAGGAGTGATTGGGCCAAGGATACCCAATGGTTCAAGAGGGGATTTGAGCCTGAGTCACCCAGATACTACTCTGACATGCTAACTGCTACACCATGCTGGATTAAAATGTACCAGAATGACTGGCGGGCCTGGCTATCCTAGAATTCTCCCAACTGTTGCAGGCCCAGCACACTCACCCAGTGAAGAGCATGTGCAAATGCCACTGTTACTAATGAGGCGACAGAAGGAGAAAATCCAGTAGCGACCTGCTGCTCCCTGAGGCTGCAGCCATATTGTGAAAACTAGTGGTAGGAGTTGATTACAAGAATCTTCTGCCCCCTAGTGGGCATGCCCAATCCAAGCTCCTTCCTCAAGGGCCAAGCATGGGGAAGTCTTTACAGGGTCCAGACGGGACTGTGGCATGGACTACTTACAACTTTTCTGTGTGGGATAGGATAGGGGAGGGCTCACTATGCTATAGGCCCAAAGAAATTGTGATTGGGCCTGCTCCTCTCTCTGGACTGCTGTTCAGATTGGCTTAATGGACCCACCTGGAAGTGGAGCTGCTACTCTCTTTGAGAAAACCCAATGATCATTGAAGGACAGGTGACCAGGAAAGGCTATGTAGCCTACCCACCTTGGTAGAGCTCCCCCATTGGGATGAATTAGCACAGGTTAAGTTGCTCGTGCAAGAACATTTCTCTGTGCCTTGGTTTCCCAAGGCAGTGCTATTTCTTTGGTATGTCCATAGGACACCATCCTCTAATTGTCCCCTTTCCAGCATTTCTCCATCCTTGGCATGCTCTTTCTCAGACCTGCTGTACCAGAACCTTTACAGAAAGAACACAATCAAAAAGCATTAGCAGGCTGTCTGGATTGGGAAGTTTGCATTTCAAAGGATTTGAATGCACAGTGAAAATCTTTACCATGCGGATGCGGCCCTACCTCGCCAGGTTGTTGTAAGTATAAAGTGCAATAACACCCCCCCGCCCAGCACACACGCTTGTGCCACCCTGAGCTCTTTGGACGAAGGGTGGATATTTATTTATTTATTCCATTTGTACCCTGCCTTTCTCCTCAATGGGGACTCAAGGCAGCTTACATCATTCTCCTCTCCTCCATTTTATTCTCACAGCAACCATATGAGGTAGGTTAACCTGAGAGAATCTGACTGGCCCAAGGCCACCCAGGGACCATGAGTAGAGATTCGTACTCGGGTATCTCAGGCACTATTCTGACACTCTTAACCACTACACCACACTGCCAATGGGGAATCAGAGGAGGTCTCTTCAAAGCAGCCCTCCTGGGGGCATCCTGTGGCCACCCTCCCCATAGGGAGTTGGGCTGCAGTAAAACTTTTTGGTATCTGGGCAGGACCTGGGGTGCAGCCCCTACTGTGTTCAGGGATACAGTCACCAAGAACTCCCAGGACTGAAGTTCTCTTATTCCTGGCATTTGGGGGCTAAAACAAACTTCAGCCTACAAGGAGGTAAGCGAGGGGTCTTCTGTATTCCCAGTTTGACTGTGGATAGCCATCTTTCCATCTCAGCTCTGGCTAGTTGTATATAGTGCCTCCATTTTAAAAGGCAGGGGGGGAAATGCCAGTTCAGAGGGAGAGCAGAATAATGATGGGATTTAGTCATCTGTGCTAGGAAGTGTAACCTTATTACATTCAGCAAATTAACAACAGAGCTGCCTAATTCAGGAAGACAAAATGCCCTATCATATGTGACTGCTCTCAGTTACACCACCCTGGGACCTCTCTTTTTTGTTGTCATTATTCGCCTGCATCTTTTGAAGGATTAATGAATTTACCTCAGCCAATTACTGCTTTGCTTTGTTGGTGGCACTGAACATATCCAGGAGCAGACCACCATAAACACAGGTACATACAGAAGATAGCATTTGGGGGACCAGTTGCTCTCCACATTGTGCAGAAAGTGGGTAAAGAATTTAGGTAAGCATTACTGACACATGATTAGCCTTTGGAAGGAGACTAGCAGAAGGACAGGAGCACTAATATTCTTTTAGTGACGTCTTAAAATTCATTGGAGGCTTAGTAGCTGATCTAACAGCAGTGGTTTGCATTCCCTGCTGCTGCCTCAGACTAGCAGAGCTACTATGCAATACAACATACAACCATCAGCAGGACTTCTTTGGTTGTTGTTGTTCAGTCGCACAGTCGAGTCCGACTCTTCGCGACCCCATGGACCAGCTCCCGCCAGGCCCTCCTGTCTTCCGCTGTTTCAGCCTAGCATACATCACAGGTTTGTTATAAAGGCTTTATATACCACCTACACAATGCACCAACAAATAACCAAGAAATTAATTTCTGAAATAAAAGGTCTGATCAAAATAACTTGTCTCACTGCTTTGTACCTCTTCTAGAAACAATACTGCAGAAATAAGTAATTATAATAAAAATGCAGGTGCTGGAATAAAGGCAGCAAGACAGGGGAGCTCATCGTCACTAATGCCGTGCTAGAGTATGCTACCAAGCACTGAAAGTAAAAAATGCTATGTTCTTTCCCTTTTCTCCGGGGGACACTTTGCTGCAGGTGGCAGAACAGATGTTCACTTTGCAAGCTACCCAGGGGGGGGAAAACTTCTCTTGCCCCAAGCAGAAAATGCTTCCAGGGAAAATCTTTTGCTCACCCAACAGATATCCCAGATAGCCAAATATTTATTGCAGTAAGCTCCAGCAGCAGCCGCCATAGGCAAGAGAGGAAAAGCAGGGTAGCCTTATGTAACTGTGAATCACTGCCACCGAAAAGACTGGGCCCTCCAACCACATAGACATTCCCCACTGCAGCAGAAGATATTGCCTCGCTTATCATGAATATTTCAAGCACCTTCTCCTTTGCTTGTTCCCTTCCACTTCACTGGCCCTCCAACATGAAGCCCAGAGACTAGGAAATGGCCCCTGATGCACAAGATTAATGGGGAGATTAGCATTTACATGATGGTGTCCCTCCTCAAACAGAAGTGAATTTGGTCTTGGTGTTTGTACAACCCATTAGGAGCTGGAAAGATCTGCAACCTTTGTATCCCCACAGTACCTTGGCTCGATAGAAATTGCCAGGAAACCAAACTTTAGAGAATGGCTTTAAAAAAAACAACACAACCTAACCATGTTTATTCATTTATTAATTTTGTTTGTTTCCAAGTAAAGAGTTTTTGAACTGCTTTCAAACTCAGCCAGAGCCCCTGGAGTTCCCTTCAGCCTCACTTTTCATTACATGTTAGCAGCACGAATTAAAAGCTGAAACATCTGCAAAAAGAGTGTAGTGATCAGGGAATCTTGACTTAGGTTTGAACTATCTGAACTAGATCAATTGCGGTCTAAATCCAATGGTTGTTGCCATAGACTTGTTGATATTCTGCATTTGGTTCTGCTTGGCAGTGTTTTGAAAGAGCCAAGAATGGGGCTTCTGTTCTGTTCCACTCAAGTTCTAGAGGGGTTGGTGGACTGAGGAGATTACAAAGAGAGGCAATCACTGAAGTATTTAAGGACTTGATTTAGTCCTCATGGAATTGTTAGCATAGACCTGAAGTCCACCACTTAGATTGGTGCTAAGGTCTGGTTGTGCATGCATCATCTGGGAGATGCAAGTGGGTAATTGGCTTAGCTTTATTACATGGATTTTGTTCCTGCTTTTGCAGTGAGCACTGAAAGTCATTGGAGCAACTCCTGCTGTCCTAGGAGCTCTCCGAGGTCCTGCAAAGCCTGACTGAACAGCAGTCTGTACTTGCTCTGATGTTCAAGTCTTGTTCCCTTCACCTGATTGCAGATAATTGTTGTGGGTTGCCTTCTGCTTCAGGCTGGTTCCCTGTTTAGATCTTGCCTAGCACCCAAAGACTGTCTGCCCAGCCAGAACAGAACACTCATGGTGAGACTTGGATACTCACCTTGTGAAGATAATAAAGAAAAGCTTTAAAAAATTAGATTTGAGTCAGGGATGTTCCTGACAACATAAAGCACTTGAGAGGCAGGCTCCTAAAGAAGATAAATTGAAAAATTACTGCATCTATTTATCATGCAGTTGTTATCGACTGTAATAGATGTTGCTCCACCATTTGAAGGTGAAAGCCAAAGTAGATGCAAAGAACCAGCAGTTCCAGAGGGCCTTGTTTCTGAACATTACCCTGTGAGGTGGAAGTGAGATACACTGACAGCCTATCTAGTATGGTGTTTAGAGTACTGGATTAGGATTTGGGAGATCAATCTACAATGAACCTCACTGGGTGATCCTCGTTCAGTTGCGCTCGCTCGCTCTCTCTCTCTCTCTCTCCTCTCTCTCTCTCTCTCTCTCTCTCTCTCTCTCTCTCTCTTTTCCATCCTCTCTCTCTCTCTCTCTCTCTCTCTCTCATCCTGACCCACTTCATAGGGTTGTTATGAGGAAGGGGAAGCTATGTAGGCTGCTCTGAGCTTCTTGGAAGAACATAAGAACATAAGAGACACCAATGTTGGATCAGGCCAAAGGCCCATCCCGTCCAACACTCTGTATCACACAGTGGCCAGAAATACCAGTGCCATCAGGAGGTCCACCAGTGGGGCCAGGACATTAGAAGCCCTCCCACTGTTGACCCCCCCCCAAGCACCAAGAAGACAGAGCATCACTTGCCCCAGAGCCTTGTGGCTAATAGCCACTGATGGACCTCTGCTCCATATGCTTATCTAATTCCCTTTTGAAGCCGTCCATGCTTGTAGCCGCCACCACTTCCTGTGGCAGTGAATTCCATGTGTTAATCACTCTTTGGGTGAAGAAGTACTTCCTTTTATCCATTCTAACCCAACCGCTCTGCAGTTTCATGGAGTGCCCACGAGTTCTTGTATTGTGAGAAAGGGAGAAAAGTACCTCTTTCTCTACCTGCTCTTTCCCATGCATAATCTTATAAAGAAACATAGGATCAAAATGTTCTAGACAGATGAGCATCCCTGGCCAACTTTTTGTATTCTGAATAGATTCAGCAAGATTACAACATGGGAATTAAGTGGCAATTTGGCTCAAATAACAAGACTGAAGGGCATTCTCTGCCACAGAAAGCACATCAATTGCCAGAATTCAAAATCACCCTGTCAGGAACTCTGAAACTTGGTAGTGGTGACTCACGAGTGAATTTTTACCATTAGGGCAGCAGTAATGTATAATGACACATGAAACAAAGATCTCTATGAAGTCTGTTAGTCATCTCGTTCCTTAGAGTTACTCATTCTAATTCTAACACAGCCTTTTGAATGGAAAGGCATCCGACAGTTATAGTATGATGTCTGAGAAGTCAAATATGGAGATGTCACTCTTGGAGGAATTCTCCTCTTCCTGCTTGTTGATATGCAACTATGAGGGTTGCTGAAAGAACACAAGAAGAGCCATCAGATCCATGATCCATTTAGTCCAGCATACTGTTTCACATAGCGGCAAACCAGTTGCCTTGGAGAGGCAACAATCATCTTGGTTGCCCTCTTCTGTACTTAATTTTTCTTCTAGATGTTATAGACTCATATGTCACTTGTATGGCTTCACTGTTTGCAGTTCTCTACTATGAACATCTGAACAAAAGTCATGTCCAGGGCCTAATTTGTTGCAGCCCGAGTTGTGTTTTCAGTCCAGGCTATATTTTTGCTCCTTATTAATTTTTACTGTAACCTGTTTTTGTTCTCTCATTAACCCTTTAATATAACTTAAAAACTGTCAATAGCCTTTGGCCATATGTGATGAATTTTATTACTCAGGGCTATTTTTGGGCAGGAACGCACAGGAACGGAGTTCCGGCTGGCTCCTGAGTTCGCCACGCCCAGCAAGAACTCATTAGCATAATAGGCCACACCCAACAGCAGAAACTCATTAGGATTGGCTACATTAGGGGTGTGTGGCCTAACATGCAAAGAAGTTCCTGCTACAAAAAAAGCCCTGAGTTTTGACAACAAACAAGGTAAACAGGATAAGAAGCAAAAGGTGGGTGTGGCTGGATGACCACACTTCTGGTAACATGTGGGTGTGGCCTAATATGCTAATGAGCTGTGCTGTCAGGGGTGTGGCCCAATATGCTAATGATTTTCTGCTATTGGGTGTGGCCTATTATGCTAATGAGTTCCTGCTGGGCTTTTTCTACAAATAAAGCCCTGACTACAGTTATTAAATACATGTTCTCAACTGTCTGTCCCAACATGGGTATAGACTCTGTACCTGTGAATGGGAATGCAGCTGGTTGCGTGTTCCCCATCGCAAGGATGGCGCCTACGTGCATACAATTTCTACACAGGTAGATGCTGAGCCCTCTTTATAGTAAACATGCATAGTGTGAGGCTTTCACTCTGTTGCTCTGGCTCGCCACTCTCTGCCATCCTGGATGGGTTTGAGCCAGTCTCTCTGCCTCAGAATGGGAAGGAGGCACTCTGGCACTCTTCCTTCCCTTCAGGTGAGCACTCTATCTCTCTCTCAATCAAGGTTCGGTCCTGCCTCTTCCTGGAAGTGATAAAAGGAAGATGGGCTGACTGTCCCTTGTTTTCCCTCCTGGGCTTTAAAGGTATCAGGCCCAGCCACCCTCCTCCATCCCAGCTGCTGACCTGAACCCCTACAGGCCACCGCCGGGCTGTCCAGGTCTCCAGCCCTCTCTAGCAGTGTCTCTAGCAGTGGTGGGGGCCACTACCTAGTTGGGGGCCTCTCACTGCCTGCCCCACCTGGCTGGCTACTGCTCCTGGATTCCCTGGTGCCTCCCTCTCTGGGTAAGAGACCTCAGGGCACTGGGTTGTTTGTGGCTTGCCCAGTGGGAGGTTGACTAAGTTGGGGAGGGGAGCTTACACATAGGCTTACACAGTAGGGCCAGAGTGGATAATCCGTTTTCCCCTCTGTGTTGGTTGTCTATAGCCTTCAGCTTCTATTTCACAAGACTTCTATTTCTTCTCCTCCAGTTATTTCTTTTCAGCCGTTCACCTCTGTATCCTTTCTCATTCTTTTTCGGAAACCTTTATGCTTCTCCTCATCTCATTCATTCTGAACTGTGTGCTCACCTACTCAGGTCTCAGCTCAAGATAGATATTGCTTAATAAAAGAGTTGAAGGGGCTATGATAGGCTGTGCAGCTGGGGGTTTAAACACACATTTCTCACCTCACTGTGCTATCTGCCTCTGCCGAATGGGTTTTGCTGGGTTTTGAACTATGCAGTCCTATTTACCAATGGTTAATATTGCTTTTTTATTATTATTGTTATTACAAATTCATCCATTGTTCACTTACAATGTTCCAAAGTGCTTCGTGTATGTTCTGTTGTAGCAATCCTAACAGCTAGGTAAGATCTGTCCTGGATCCTGTGATTCTGTTCTGTTAATGGCAGAGCATTCGCCCAGCACAGGAAACCTTCCCAGATGCAAGAGTCTGTGATGCAGGTTTCCCTGCACCAAAGGAAAGTTCTGCCATTAGGGAAACAGAGTCATGGGAGCTAACATCCGCCGTCTGGTATTCAAGAGGGACTTCACAGTTACGAGACACACTGGCCCAGGTATGTCAAGCCACTGCATCCAAAACCCAGAGAGAGAGAAGCAACATTGAAACCGGGAATATCTCATGCTCCCACCCAACTTTGGAAAGAGATTTTCCTTTCTTGAGTCAAGCTGTGGGCTAACCGTTTTTCTAAACTTTGACTGGAATTTGGTAGGATTAAATATAACGGCTTTCCCAAGCTAGTTTTGGCCCGCAGCCTGCCAGTTGGCCACCCCAGTTGGCCACCCCTAGCTGGGAGGTCTCTTCCAAATCAGAGCAGGTCTAGCGATCCAAATCATCTGAATGCATCTTTTAAAATAATTATTCCATCTTAATGTGTCTGAACCAGTTTGGCTTCTGCAGTCACTTTGTCACAGCGTTTTCCTGTCTCGCATCACAGGAAGAAAAGAGCTTGTCTCAACTGAAGGATGAAATAACCCCAGGTTTTTTCTCTGAAATCCTCATTATCGCCATCATCATCCTGTGCTTGGGGCCATGGGAACAGGAAAGCGAACAAGCACAAATTAGATGAAGCCAATGAAGAAGAAGCAAGAAACGCACACTGGAGAACAGCGGTCCAGGGAGAGGCACTGCGAGGGCAAACAGCCGGTGGAGCACAGCGATTCTGCTCAACGTAAAAAAGAGCATCTGTTTGCACAGCCCCTTCCCGAGGCCCATGCGCAGAATCAGGAGTAATGAGACACATAATGCATTAGTGCCAAAGGGAATCACATGCAAAGGAAGCGGGGACAGGATTTTTTTATTTTAAACCCTCTTCTAACTCTGTTTCATCCAGCTACAACAGAAAAGCTTAGGGGGAAAGGATTTAATATTTAAGAGCATTTATGTAACTGGTGGGGAAACGGTAAAAGGAAGTGCTTCTGGACATCTCCCTGGGAGAAATGATGATGCCGTGTGTTAAAGGGACAGCTGCCGCACAGGCAGAATCTAAGAAAAAGGCATCATGTACCAAGCATTGGAAGAGGCAAGAAGGGAGATAGGATAGTTAGGACCAGTGTTCCCTCTAAGCTGAGTTAGTGTGAGCTAGCTCGCAGTTTTTTAGCCTCCGGCTCACACATTTTTGCCTTGGCTCAGGAAGGATGGCTCCAGAGCAAACTGATTTATGCAGCAGCCAAATCGTTCACTCACAGCTTTAATGCCAGCAGCTCACAAAGTAGAATTTCTGCTCACAAGACTCCACAGCTTAGAGGGAGCATTGGTTAGGACATCACCTTCTCTCCTTTTAAGTGTCATTCCTTGTCTGTCTCCAGATTGCTACTCTTAGGGCAATTTCCTCCTTCTTCTTGGAAGTTCCACACTTTGTCTTACACATCTCCCTGCTAGAGAGGTCGTTAGGAACCTATCTCGGTCTCTCCTCTTTTCTATCAAATATGTTAGTTCCTAAATAAACCTTTATCTTTACTGTACTTGTACAGTACCCCTTGGCGGGGTAGGGCGAGGTATAAATCGGTATATCAGAAATGAATACTGGGACCTAAGAACCAACCAGAGATACTACAAACCAGCTTTTACGAGCTGTAATGTCACTTGGTTACAAACCATGGTTTATGATTGTCCTGCTAACTATAGTAGGGTGGCCAAGCATTCAGAGGTCACATTAAACTGGGTTTTAATCAAATGGCAGTTTATAATCCATGTTTTAGGGGGGTGATATCCAATTGCAGCCCCAGGGAGGTTCCTGGCAAATGGCAGATTTGGCCCTGGTTCTAGCCATTGGACAAAGTTCTTGCCTTTGGATGCCTTCCCTATGGAAAACTCTAAAAACAGTTATGGAATGTCTCAGTGCTTGCAAAATGGAAGGAAAGCATCACGTTGACCGATAACCAGCATTCAGTTTAGGAACTGCTGTTTCCACCACTTTCCCCCTCTTATCAATAATACTTGGAAGTGAGACTGTTGCCAGCATCCTCAGCCTTGAACCCGGGGTGGTCTTTCCCAAGAGAGAGACACCCCAAAAACGCCCTCTGAACCTCCACAAGCAGTGCCCTATGAAGCCAGGCTTGGCTTAAACAGTAGCTTTTGCTGGGAGGCTAGGAAACCCACATCTTGGCTGAAAAAACTCAGGCCAAAGAGAATTCTCCAGGCTGGCTGCACTGGCAAGCATTCTCCATACAAGCAACCCCCTCCCCCCACGCCTATCCTGTCAGCTCAGTCCAAAGAGGACTAGAATGGGCAAGTCTCTGTCCTTGCCTCAGACATCTTCCACTGACCAAATGGCTAGTCTTTTGTCTGTCAAATGTACAGGCAGGGAGGGACAAAGAGCCTCTGGTCTGTGTTATTGTCATGAATGAAGTGTGTTGCATGTTTCCATCCTCCTCTCCTGTTTCACCTATCTGCATTCTTACGCCTATGCGAGACCTATCAAGGAAACATTTAACTCTCCATGTCTAGTGAATGGTCAGCCATTCAGGTTCATCCTGCCACACATTAAGAAACATCACTCCTTTTGCCTGGCACCAGGGAAACGCCAGGCCACTCTATTGTTCCACAACGGACAGCCCCAGTACAGTCATCCAACACCTGGCTTCTATCGTTAAAGACAGACTCTGCCCCTCTGAGAGCTCATTGGTCACATCCAGGCCTTGCCCATCCTGATGCCACGCACCCCGGGGATTCATCATTGGCCCAAGTATTGTTCTCACCTGAGACCAGCCCCCAAGACCTTCCATTGGTCTGCATTGTTTTCCAATGTCTATATCCATCAGCACATGGCCTCAGACTGTGTGCCTCTGCTCTGATGCCAACTGGCAGACGACCCCTCAACCTCTGGGTTTAGGCCATAAACTCATCTCCATGGACCTCTGCACATCTGGACAGGTAGTATCACCCCATAACTGACCCCTCTATTAGCTATCAATCACCTCTGCTTTCTTAGTTCTGTATTGTGTGTGTGAATGTTTTATTTTAGCTACCCAGTCTCTGTGTCTATTCTTGGGTTCTCGGGACTTCTAACTCCAGTATACACAGGTCTGATCCTATAGTTATGCCAATTGCTCATTAATATCGTAATTCCCCAACCTATTATTAAGAAATAGAGCAATTTGGCTAACAAGACACTCCAGTCTAAAAGGATCACTTGCAAAACGGCTTTTGAGCTTGCCATGGGGGAGAATTAATCCACAGATTTGCTCCCTTCCCAAGAAGATGTAGGTGTTATCACTCTGAGCTGGGATTCTGGCTGAATCTCCCCTTTGTGTCAGCTGTGCCCATCCAAGACAGACACATCACTGAGCTACTCAGCTCAAGTTTGGCTCAGGACTCCGCTTTGGATGCCACGCCCCAAGCTACAGGGGATACTATCCTCCTTTAACTAGCATGCGGAGAGGCAAAATATGCTTTAGTAGGCACCTGCTCAAGATCTATTTTGGGGGTCCAGCTGTCTTCCAAAAAATGAATTTCTAAACCAAAGCAAATCACAAAATGTGACACAACATCCTCCCTCAGCAGCCTTGCCCATATAGGGCTGCTAAGTATTTCTTAATGAAGAGAAATCCTACTCATGAATCCCTTGCATCATGTCTATCTTGGCCCTCAGACTTGTTCCCTGCATCACTCGCCTGTGCACTCTCTCAGCAATTCTGTTATGCAGTTCAGGATTGAGTCACCTCAGCCAGGACTAGCAGCTTGAAGTTAGTAGCAGAGAACAACAGATGAGAAACAGGATAATTTAACAGACGCATTCTAAAGCCTTTGCAGATGAATAACAGCCCCACCCCAAAGAAAAGAAGGGGGGAAAGTAGATGAACAGTGATGGTTTTGCAATGAAAACCTGTTCACCTGCTGTGCAGAAAGGGGTTTTTTGTGTGTGTCTAACCTTCATCACAAATGACTGATTCCAAACCGTTTCTAGCTAGTTAAGATAAACACGCAGCATTGCTGTATACGCACACCCGGGGCTGCATTTTGAAGCTGCTGAGCACTGATCTATAGCAGATACATATTGGGACTCCAGAGAACAAAATAATCAGAAGTGGGGGTTAACTCTGCAAATTAGATAATCAAAATTAATTTGCTTAATTCCCCCCATATGGGGTGTCTTGAGAGCACACAGCCTCAAAGGCTCTAAATATAAACCATGTCTGAGACTAAAGTGGTTCTTGATGACTAGGAAAAGGCTGGGTAAATCTGACATTTGTACACAAGGAAAAGGAGAACAGTGATGAAGACCGTAATTTTGTAATCGTGTGCATTTTCTCTTATTGTTCATCGACCAGAGCACAGACTGAAGGCTCAGATGAGAGGGGGACTCTGCACCTAGCACCACTGCAGAAGGAGGCGGTACCCTCTTTGATATGCAAAAGGAGGCCAAGGAGTCTGAGTCATCCCTCCCACCCAGGGATCAGGGGCAGATTAACCATTAAGCAGACTAAGCCCATGCTTAGGGCACCAGGGCCAAAGGGAGCACCACAAAGTTGGGAAAAGGGTGAAAAGGGGAAAAAAAGAATGAAGATTTGTAAAAATTTTTGATAAAGGTAGTGCACATTGATCATGGTGCACCCTAGGGTTATCTTCTATTTTTTGTTGGTGAGGTGCAGTGTCATAGGCAATGACACCAGGGCACCAAGATTGGTCAGTGTTTAGGGCACCAGTGAGCCTTAATCCGCCCCTGCCTGGGATACAGTTCTGCCTCCTGACTCAGAGCTGGACCCTGAACCCTCCACCCTTGAACTCACTACAGCACTTCAGGTTCTCCCCCCAAATGACCCCTTGAACCCACAAAGGCAAGACCCACCCCATCAGAGTACTTGTTGCTATAACCAGATGTGGCACCTTTAAGAACTAAGAGCCTGCCCTTGGAGAGGCAGGGCTTGCAACTTCACTTCCTTGCAAGGGTGTTTAAGGCCTCAGTTCACCCTCAGGCTTTAGCTGGAACAACATCTATGACATCTGGCTCCAGCTCTAAGAACTTTGTCTTGACTGACTCCTGACTCCTGGACCGCAGCATTAAGCAGGAAACCCACTCGTCTTCTTTCTTGTGAACTGAAAAGCTCCAAACTCTTTAGCCTTTCATTGTCGGGAAGTTAGCAAAAGGCATTCATCATTCCAGTTGCACATTCTTGCACCTTTCCCACATCTTTGACATGATGGTGCACCTGGGTACTCTTTTTACCCGTTCTCTCCACTTCCTCTCTATGCACACAATGTCAAAGCACTAGCTTTAGTCCAGCCCATAAACAGCCCTCCTCTGATCTCTCCATTCTGGTTTCCTCCACCCATGCCAACTTTCTTTCAGAGGTTGTTTTCCTCTGTTGTACCAGTGATTGCCCCTAAAGGTGAATTGCAATGCAAACCCAATCGATTACTTCCAACTGAATTCAGATCTATGGTTTCGGTCTTAATGAGGATAGAGGACCCATTGCATCTTGTATAGGAGGCCAGTATCTTTGATCTGCAGCAAAATGGGTCTCCTACAGCCAGTCTGGGAATAATCTCTGTGTCAGATGCGGGAGAACTTCTGCGAATCAGAAGAGATCATACCAGGCTAGGCAGACCAACAGTTCAACTCACTAGACAGAAGCTTTGTATGCTCAAAGTTATGCTGTAAAGACTTTTCACATTGCTATTGCCAGATGAGGCAGTATTTAGCATTGTTCATCTGCTGCACCGAGAAGAGAATAAAACAAAATTAAAATGCACGCACACTTAAGAGCATGTCTACAGGCTGTCTGGCCTCTATTCCGCCCCACAAGTGATGCTCTGTCATCTTGGTGCTTGGGGGGGGGTCAACAGTGGGAGGGCTTCTAATGTCCTGGCCCCACTGGTGGACCTCCTGATGGCACTGGTATTTCTGGCCACTGTGTGATACGGAGTGTTGGACTGGATGGGCCTTTGGCCTGATCCAACACTGGCGTCTCTTATGTTCTTATGTTCACCCCCCTATTGATTTCAGTTGGGATAAGTAAAACTCCCCAGATATATCTTCTGCCTGGGCTGGTCTCTTCATTCTGCCACTAGATTGAGTGGGAAAGAGATTGAGAGGGTTGGCTCTACCATGAGGCCAACCGAGGCAATGACCTCAGGTGGCAGATTTCAGAGGGGGAACATTGACCTCCCATCCTGTCTGCCTGTGTAAGGGTACATAACAGAAAAAAGGCAAAACAGATATGTGAAAAAATTACAGTGTACCAGCATCCCTGCAAGTCCAGAAGACAGGCTACTGGGATTGCTCTGCTTGGGTGCTCAGTCCCTTGCTGGGTTTTGAGGCTTCTTCAAATGTATCCATTTTTATTTGTTTATTTCAGAAACAATAAGAGCTAGAGCCCAGATTTAAAATAAAGTGACAGTGGTGAGTCTCAGAATTCTGTATCTGGGAGCCATATACCAAACTCCATATGGTGTGAAAGTGACAAACTTAGCATAGATGTTGCTTTGCCCTACACAGGACTGCTGAACAGCAGAGGCACACAGAAAGGAGAGGCATATAAACACTGGAGGAACTGGAAAATCTATTTCCAAAGAAAAGATACTCCCTCCAAGTCACTTAATCTTCTTAGTTAAAGCCCTCATCTTAAAAGATTTCCTAACAAATGAGACGCGTAGAGCCTGTGGTTTTTGGGAAGAATGTTCATTAACTAATTGCAATTGCATGCTGTCTGAAGTGATCGAGAACCATTTGTCCTGCCAAGAGCTGTGCCTGAAACCTGTATTTATAATATAGACATATGCCTTTTAAGCAGTGTTCGTCTGATCGGGAGCTGCTGCTACACATTTGGAGCACTGGACGAGGACTGGGAAGACCCGGCTTCACCACTGTACCCTGAATCTCAGTGTTCAACCAGAAGAGATGAAGATCACACATCTTTGTCCATCTATAAAATGAAAATTGTAGGCTTGGCCTTGGAGCTATGCGGGAAAGAAAGGGAAGGATTAACTCTTCTGTTTAGGTAATTGAAATTGACACACAACAATGCTATTAGCATTTTAAAGTGGAAAAGATGTATGATCTTTCCCCCCCTTAAAAAGCTTAATAACAAAGCAGGGAACCTGGTTTCAATTAACAAAAAGGAGTGGAGGTTGAAAGGTTAATCCCCCTCTCCCTTCCCAAGGCAAACTGAGGCTGCAGGAACATTTTATGGATGGATACAGACATGACATTTGTCTCCTCTGTTTTTACCCTCACTGTATGGTTTTGGGCCAGTCATTCTCTCAGCCTACCTCACAGGGTTGTTCTGCAGATAAAGTGGAAGAAAAGAAAGCTGCCCATGCCACCCTGAGCTCCTTGGGGGAAAAAACAGGATAGAAGATGTAATGGATAGATTTCCTGATGCTGTTATTTTCACACAATGAGATACCTCTTTGAGTGTGGACGGGAAAGTGGTCTCTTGCAGGTAGAACTCCGCCACACACTGGAACGTAACGGTGAGGACGACACCCAAACAGCCCAGGTGTACGCGGGCAGCTTGCAGAAGTTCAGAATTCATGGATTCGGAGCACTCCAGAACTTCCCCAGAAGCTGTCAACAGTGTCAAAGCCACTACCTGCCATGGGAAGACAGAAGGAAAGCGAACACATTTTTATCTATGAGTCAGTCAAATCGTTACATTTGCCAATTCAGTTTTGCCTTGAAGTTCAGCTGTGGGCTGGTTGGAACGTGTCTGCCCACAGCTTGCAGTATCTCCAAATGGGCAATCATGGATATAATGCAACAATAAAGATATAATGCCTTAGAATTTCAATAACACCTCAGGTGCAATGCTTCTCCATGGAGCGGTTCTGCATACACAGAAGCCTCTGGATCTCTTCTTGATGCTTAATCACTGTCAACTTGATGAGTGGCAGCCAGGCATCCAGCAAGAGGTCTAGGAGGCAGGGATACGCAAACAGGCATCACACCGATGCCACAACATCACTTCAAGCATGAATCCAGAATGGTGCAAGACTCTAAGATTCCCCTGAAACGCTGTGGTTTTACCATAGAGGGTTTTTTGGGGGGGAGGTTTTCCTAGAGTGTCATGCTAAAGGAATGATGTCACTTCTGGGTTTGTGCAAGAAGCAATGTTGTGGCACTGAGCAGAGGGCAACCTGGCCTGTAGGGCAGGAGACCTGGACACTCTAGCAGTAGTTGAACATGTGAATCAAACAGGGTCCACTGACAAACACTGGGTTGGATCCAGCATTCCATAGGATCACAGATCTTTCCTGCATTTACCTGCTTCACAGCAATTCTTTCGGATTTCAGGAAAGTTTATTCCCAGGGTGACAGGATCTGTGTGGAGTAATAGCTACATGGATCAGTAAACTGCAGTGTGTGTGGGGGGGGGATGAGAGGGTACAATCCCTCTTATCTCCCATCAGCAAAGCTGCACTGACAGAAGAGAAAGAAAGAGACTTTTGGGGACTGGGATCTGTATTGTAACAGTTTAATGTGACAAGAAGGACATATGCTTAACTCCCTTGCACAGAAATCAGCAGGATTTAAAACAGCTAGACCCAGCCAGACCCACATGGCGATCAGTTGTCCCCACTATAAAAGGACTTGGGGGGGGGCATGGGGAACAGCAACCTATGTTGCCTTCCATTGACTGGAAATCCAACCCAGAGGAGATGTGAGGCAAAATTATTGTTGTGTACATGAGGCTTGTATCTATGCAAACATGCAAAGAGGTTGTATTCAACCAATGACAGACACGAGCTTGGAGGAAGGATAAAGGGAAGGAGCATAAAACCAACAACAACAAGGGGTGCAATGCAGAATACTTTTCAGGCTGCATTATTAGGCACACTTCTTCTCAGGAGTAAGTACCACTGGATTCAGTGGGCTTACTTTTGGGGAACAGGCTTCGTATCGTAACAGTTTTAGTTTGATGAGAAGTAAAAGGTAAAGTTTTCTCTTGCTCAAAAGCTAGTCGAAACCGACTCTAGGGGGGTGGTACTCATCTCCATTTCCAAGCTGAAGAGCCAGCACTGTCCGAAGATGTTTCTGTGGTCATGTGGCCGGCATGACTACATGCTGAGGCGCACGGAATGCTATTACCTTCCCACCAAAGCAGTACCTATTTACCTACTTGCATTTTCTTGCTTTCAAACTGCTAGGTTGGCAGGAGCTGGGGCCAAAGACGGGAGCTCACTCCGTCACGCAGCACTAGGGTCTGGAACTGCTGAACTACAGACCTTCCATCATAACCCCTTGCATAGAAATTGCTAATTTTGGCTGAATTGGTCCTTGGATTTTACTTGCTGTTGAAAGATAGACTGGAATAAAAATAAAGGCATCCGTTCCCTTGCACATTCGCACACCATCTGCCTCAATGCTGACTGATGAATTCTCTTGAAGATGACAGGATACAGAAGCCAGGGCAAACTCTGGGGTTTTAAAAATTATAAATTGCTTTCACTTGCCCTTAATATCATGCAACCAAATCTAATCAGCTATGTTATTCTGAGAAACCACCCCATTCTCTACATGCTCCAAGACTGGATGGGGCCATCTTGGAAAGAGGGGAAAGCAGCAGGAGAAACACAGAGAGTGATTAAACTGTGGAACTCACTGCCAGAGGATGTAGTGATGGCCATAGGAATAAACAGCTTGAAAACGGCATTAGATAGATTCATGGAGGGCAAGTCTATCCGTGGCTACTAGCCATGGCGACCAAAGGGAACATCCACATTCAGAGGCAGTAAACCTCTGAATCCCAGAGCCAGGAGGCAACATCAAGGAAAGCCTCGGCCTTTATGTCCTGTTGTTGGCCCTCCAGAGGAGCTGGTTGGCCACTGGGTGAGAGAGGATGCTGGACTAGATGGACCACTGGTCTGTTCAAGCAGGGCTCATCTTATGTTCTTATGCTCTTAAGTGGCAGCAAACAGCATTAGGAAAAAGGGAACATTCACTCAAAGTATGGGGGGGGGAGGTTAAGTATGGCTATCCTTGATCCCTATTAGCATGGCTACCTTTGATTCAAACTGAAAGTGGAGAGTATTTAGTGAAGCCCTGCTCTGAATTGGTAGGCTGATTTTTTTTTAACTTCAGTTCATACTTAGGTTCAAGTTCAACAAAGTCTTTCAAATTATGGATCGTGTTCTGGTCTGGCTGAGGAATATATGAGGTGTTGGTATGGCTGGACTTCCCATTTCTGTTACAATCTGCAGACCTGAATCTGACAACTAAGGCCTGGGAGGAGGGTGAGGGGACATGATTCCAAAAGCTGCCTGAAACTAAACAGAGCTTGCATGGTCAGTGTCTACAGTTGCCAACAGGCCTGGAGAAAAAGGTCTTGTCCCTTCAATATCTGCTTCATTTATTTACATTATTTATAGTCCACTTTCCTCACAGGGATACAAGGCGTATTGCACATGGCAATAAAGGCTTAATGTGTGGCAAACTGTGGATGAAGCTTTTTTCGTCACCAAGGTAAATAACATCACAGGGTAAATAACATCCCATTGGAGCGAGATATTTTTCTCTCCAGGCAGGTGGCAACCCTGTCAATGCCTGCAAGGATGGAAGATCTCCTGGGAGCTCCACTTGTGCCCTCCTGAGCTACAGTACAGAAGAAAGGCAGGAACTCATGTGGAATAAACACATCAGGAAATGCCAAGCTCAGCGGTTTGTGATGGGGAGCTTGTGCACCTGATGAAGTGGTGACCTCCAATCGCTGAAAGCTCACGCTGGAATAAATTTTGTTAGCCTGTAAATTGGTAACGGACTCCTTTTTGATTTTGCCCCAACAGACTTTGTTTACACCCTGCCTTTCTCCCCAGTGAGGACCCAAAGTGGCTTATACCATTCTCTCCTCCATTTTATCCTCACAACAACCTTGTGAGGTAGGTTAGACTGAGAGTGTGTAACTGGCCCAAGGTCACCCAGCAAGCTTTCATGGCAAAGTGGGGATTTGAACCTGAGTCTCCCAAATCATAGTGTGAAACTCTAACCACTACACAATACTTTCTCGGATACTAATATGGTTACCTCTCTGAGAAATGCTGGGTGGGTTGTTTTCTGTTGCCAAACCTTTGTGTGAATCTGGACAATATTTTCTTTTCATATTCAGCAACAACCTAGAGCCCAACTTTAGGACTCAAAGTGCTCCTCGTCTGAAATGCAAGAAACCTTCCAGTCTCTTTCACACTCTTGCTTGCTTACAAAGCTGTCTCCAGCAGATGACGCCAACAGGCTAACTTTCCCCCCAGCCCTTCCACTGAAGCTGCAACCCAAATTTCTTCCCGTCTCCATACCCCCCCCCCCACTTACATTCTACACATCCTCCTTCCTGCTTGGATGAAAATTACTTTCTAATCTACGGTCCTGACTGCTGCGTTTGGAGGCTCAAGGTGAAGCAGAGTGTTAGTTTGACTGAATTCCTCCAGAATCATTTTAGCTCCAGCTGCGGCTTTTTCAGTTTGGGAAGGGGAGGAAGAGAAAGCATAAAAGGGGACAGGGAAGAATTCAGAGCTGAGAGACCTTGAACAAGGTGCTGAGCCTTTATTTCTTGCCTCCCCCACAGGTAATTTTCTAGGGTCAAAGAGGTTCAGACTAGAAAACAAGCTCGAGGGAAAAGCAGTAGAAACTGGTCTATCACTCTGCAAAGTTTGCAGCTGTGGTTTTTGTCATTTCCTTATGTAGCTATTTACTGTTCTGCTTGCGTGGCATAGACAGTTGTTCGTCTCCACGGAAAGGAGACACAAGACCGGTAATGCAATGTCATTCCGCCAGCCTTCTACTTAACTGAAGCTGTCTCTGCTTCGTATAAAGTCTTTCAGAATTATATCTTACTTTGAACTTGTCAAGGACCTTCGTACCTTCCCTACAAATACTAATTTGGGCCCATAAACATGGCTGCCAACTCTGGCTTGGGAAATTCCTAGAGTTTGGGATGCAGTGCCTGGGCAGGCCAGGGTTTGGGGAGAGCGCTCAGCTGGAATGCAATGTCACTCTAGGACTTCTGTTGGTCCAAGACTCTATGGTATACCATATAATCTTCCCATTTCCTCTAGGGAAAATTGATCTTTAGTTTGGAGCTCTGTTGTAATTCTGGGAGAACTCTGGCCCCATCTTGCACTTGGTAGCCCTACCCATAATAATCACTCCTAGTGCAGTACTGCAGATCATTGGTGCCATTTTACAGACATTTCAGCACCCTATTTCCAACAGTGGCCAACTAGATATTTCCAGGATACCCACAGGCGAAGCCTAAAAGCAAGAGCACTCTTCCACTGGAGGTTTCCAGTCTTTGATCATCAGATATAGTTGCTGAAAGCCTGTGGCTGCACATCTGCTTTGCATGCAGAAGGTCCCAGGTTCAATCCCCTAGCATCTCCTGATAAACAATCTGGCAATAGTTGATGTGGAAGACCTCCATCCCAGATCCTGGAGAGCCACTGCCAATCTGAGTAGACAACACTGACTCGATGGGCCAGAGGTCTGATTTACTATAAGGCAACTGAATGTGTTCATGTGTGTTCACAGAGAAGTTTTCGGGTTTAGTCCTCAGCACCTTCAGGTAAAAGATCTCAGGTGAAAAGTGCCGGAGAAAGAGCATTTTCTGCCTGAGACTCTGTAAGGTTGCTACCAGCCAGAAACAACAATACTGGGCTAGATGGACCAGTGCTGTCTTGTTAGGGAAGCTTTCTGTGTTCAAAGCTATGTTGCCTCTGAACATGGAGGTTCCATTTAGTTATTGAGGCTAAAAGATTTTCATGGATTTCTCCTGTATGGATTTAATTCATTTTAATCACTGTACTACACATTATGCAAATATATGTAACAAAAATCTGACCAGTTTTTTAAAATGGAAAACCGCCTTCAGACACTGAAATTTCTAGCAGTGTTTGGGGCAAGATAGTGACAGGCTCCTAAGTTTTCCCTGGCAGGCTATTTTTGCATTCAAAATTACCCCCCCACACACACATGCCTGCTTCCCACAGAAGGGTAGATTGAAAGATGAACTTCTAGGAGAGGGGCGCCCAAACGTTTTGAGCCTATGGGTACTTTCGAACATAAGAGAAGCCATGTTGGATCAGGCCAGAGGCCCATACAGTCCAACACTCTGTGTCACACAGTGGCCCAAAACCAGGTGCCATCAGGAGGTCCACCAGCAGGGCCAGAATTCTAACACAGAGTGGTGGTCACAACTATAAAATGGCTGCCATGGAAGGCAGAAGCAATCACAAAATTTGCAGTGTGGGCAAAGCCACACACAGAGGAAACACCAAGGCTACCTGGCACCCACAGGCATGTCACCAAAATCAACTGTCACTAGAACCAGCCTCCATGCCAGAGGAATGAAAAGTTTTAGATAGGTTATAAATTATGATGCAATTTTAATATTTTGTATTGTTTTACTGTTTTACTGTGTTATTAATTATATGTTGTTAGCCGCCCTGAGCCTCCGGGGAGGGCGGGGTATAAATATAAATAATAAATAAATAAATAAATAATAAATAAATAATAAATATTATACCAGTTTTTAAAATGGGGTCCACAGGAGATCCAAGGAATTTCAAGCCAGTTAGCCTAATATCTGATGGTGGAAAGTGCTGCCAAGGCACAGCTGACTTAGGGCGACCCTGTGGGGTCCTCAAGGCAAGAGACGTTCAGAGGTGGTTTTCCGTTGGCTGCCTCTGCATCATGACGGAGGTCCACCAGCAGGGCCAGAATTCTAACACAGAGTGGTGGTCACAACTATAAAATGGCTGCCATGGAAGGCAGAAGCAATCACAAAATTTGCAGTGTGGGCAAAGCCACACACAGAGGAAACACCAAGGCTACCTGGCACCCACAGGCATGTCACCAAAATCAACTGTCACTAGAACCAGCCTCCATGCCAGAGGAATGAAAAGTTTTAGATAGGTTATAAATTATGATGCAATTTTAATATTTTGTATTGTTTTACTGTTTTACTGTGTTATTAATTATATGTTGTTAGCCGCCCTGAGCCTCCGGGGAGGGCGGGGTATAAATATAAATAATAAATAAATAAATAAATAATAAATAAATAATAAATATTATACCAGTTTTTAAAATGGGGTCCACAGGAGATCCAAGGAATTTCAAGCCAGTTAGCCTAATATCTGATGGTGGAAAGTGCTGCCAAGGCACAGCTGACTTAGGGCGACCCTGTGGGGTCCTCAAGGCAAGAGACGTTCAGAGGTGGTTTTCCGTTGGCTGCCTCTGCATCATGACCCTGATATTCCTTGGAGGTCTCCCATCCAGATACTAGCCGGGGCCAACCCTGCTTATCTTCTGAGATTTGATGAGATTGGGCTAGCCTGGACTATCCAGGCCAGGGACAGCCTAATGTCTACAGGTAAATTAACTGCTGTTAAACACAGAATTATTAAGCACATAGAGGAACAAAGCCTGCTGAGGGAAAATCGAGCACGGTTTCTGCAAAGGGAAATCCGCTCTCATCAGCCTCCTGGAGTTCTCTAAGCACTTTAATAAGCATATGGATAAGGGTGATGTGGTAAACATCATATACTTGGAATTCCAAAAATCTTTTGACAAGGTTGTTCTGCAAAGACTCCTGGGTGAGCTTAGCAGTCATGGGATAAGAGGGCAGGTCCTCGTATGGATTAAAGATTGGTTAAAGGAAAGGAACCAGACAGCAGAAGTAAACAGATAGTCCTCGCAGTGGAGGGAAGTGAACAGTAGGATCCCATGAGGATGGGGCCAGTGCTATTTCATTTGGTCATAAATTAAAATTTGTTCATAAAGGGAATTGGGGATGAGCAGTGTAGTGGCCAAATTTGCAGGTAATACAAAACGATGAGGAGGAATGATGATGAGATTATGAGGAATAACAAGATGATCTCTGTAAACTGAGTGAGTGGGCAACATAGTAAATGGAAGTTCATTGCTGGTAAGTGTGAGGTAATGCACACTGGAACAAAAATCCCCTCTAACTTTAAATATATACTGAAGGTGTCTGAGCTGGCCGAGAGTGAGAAGGGAAAAGACCTGGGTGTTTCACTGGATGAAGACAACCATGAAAATGTCAACTCATGTGGGGCAGTGGTGAAAAAAGGCAAACTCCATTGTGTCATTGAAAGGGGAGGAACTGAAAACAAAACAGCAGATCTGGGGGAAACTACAAAAGAGGACAGCCAAAATTATGGAGCACCTTTCCTGTAAGGAAAGGCTGGAGAGTTTGGGACTTTTTGGTTTAGATGAAAGTCAGCTAAAGAGAGGATATGATATTTATAGAAATTATTCATGGGGTGGAGAAAGCAGATAGAGAGAGCTTTTGCTCTTTCTCCCCTGACAGTAGAACTCAGAGGCACACAGCGAAGCTGATGAGCAATAGCATCAGGACAGACAAAACGAAGCACAGCAGAAGCTCTGTTATCTGGCACTTGGTTATCCAGAATGCTCAACTGACAGGCATCACCCAGAGAACAAGTTCTGCTCCCCCAGCTGCAATACTTCTGCATCTTGGGGCACAAGTGTACCCCATCCCCACCTCTCCCCCAGTCAGCTTGATGTTCCATAGAATCATAGAACCATAGAGTTGGAAGGGGCCATACAGACCATCTAGTCCAACCCCCTGCCCACTGCAGGACCAGCCTAGAGAATCTCTGATAAATATTCATCCAGCCTCTTCTTGAAAGCTGTCAGTAAAGGGGAGCTCACCACCTCGCTAGGCAGCTGATTCCACCTCTGAACCACTCTGACTGTTAAAACGTTTTTCCTAATAACCAGCCGATGCCTTTCTGCATGTAATTTAAACCCATTGCTTTAGGTCCTATCCTCTGCTGCCAACTGGAACAGCTCCTTGCCGTCCTCCAAAAGACAGCCTTTCAAATATTTAAAGAGAGCAATCATGTTCCCCCTCAATCTCCTCTTCTCCACACTGAGCATTCCCAAGACCCTTAGCCTTTCCTCGTAGGGCTCAGTCTCCAGACCCCTGATCATCCTCATCGCTCTCTTCTGCACCTTCGTGATTTTGTCCACATCCTTTTTGAAGTGAGGCCTCAGAACTGCACCCAGGACTCCAGGTGTGGCCTGACCAAGGCAGTATACAGAGGGGCTATAACCTCCTCCAATTTCGATGCTATGGCCCTTTTAATACCACCCATGACTGAATTTGCCTTTTTTGCCACCACATCACACTGACTGCTCATATTTAGTTTACAGTCCACCCTTACCCCAAGATCTCTTTCGCATACACTACTCCCCAGAAACGTATCCCCCATCCAGTATTTGTGTTTGACATTTTTGTGGGCCAGATGTAATACTGTGCACTTATCTTTCTTGAATTGCATCCTGTTTGCAACTGTCCACTTCTCCAGAGTATTCAGGTCTTGTTGAATTTTAACTCTATCTTCTTGGGTGTTTGCTTCTCCTCTCAATTTGGTATCATCAGCAGATTTAATAAGTAGCCCTTCTACCCCTTCATCCAGATCATTGATAAAAATATTGAAAAGTACCGGGCCCAAAACCGAGCCCTGTCAGGCACCCCGCTGGACACCTCCCTCCAATCTGATGAAACTCCATTGACCACCACTCTTTGGGTGTGGTCCTCTAACCAGTTCCCTATCCACTGAACTGTCCTATAGTCCAGTCCACAGTCTTCCAGTTTGCCCACCAGAATGTCATGGGGAACCTTATCAAAAGCTTTACTGAAATCCAGGTAGATCACATCAACAGAGTTCCCACGATCCAGTAAGTTCGTCACACGATCAAAGAAGGAAACCAGGTTGGTCTGACAAGATCTGTTGGGGACAAAACCATGTTGACTTCTCCAGATCACTAAGTGGTCCTTCCAGCCATTGCTGGACAATGGACAGCCATTACTGCCAGCAGACTTCATCCTTGGGTGCCTCCTTCTCCCTCAGCCTGCCTCCAGCAGTTAGGAGCCAGCTTTGCTGGAGGGCTCAGAGTAGCATGTCTGCTGGTCTGCCTTGGTTGTAGGATGGATCCCTGGGTTGAGGGGCCAGAAGGGCAGGTCCTGCCAGATAGGTAGACAGTTGCTGTGGGGTAGAGTTTGGTCACTACAGATTCCTCTAAGTAGTGGGCAGAACAATCAACTTTAACATAACTTTAACGTTGATGATTAAGAAATTGAAATAATTAAAGATTTTCTATTCCTTGCCCTGACTTGGATATCCCAGGGAAGCCTGATCTCATCAGATCTGGGAAGGTAAGCAGGGTCAACTCTGGCAAGCACTTGGACGAGAGACCTCCTTGGAATACCAGCAGTCAGGAGGACAGGGGCAGGCTTTATTCAGTCACCTCTCCGAATATCCTCCAGGCCCCCAGTAGGGGTCACTCACCAGAGGTCGCCATGACTTCCAGGTGCACACACAGTCACTCACACACACACACATGAAAAAATCAAAAAATACCAAAAAAGAGAGATTTTCTATTCCTTGACTCCACTATCAACCAAAAGGGAGGCTGCAGCCAAGGAGATTAAGACTGGGAAGGACAGCCATGAAAGAGCTAGAAAAGATCCTTAAGTTTAAGGATGTGTCACTGGCAACCAAGATCGTTAATTCATGCCATAGTATTTCCCATTACTAAGTATGGGTGTGAAGGTTGGACAATGAAGAGAGCTGGCAGGAAGAAAGTGCTGGAGGAGAATTCCAAAGATTACTGTGGACCACCAAAAAGACAAATCAGTGGGTTCCAGATAGGGTTGCCAGCCTCCAGGTGGGGCCTGGGGATCTCCCGCTTTTTAAACTGATCCCCAGCTGACATAGATTAGCTCCCCTGGAGAAAATGGATGCTTTGAAGGGTGGACTCTATGGCACTGTATTATGTTGAAGCCCCTCTCCTCCCCAAACCACGCCCTCTCCTGGCTCCACCCCCAAAGTCTCCAGGTATTTTCCAAACCAGACTTGGCAACCCTAGTTCCAGATGAAATCAAGCCTGAACTCTCCCTAGGAGTTAAAACGACTAAACTGAGGCTATTTGGTCACATGACGAGAAGACGTGTCACTGGAAAAGGCAATAATGCTCGGAAAAGCTGAAGGCAGCAGGAAAAGAGGAAGACCCAAGATGAGATGGATTAACTCCATCAAGGAAGCCCCAGCCCTCAGTTTGCAAGACCTGAGGCAAGGCTGTTAACAACAGGATGTTTTACAGGTCATTAATTCATAGGGTCACCAAGAGTTGGAAGTGACTTGATGGAAGCGAACGCACACACATATGGCGTATTTAACTAGCTGGGACCCCCGTTTCCCCAGGAGTACCAGGTCACAACGTTTTGTTGCACTTCTTTACTGCACGAGTAATTAAACTGTGGGAATCACTGCCACTGAAAGTGTAGTGACAGTCCAGAGCATGGATGGCTTTAAAAGGGGTTAGACTGATTCATGAAGGAGAGGTCCACCAGTGACTACCAGCCACGGTGATTAAAGGAACCTCCACAGACAGAAGCAGCAAACCTCAGAATAAAAGGGCTAGGAGGCCTCCACTTCCATGTCGTTTGTTGGTTCTCCAAGGCAACTGGTTGGCCACTGTGGAAACAGTATGCTGGATGAGATGGACCATTGGTCTGATTCAGCAGGGCTCTTCTTATATTCTTAGGAGGAGGGAAAAAAAGAAGAAAGAAAGAAAAACTGGCATGCCAAAGGCTTAGCACTCCCATCTCTCTCCTATCACTCTATCATTCAAATCCCAGCCATCTGCAACTGATTGTTACTTTAGAAGAAAACAGACAGTTGAGCTTTGTTTCTTAATCAGAGAGTTACTCTGTGAGTTAGTCACCATCACCTTCTCTTGTGGAAGGGAATTCCATACATTAATAAGAAGTACTAGCTTTTTTTCGTCCTTAACCTCATGCCAATCAGGTTTAATGGGTGGCCCCAAATTTTTACTTTGGATTCTGTACCTCTGCTGTGTGCCTTCTTGACCATTTGTTTAGCTACTGTGGGATACAGGACACTGGACTAGATGGATTTCTATTCTGATCTGGCAGGGCACCTAATGTCCTTGCATAGGATCAGCGTACATGTGAGTTTCAGTATACAATGTTTCTTCCATGAACCCAAAGTCACTGGTGCATTGGAAGTTGGGTAGCACCGCTATATGTATGATCCAGCTTTAAGTAATGGCCTATTTGGTAGGTGTTGTACCTCAGTAATATTCCCCTGCAGGCAGAGAATCCTAGGCTTAATATGTGGCATCTGTAGTTTAGGAACCAGGTGTTGGTAAAGACAGACCTTTCTCTACCCGACACCCTGAGAACTGCTGCCACTGAACAGACAATATTGGGCCAGGCCCAGCAATGGTCTGAGTAAAATTCAGTTTGAGAGCTGGGCCATAGCTCAATGGTACAGCATCTCCTTTGCATGAAGAAGGTCCCAGGTTTAATCCCTGTGGCCTCCAGTTAGAAAGTATCAAGGTAGCAGATGATGTGAAAGACCTCTGCATGGGACTCTAGTGAACCACCACAAGGGTAAAGACTGACCTTGACAGACCGATGGTGGCCTGACTCAGTATAAGGACGCTTCACATGTTTGTGTGTTCAAGGACCAATTCAACAGGAAAGAGGAAGATGATGGTTCTGCTCCCCCATTTCTATCCCCCTTAGCGAGAATCGTGGAGTTCTTGCTGGCTCAGTAGCAAGCACAATAACAGAACGACAGCCTGACCTTTCCACCGTCACCCCCCATTTCTTAGGATTTTCTCTGTTAAGTTATTTCACAGGCTTGTTTTTGACGGCTGCTCATGAATTTTAAGTAATGTCGATTCCCGAAAGGGAGAACCGCCAGCTCCTTTGTCTCTCTATCGATCTCCCGCCCCCTTTTATTAGCCTTCTTTCTCTCCCCTTTTTTTTTACTGCCTCCTGTTGTCATTTCTTTTAATACGCTGAATTTTTCAGGGGGGGGGGGAATCTATCAATCGTGTTGAAAGCCAGATAAATTCATTTTGCAGCCGCAATCCCAGCCGGGAAGAGCGATTCATTTTGCAAATAGTCCCAGAGAGGGTATTAATGACATCATAAATAATTTCACGGGAGGAGGAGGCAGCTCTGTGTTCCGCCAAAGCACAAAGCCCCCAACACCTACCGGCAAAAGCCCACATGTATACAAGACTGCTAAGGAGGATCCCACCCCATTCAGAAGAAGAAGAGTTGGTTTTTATACCCTACTTTCCTCTACCCTAAGAAGTCTCAAAGGGGCTTACAATCGCCTTCCCTTCCTCTCCCCACAACAGACACCTTGTGAGGTAGGTGGGGCTGAGAGAGAGGTCTGAGAGAGAGAACTGTTATTGGCCCAAGGTCATTCAGCAATTCAGTGTACACTTACACTCAGGGCCTCTTTTTTTAGGGGGGGACACTCAGGGCCTCTTTTTTTTAGGGGGGGGGAACGAGGTGCCGGAACTCTCAAGAGGGAAATGAAGTTTTCAATCTGTATACTGAAAACTCATGAACTTTTAAACGTTTTAAAAAGAATTTTGTCAAAGAGGTTCCGGAACTCCTTTCTTGTGCATTCCCCCAGGGAAAAAAGTCCTGCTTACACTGCGTTCACAAGTGATGGGGAGAATCTGGATTAATTTTCCCCATAAAGTGTGTGTTGGGGGGAGAATGCAAATTTAGGAATATGGTTTTTGGCATAATACTTTTGTTTTCCCCACTGACCCACTGAGGTGGGGGCACAGACCTAGACAGCTATGTGAGCCAACATGGTATAGAAGGTATCCCACCCTCACTTTTTATTGGTTACCTGAGGGCCAAACTGAGAAGTGACCATGGGAGATCTGTGAATGGATAATATGGGGGCAGGGATGGAATTCCAATCATGTGGGGAGAGCCAATGTTTCTCCCGTGCCATTTCCCTAATACAAATTATCTTCACTGTAGACCTGTTAGTAGTAGACCTGTTAGTAGTTGCACACTGTCCCTTCAGATTCAGGAAAAGGAGAAGAGCTTAATCTGTCCAACCCCCCCCCCAACTTTGTTCAAGCCTAAAAAATGAAGCCAAGCTGGAGAACCCCTTATAGGTCTCCTGCCATCAGGCCTAGTTTGCCCCTTAAGGTGGAAATATATGCCAAGAGGTAACCACATGGTGAAGAACAAACCTAACTAATTTAGGGCTGACATTTGTGGGGGCGAATCAGCAGATGGGTAGTCCTTCTAGTGCCCTTTGAGCCCTCCCTTGAAAATGAACCCCCCACTACTATCCCCCACAGACAGGTTCAGAGATTGATATGAACCTCTGGGAAGGGGACAAAATGGGACACTCATAGGAGAGAACTGACAGGCACAGGAAAACCTAAACACATTCTCCATCCTTTTTTGCCCCCTTAACAAGTGCACCAATGTTATCTCAGCCCATAGAGGTTTGGGAACCTGCAACTGCAGAGGTATCATTCAGTTCATTTCATGTTTCCAGGAAACCAGACTCTTGGTTTCCATGGCATTTATTTCTACCCCCTGAGAGCACGGATGCTGCATAGGGTTGACAGCATCGTGTCTGTACAGGTACCAATCTACCAGAGAAAGGAATAGGCAGTGGCAGGGTAGGCTGGGGTGGGATTTCCAATTGAAGAGGTCCATGAGCACATAATGCTTCCTTTTATTGAGACAGAGCCTTGGTCTATCAAAGTCAATATTGTCTACTCTGACTGGCAGCGGCTCTCCAAGGTGTCAGGCAGACATTTTTCACACCATCTAATAAATGACCCTTTTGAACTGCAAGTGGTGGGAACTGAACTTAGGAGCTTCTGCATGCGAAGCAGATGCTTCACTGCCAAAATGTGACCCCGCCCTAGCTCATGAGTCCAGGGCTGGCTCCAGGTTTTTCCCCACACTAGGCGAGGCTACCTTCTGGCGCCCCCCCCCCCCGGTGCGCCCACCAATCTTCTGGTGCCCACCCCCACCCCAGCACAATGGCCTCAAGGAAGAAGAAGAAGAGGGAAGAAGGGAACAGGTGCCGCTGGGGGTGGCCTCAGCCCGACTGCTTGCTTGCTTTCCTCCCAGGAGGGGCACCCCCCAAGCCCCCCTCTCCCACACCAGGGGCAGGCATCGCAGTCAACCAGGATGATGGCCAGCATGTAGTCCTTGCCCAGCATAGCGTCGGCTGGCGGGCGCGCAGCAGCAGGGAGGCTCTGCTGCCCGAGGCCAGCGCTGGAGTGCGGGGCGGAGTCCCCGGAGGAGCGTGCCTGGAAGCCACTCTCCACCGCCGCTGCCGCGCAGGGTTGCATCAACGTCACCTACCCTGTTTAGGTGAGGGAGGGGTGGGGCGGCTGGCCCCTGGGGTAAGGGACCGCTCTAGGCTGCTGCCTAAAAATTCTCTATGACGGGCCGACCCTGCATGAGTCTGACCATTGATCCATCAAGTTTGCACTCTGTTAGGAGCTCTCCAACATCCGGGCAATGAGAAATCTTTCCCTGCTCTGCTGCATCATACATTTTAACTGGAGGTGCCAGGGTTTGAACCTGTGCTCTGTAGCAGTCAAAGCTTGTGATCTACTGCTCTGCTTACATGGTGACAGTATCAATAGAGGACCACTATAACAGCGGAGAAATGGAAGGTGGAATAGCCACACCACTGCCATAGTATGTGCAATGGTTAATTCAACAACAGGCCTTGCTACATCTTCCAGCATCCCACGTTCGGCACACTCATGCCACCTGAGATACCTGCAGTGAGCCATAAAGAATGTGATGCAGCACATTATATGTGGGAGACACCCGGCTCTCTCTCACCCATCCAGGCAGAAGAGTCTCGCAATGCATCATAAAACTTATCACACCATTTAATGGATCAAGACTTAGAGCAGGCGATGGTGAAAATAGACTTTCTGTTCGACAGCCCGCTGTGAGATGTAAACCATTAAATCCTAAACAGGATTACACCATTTGGAGTCCATTGCAGTCAGTGGGCGTAGAAGGGTATAACTCTGCTTAGGATGGCACTGAAGGCATTCATATTGAAGCCAACTTCAAGACATACAGGAAGCTGCCTTATACTAATACCATCGCTCCATCAAGGACACGAATGTCTATGCAGACTGGCAAGCGACTCTCCAGGGTCTCAGGCAGTGAGGTCTTTCATATCACCCACATCCTTTACTCTCTACCATGGTTCTTTCCAGGAATGTGCTAAAGTGTACATCAGGTAGGCAAACACAGGCAAACATACACTCAGCATCCTTATCCATCATTCCTTCCTCCTTTTTTTCAAAGAAACAGCCCAGCACCAAACACCACCAAACAGTAAGCTGTGAAGTGCTGCACCACAGCACTTAGCAAACATCCCTATTTTTCATTGTTTTCGAATGCAGCCCATGAATGCCAAGTTGCTGTCCGCTGAGTCTGCATTGTTTTGTACCTTATTAGCTCACAGTTCTTGATTTCTGAGAATATCTGCCGGTTGCTGTGAAATATGACAGTTTCCTCTGCATACATTGCACAAATATTCACTGTGAGCAATTGGAGCAAGACAAATGATTTTTAAAAGGTCCTATATTTTCTGCATTTCCCGTCACTGTAAATCCAAGAGACTCTTCTAATGAGCCTGCTACCTGTCAAATTACCATCCGGTTTACTCCCTTTTCTCTTGTATCAACGATCTTATAGGGCACCCCACCTCCCACATTTAAGTAAAAACGCACACACTAGTGTCAAATATTTAGTTTTTCCTATATCAACAAAAATGTTATCACAAAATACTAACTTTTAAAATAGTATAGCATGATATTTGTTCATTTATACTCCTGCCTTTAACTACCAGTTGCCCTACTGGGTGCCTCCAAATCCCTGCCCGACTAGAATTTAGGCTGTATTTGCAGGGTTTAGCTGGGCAGGAATTATTTCGTGGTTGCAAACCAAGCATAGGGTTGGATCCACCAGAGAGTTTTGATGGACGGAAGGCTTTCCATTTACAAAACATGACTTTCTCATTTCCTCCCTACCTGCAGTTGCCCCCAATGCTCCCCAAAATGCTGTCCCCTAGTAACAGCATTTAAGGGGGCATTTTATTCTGCAGTAGGAGGGGGGACTGGAATGGGAGAGCTCTGCAGATGTGCAGTGAGCCTTCTCACAGCCTTGGGACTGGACATGAACACAAAGTGCTGGAGTAAAACTGTAACAGGGCAATATAACATGAGAAATCTAGTTGGGCATGACAGGAGATAAACAAGGCTGACAATGGTTGGATTTTGGCTGCTGGGAATTGCCAAATTTCCTCTCACTTCTGAGCCTTCAGCAGATAGTACTCAGGGTGCCAGACATTTCCTTGCAGTCTTTTTTTTTTTTTTTTTTGAGGGATAGAATTTTATTTTAAAAAATTTCAAAAACATACAAACATTAAGGACAAACAAACATAGAATGGGGGTAATTTTTCTCAGATGCCAACATTAAAATAATACATGTTAAGATGATATGAGTAATTAAAGCTAGATTCTAATAAACTGGACTACCTCAACACATCTATTTCTTCATGTCTTTGCAGCTATTAATGACAACATACAACATACTACATCAAAGATACCAAAACCAAAAAGAGTATAAATACCAAACAGTAAACACTTTGCTTTAAAAAAATTGTAGCTACATTAAGGTCTATTTTCCTTGCAGTCTTGAGGGCTAGAAACATACTCTGTCCCTTTGAGTGGGAATTGAAGCACTCCTGTGATGGACTGTGAAGGGTTAATGCCTGAAAACCTTTGACTGACAGGTTGTTCAAATGGAATTCTGCTGAGTCAGTTATGGAATGACAGTTGGGAACTGACAGTTGAAGAAGAGGTGGTTATGCACTGACTGTGGACTGGAAAAGAGGCTAAGAGAGTGAGTGGGTCAAGGAGGATCCTCATTCAAGCCAAAAAAGGGAAATATCATCTAGTAAAGAGAAGTGATCCCTGCCCACTTAAGAAGGGAAATAGCTTCTAGAAAAGAGGAGTGGTCCCTGATCTGTGTATAAATAAAGGATGGGTGTATATTACTGCCTTCTAAACTTTATGTGTCAGTGAAACTCAGAAACCTATGTTTGAGTGTTTAAGCAGAAACTGAAAAGAAAGCCTCTCTCCTCAAAAGTTTTAAAGACCTTGTTGAATAGCAGAAAAACTTACTTGCTGGCAACAAATTATCTGGTGTTTGTGTGAATACAAAATTACCTCAGTTTTATCTCATACATTCTACACCTGATTCTACCTGACCTTTTCCCCTCCTTTGTTTATTTTGAACTTTCAAAAGCCTCTCATGTGCCATTTCAAAGCAGAATATAAGAAGGTGATTTTGTCTCCTCCCTCAGATCCCTATATAAAGCAACTGGGTGGGACAGCCTTAGACAAACAAATAAGAAGAAAATAAATAAAGGGGCTGCTCAGCAAGAAAAAAGACAAAAAGGAAAATCCTGGGAGAGAAGAGGGCAAGATAGCCATAACTCCTGATCAGAGTTATACATATTCAGTGTCTGTGCTGCATAAACTCCATTTGCTATGTTGCAACTAGGGATGCTCAAACACCTACTGGTTGCGAACAGGGAGGTGGTTTTGTGATGATCAGTTTGACTATTCATCAGTCCAGTCATGGCTGTTTGGAAGGCTGCTTCACTATATTCCTTCCAAATTAGGCAACTGGATTTTTGCACATGTGTGCTGTCATACAGCCCAATTGAGTTCCACTCCCCCGTCCTTGCGACATGACTACTCAGCTTCACAGGCAATTGTTTAAACAGACAAATCAATCACAAAAACTGAAACTGCAAAAATTAAAAATCTTAAATCAGCCACAAATAAGTGCTGTTGGTAAATAAAGTGTTACTATTTAGTATCCATCTAAATAGCCCCGAGTGATGCTGATGGTTACTGATCGGTTTGAATTGGCAGTGTCTGTGCATGCAGTTTTGCAAAACCATGATGCGAACCTGTGGAACAGGCATGCATAGCTATTTGGCACGAGCCAAACAGACTGGGTGACAGGCTCACATCTGATCGATATCTTTGAAAACAATAAGTTTGACTATTGAATATGTTTGTGTCAAGATTTGCAGCTTCCCTAGTTGCAACCGTGCAACAGCCAAGCAAGCCCTGAGACAGCTTTGGAAATGGTCCGTTGAGTCTCACCTGAGTAGCAAATATGCCATGTCTGATGCCAGTGTTGTGTGTGCCGGTGCCAATGACCCCGGCAGCTGCCACATCCGAAACTGCACCTAGACTGAACCAAACAAGGGACAATGGGGGGGGGGGAAAGCACATCAATGCCTGAGTAGTTACAAGAAAAGGTTCTGGCACTCTTTTCACACAGCTGGAAAATCTGAACAAGGAACGCCTGCGGGCTCTGTAAAATATGCACATCAGGAGCAGGGCAGTAGGTGTGATCCTTCTCACTGTTCCATGCTTTCATTAAACACAGTTCCCAGTCCTAAGAAAAGGGCTTTCATTGCTAGGATTCCCAAGGGTCATTGTTGACAAGATGATATTAATGCATGTGACATTCAGAACAAAAGGCAACTAATTGCCACCTGCTCTGGATCCAGCACATGCCATAGCCCATCAAGCTGCAGACAGAGCACACTGAATTTTAAAAAGAAGGAAACATAGACAGTGGTTCATGTTCCAGATAATGGGGAGGTTCCTATGGGCCTGCTTAAATGGGGCATAACAAAGGTTTGTGTGCGTTCAGAGTTTTGTGGAACCAGAACTACTGTCTATATAAGATTAGCACATATATCTGGTTTTTTTCAAGCCACCCCACCCGTATATTTTAGACTGCTTCTGGCAAAGTCAAGGCACCCCACCCCCTTTTCATTCCAAGCCCAGTGGAATAACAGCTTGGAATGCTTTTTTAGAGTCTCTAATTACTCTAAGATAACCTCCAATTGAACAACAAAAAAAAAGATCAATCTTATTAAGTTCTGTGATTAAAGAGCTTCTTCTGTTCTGATGTCAGGGAAAGTAACAGAATTTGCTTACAACACCAAGAACTGTGGGTGTCACACATATGTTTGTCTCTGGAAGATAACAAGCACACAGTCTGCATACTAGGGGATGTGGAACAGCACGATCTCATTAGATCTTGGAAGCTTAGCAGGATCGATATTTAGATGGGAGACCACCAAGGAAGACTTTGCATAAGAAGGCAATGGCAACCCACCTCATTAATTATTTGCCTTGAAAATCCTATGGGGTTGCCGCAAGTCAGCTGCAACTTGACTGCCTTTGACACACATGTATGCTAGACTTTGAGGAAAAGTTAAGTAAAAAGGAGCCTGGGGGTGCCTTAAAGATTCACAGATTTACACGTATGCTTTTCAGATAAATGAAATTCATCCTTGGGCTGACAAATTAGTAGACTCAAAAGGCAGAGGTGCAGAGGGTGGTATTTCTCTGCAAAAGTCATATAATATGTATATTTTGCATTGCATTAGCTTTTAACCCATATTTTCCCCATGTATATGCATATGTATCTGCAAAGTGAAGACACACCATGCATGTGGTGAGGCAGACTCTAGTTATTATTCCATGATAAATATGTTAATCTTTAAGGTGCCATTTTGCTGTAACAGCCTATAGGATGAGTACCCATCAGGACTTTGTGAAAAAGTGAAGTTTACGTTGTCTAGAGGGGCACGTGTGAGTGACCCTTGGAAAGTTTGCATTCAACATCTCAGCAAGCACAGCTGGTACTTACATGGGCAAAGCCAGGCCATCTTTGTTTAACTCCACATTCAAATCGGAGAGAAGGATCCCAGCTTCCACTGTCACCTGCTTCTTCTCTTTGTCTATCTGCAAGTGGTGAGACAGGATTTTATAAAGATTAGAGGCCCAGCCCTGAAAGAAGCTGTGTCATAAGTTTTAGGCTAGAACAGTGATACTCAATCAGCGACTCAGGAGCCACATGTGGCTCTTGTGAGCAGCATTCCCCCATGTGACCTGCCGTGTGTTTCAGTAAAGGAAGGCCCTTGCCTAGTGGGGCTTAGGGTTGGCCATTAAATCTCCCCCTTGAAACAACCATCACGGAGGAAAGGGTAAGCTACAAGCCTCCCTGAGGTGCAGGCCTTGTGCTTGGAATGGAAGTAAATGTAGCTCTTTTGGCTGAATTGAGAATGTGGTTCTTCACCAGCCTCCAACTTAGTACTATTGGGCTAGAAGAACCGATACAGTCAATTTGTTCCAGAAAAAAAACTATATTCAGACCTATAAATACAATGGGAGGAACTTAGCCATCTAGGTAAACCAAAAGTCTCTAACTCAAGTTTGTGCATTGAGGAAGAGCATGCAACATCTATTGCTAACATGAGAGTACTGATTACAGTGCTATTTTATGTTTCTTTCTTATATGCCTGAATTGAAATTCTGTGTTTCTAGGTAAATCTGAGTTGGTTTAAATATTTTTCTCTGGCCTTCAAAAGGTCTTGCCAACCACAAATTTTAAACCAACTGATTCCCCCACCACCACCACCCCAGTTTACTGGGTAGTTTACTCTGGGTGTCTGTTTGCTGTGCCTACTTCCTATTATTGTTCATTTTAAGTCAGCTAAGTTATTGGAAGGGTGGGATTTAAAGAAATAAACTATACAATAAAGCACCTACCTAATCAGAAACATATAGATCTAAGTTGCCAGAGACTAACAACAGAGAACGGCCATCATATCTTACTTGAGTTGTGGACCTGCTGAAAAGCTGGCTGGCCACTGTCAGGTTGAATCTGAGCTATGTGGGCCAGAGGTCTAACCCACCGTGGCAGTCCTGACATTCAGCATCTCTCCTACCTTCAGGATTTTGTTCATCCTGCCCATGTGGATCATGAAGTCATCTGTGCAGGCAATGTCTGAAGGGGAGTGTCCACCTCCGACCACTTTCACCTTCTTACTTCTCTGCCTGGCCAGATCCAAGATCTGCAGAGATAACCACACATTAAACAGGGACTGACCCTTTGATAGTTTGAGGCCCGTGTGATACCATCCCTCGTTTCCATCTCTCAGTCTCTCCTCTTTGCCTCTGAAGGATCAAGCCCCACTTTTACTGCCACTTTCCAATTCCCCTCATCCAGATCTCTGAGACCACACTCAATAAACAAAGCAACTGATGGCTTCTTGGACTGCTCTTGTGATTTACGGGTCAAGGTAGAAGCAAGCAAAAAACAAAGGAAAAACTACCATGATAGACTACTAAACAATATTTATAAATAAAGTGAAAATGGTATATAAACAATTTGTGTGAAAGTCTCTTGTTGGTATGCAATATAATAAACAACCTGTCAGTATATTATCTTGATTTCAGTGAGGCTTTTGATAAGGCTCCACATAATATTCTTGTTGACAAGTTGGTCAAATGTGGTTTGGATCCTATTGCCGTTAGGTGGATCTGTAACTGGTTGACAGATCACACCCAAAGAGCGCTTGTTAATTGTTCCTCATCCTCTTGCAGAGGAGTGACAAGTGGAGTTTCTCAGGGATCTGTCCTGGGACCTGTTCTGTTCAACATTTTTATAAATGACTAGGAAGAAGGCTCGTTGTGGAAATGGAGACAACGAGCTCTAGAAATAGGCTGTGGGCGAGTGGCCCGGGGTGGAGGAGTCTCTTTAGCATCAGTTTGCCAGGCGTGCTCTGAGGCCTGTGGCTCTGAGTGAAGAAGTGGTGCCTTCGAGGGCGGGCCGACCCAGGAGGAGATTGACGTTGGCTGCAGAGGTGCCTCAGTGGTGTCCCGCTCGTGTCCCCCCCCCCCGGAAAGTGGTGCGCTGCAAAGCGGGAGTGCGGGCGGCCGAGGAAAGGAAAGCAGCAGCCGGGGCAGGGGCAAGAGCTCTGTGCGGGTGTTGCTCCATGCGGGGTGTGTGTGTGTCTGCAAGACTGCGCTCCAGCAGCAGGTGAGGGAGAGGCAGGCAGCATGGTCGACAAAAGGGGGGTCCCAGTTTGGCTGCGCTTCCTCTCCCCCCCCCGTAAGCGAGGTTGTGCTTCAAGTGGTGCAGCTTTGCTTCCATCCCAGCAGAAACGTTGTCATCTTCCATCGTGGTGTGAGATGAAAGGGAAGGGCAGGACTGAGGCAACGCAACCACCAATGGGTAGAGGCCCCTGGTGAGCGACACAAATATATATAAGGAGAGATTTAGATGAAGGAATAGAAGGAATGCTTATCAAATTTACAGATGATACTAAATTGGGAGGGGTAGCAATTAGCAAATACCGCCAGAGCCAGTTTGATGTAGTGGTTAAGTGTGCGGACTCTAATCTGGGAGGTTTGATTCCCCAGTCCTCCACTTGCAGCTGCTGGATGGTCTTGGGTAAGCCATTGTTCTGTCAGAGCTGTCCTTGAAAAGGCAGTTCTCTCAGAGGTATCTCAGCCCCACCTACCCCACAGGGTGTCTGTTGTGAGGAGGGGAAGGGAAAGGAGTTTGTAAGCCACTCTGAGACTCCAAGTGAAGGGCGGGGCATAAATCAAATCTCCTCTTACACTGTGTGACTGCGGCTAGAATATTATACGCGAGATATTGGAAATTGGATGCTATTCCGGGTAAAGATGATTTTATCTATAAACTGCTAAATGTAGTAGAAATGAACAGATTGACATTTATCTTAAAAAATAAAGAAGGGAAAGAAATTTTTAGCCAAAGGTTAAGTATTTATTTATTTACTAGAAATAATGCCCGTTGCGGAAATAAATACAACGGGATCTAGAAAGAGGCTCTGGGAGAGTGCTCTGGCTTTGGGCAAACAGTGTCAGTTTCCTGTGGCGACCTCAGCAGGGTTTAATGACAGAGTCCACTGTTTTCTCCAGAGGGACTGATCTCTGCTACCTGAAGAGCATTTGTATGTTTGAGTTATCTGTAGCCCTCACCTGGAGAGTGGTAACCATTGTTACCCATTCTCCTCTCCCCTATGAGGTATGTTATGCAACTGAAAATTCCAACTGCCTTGCGGGGGGGGGGGGGTTTGAGGTGTGGAATGGACTGAAGTCCAATCAGCTTCCATATGCAAAAGAACAGGTTGTCGCAGCAGTTGTGGTGTGGGCGGGACCCGGGCTTTGCCTTCTGATTGGTGGTGATATATGCTGAGGAGCCATCAGCCATACACTATCAGCCATACACTAAGGGAGTGCATTTTAGAATTAGAACTTTGGCACCCACTATTCAATTATATATAAGGAGAGATTTTATTTATACCTTCAATTTGTACCCCGCTCACCCCCGAAGGGCTCTGAGCGGCTTACACGGTGCATGGTGCAGAGACCTATGCAGAAACCCTAACTATGGCCACAGTACGTTTGGGGTGTACATTATCTAGTAGTATTGGTTGTAAAGAAGAATTGTGGTTGACTCTGTATTTAACATATATTACAAGCTTGTGATGGTATATGTTTGAAAATAAATAAAAACGGAATTTAAAAAAAATCCAATCTCCTCCTACTCCTCTTCCTCCGGTAGAAGACAAAGTCAGGATACAGGATGATCTTGACAGGTCCCAAATTTGTTTACAAGGTAGAAGCAAGGGCATGGGTAATATCTGGAGAAGGTGGTAACTTGAAGAGGATTACAACTAGACACATCATTTCTTTATTTAAAACATTTTTATGCTACCTTTCCACCCAATTTAGGGTCCCCAAGGTGACGAACAATGCAAAACATTCAAGCAAGCTTTAAAACGCATACACAAAAAATCTAAAAACAATTAAACAAAATATAAACAGGAAGGAGGGTCAGCGAGGGAACACCAAACAAAACAGAAACGTTTTCACCTGCTGGCAGATGACAGTGATAAAGACAGTCACACTAGACAGGTAAGTCAGACTGAATAAAGTAAAAAAAAAATGGGATCAGGTAAAGAAGAAACAATATGAGGCAAAAGGAAAACAAACAGGTCCATTCAGGAACACAAGCACAGGATATAAGAGCACTGGCCAGCAGATCTGCTTCCTTTCACATGGGCTGCTGGGAAGGAGGAGCCAATGAAGGCTGGGAATCTCAAGTCCCAACCAGATGTGATAGCAATAGTCTCATCGCTTTAGTCCCACATCTGCACCATTCAGATATCAAGCAGGGGACAGCCAGTGCAGAGTAGTAGTTAGTGTGGCTGACTAGAGAGCCAGTGTGATGTAGTGGTTAAGAGCAATGGATTCTAATCTGGAGAGCTGGGTTTGATTCCCCACTCCTCCTCCATATGAAGCCAGCTGGGTGACCCTGGGCCATTCACAGTTCTCTCAGAACTCCCTCAGTCCCACCTGCCTCACAAGGTGCCTGTTGGAGGAGAGGAAGGAAATGTGATTGTAAGCTACTTCGAGACTCCTTTAGAGAAAAGTGGGATGTAAAAAACTACTCTTCTATCACTTGGGAGGCCTGGGTTCAAATTCCTGTTCACCATGGAAGTCACTGGGTGACTTTGAGTCCCTCCCTCCCTCACAGTCTGACCTATCTCGCAGAATTTTTATGAGGACAAAATGGAAGAGGGACGAATAATTTATGCTGCTCTGAGCTCTTTGGAGGAGGGGTGGGATAAAATGTGACAGATCACTATTTGCACTTCATATTAACATGAAAAAGGGTCCATGGATGAGGCGAGTGGAGTCCACTCCAGGCTCTTACATGCTGGTCCACCTTGTCACTTTCATAGTAATATCTCCTTTCCAGTCATCGCCTGACACGGAGATCTTGATTCTTTGAATATTTATTATTTTAAGAAGAAATGTTCACAGGTTCAGCCTTGCAGCACTGTGACATGAAACATTTAGCATTTGGACAGCACTTTCAGTGCTTCACAAACATTACCACAGAACAACCCTGAAAGGAAAAGTAACACTCTCCCCTCCATGTTGTAAAGACTTTCCTCAGGTTTATAGCTTAGGGGAGATTTGAATCAACAGCTTCCTTAGCATTTTCTCTTAGTTATGCCCTTAGTGAGTTACATTTGTTGAACTTTCTTCTGCCCCTTCAGACATTAAAGATACCACTGGAAACAGTTAAAAAAACATTCAACAGCCAGGAGACTTCCTCATTCCTAGGCCCTTCTTCAAGGAAAGTAACACAGAATGTACACCAACCTCCAGCTCTCTCTGACAGTTAATCCCTTTTTGTTTAAATTAATTGCATTGATTTTACATCTGGATGAAGGCATGCCAGTACTGTCGATCCTTCTGGATCTACCAGCAGCCTTTGATATAGTTGACCATTTGGTCCTGATCGACTGCCTTGCCTCCCTGGGGGTGAGGAGCACTGCCCTTAGTTGGTTCTCCTCGTTCCCCCAGGGATGCACCCTCTTGCTGAGAGGATCAGGAGGTTTGGAGTTGGATGATAATAGGGAAATGTCTGAGAAGCTAAATGCATTTTTTGCCTCTGTCTTCACTGTGGAAGATGAGAAGTGCTTGCCCACTCCAGAACTGCTGAGGTGACGAGAGAGGAGGTTTTAAAACTGATAGACAACTTGTTGTTGTTGTTGTTCAGTCGCACAGTCGAGTCCGACTCTTTGCGACCCCATGGACCAGCTCCCGCCAGGCCCTCCTGTCTTTCGCCGTCCTCCGAAGTTGGCTCAATTTCATGTTCGTTGCATCGATGACGCTGTCTAACCATCTCATACTTTGCCGTCCCCGTCTTCTTTGACCTTCAGTCTTTCCCAGCATCAGGGTCTTCTCCAGTGAGTGCTCCCTTCTCATTGGGTGGCCAAAGTATTTGAGCTTCAGTTTCATTATCTGGCCTTCCAGGGAACAGTCAGGGTTGATTTCTTTTAGGATTGACTGATTTGATCTTCTTGCAGTCCAAGGGACTCTCAAGAGTCTCCTCCAGCACCATAGTTCAAAAGAATCTATTCTTCGGCACTCGGCCTTCCTTATAGTCCAACTCTCACAGCCATACATGACTACTGGGAATACCATTGCTTGGACCATGCGTATTTTTGTTGGCAGGGTGATGTCTCTACTTTTTATCATGCTGTTTAGGTTCGCCATCACTTTCCTCCCAAGGAGCAGGCGTCTTTTAATTTCATGGCTGCAGTCACAGTCTGCGGTGATCTGGGATCCCAGGAACGTGAAGTCTGTCACTACTTCCACGACTTCCCCTTCTATTTGCCAAGGAGTGATGGGACCGGATGCCATGATCTTAGTTTTTTTGATGTTGAGCTTCAAGCCCACTTTTGCGCTCTCCTCTTTTACCCTGAGCAAGAGGCTCTTTAGGTCCTCTTCACTTTCTGCCATTAGAGTGGTATCGTCTGCATATCTGAGGTTGTTGATCTTTTCCCCAGCAATCTTAATTCCCGCTTGTGATTCATCCAGGCCAGCATTTCGCATGATGTACTCTGCATATATATTAAATAAGCAAGGCGACAATATACATCCTTGTCGTACTCCTTTTCCTATGCTGAACCAATCAGTTGTTCCATATCCGGTTCTAACTGTCGCTTCTTGGCCCTTATACAGGTTTCTCAAGAGACATGTGAGGTGGTCTGGTACTCCCATCTCTTTAAGGACCTGCCATAGTTTGTTGTGATCCACACAGTCAAAAGCTTTAGCATAGTCAATGAAGCAGAAGTAGATATTTTTCTGGTACTCTCTTGCTTTCTCCATAATCCAGCGAATGTTGGCAATTTGATCTCTAGTTCCTCTACCTCTTCGAAACCCAGCTTGTACTTCTGGTAGTTCTCTATCCACGTACTGTTGAAGCCTAGCTTGTAGGATCTTGAGCATGACCTTGCTAGCGTGTGATATGAGTGCAATTGTGCGATAGTTTGAACATTCCTTGGCATTGCCCTTCTTTGGGATTGGAATGTATACTGACCTTTTCCAATCCTGTGGCCACTGTTGCGTTATCCAAATTTGCTGGCAAATGGAGTGCAGCACTTTAACAGCATCATCTTCTAAGACTTTGAATAGCTCAGCTGGAATACCATCACCTCCACTAGCTTTGTTGTTAGCAATGCTTTCTAAGGCCCATTTAACTTCACATTCCAGGATGTCTGGCTCGAGGTCAGTGATTATACCGTCGTGGTTGTCAAGGACATCGAGGTCTTTCTTGTATAGTTCTTCTGTGTATTCTTGCCATCTTTTCCTAATCTCTTCTGCTTCTGTTAGGTCCCTACCGTTTTTGTCCTTTATCATGGCCAGCTTTGCATGGAACGCTCCCTTGATTTCTCCAATTTTCTTGAAGAGATCTCTAGTCCTTCCCATTCTATTGTTTTCTTCTATTACTTTGCACTGTTCATTCAGGAAGGCCTCCTTATCTCTCCTTGCTGTTCTCTGGAAATCTGCGTTCAGTTGGGTAAATCTTTCCTTTTCGCCTTTGCCTTTCGCTTTCCTTCTTTCCTCTGCTATTTGTAAAGCCTCATCAGAAAGCCACTTTGCTTTCTTACATTTCTTTTTCTTTGGGATGGTGGTGATTGCTGCCTCCTGTACGATGTCACGAACCTCTGTCCATAGTTCTTCAGGCACTCTATCTATCAAATCCAGACCCTTGAATCTATTCTTCACCTCTACTGTATATTCATCAGGGATGCGATCTAGGTCAAACCTGAATGGCCTCGTGGTTTTCCCAATTTTCTTCAGTTTAAGTCTGAATTTTGCAATGAGTAGCTCATGATCTGAACCACAGTCAGCTCCAGGTCTTGTTTTTACTGACTGGATAGAGCTTCTCCATCTTTGACTGCAAATTATAGATGGTCGAGTGGGTGTAAACATGGCAAATGGGGTTCAATGTGGCCAAATGCAAGGTGATGCACATTGGAGCCAAAAATCCTAAATATAAATACACATTGATGGGGTCTGAACTGGCAGAGACGGAACAAGAGAGAGATCTTGGAGTTGTAGTAGATAACTCACTGAAAATGTCGAGACAGTGTGTGAATGCAATAAAGAAGACCAATGCTATGCTGGGGATTATTAGGAAGGGTATTGAAAACAGATCAGCCAATATCATAATGCCCCTATAAATCAATGGTGCGACCTCATTTAGAATACTGTGCAGTTCTGGTCACCACACCATAAAAAGGATATTATAGCTTTGGAAAAAGTGCAGAAAAGGGCAACTCGAATCATAAAGGGGTTGGAACACTTTCCCTATGAGGAAAGGTTAAAGCGCTTAGGGCTCTTTAGCTTGGAGAAACAACGACTGAGGGGTGACATGATTGAGGTTTTTAAGATTATGCATGGGATAGAGACTGCAGGTGATCCAGAATGCGGCTTCCAGGTTGCTGTCTGGAATATTCAATTTATATTACTCCAATCTGGGGGCAGCTGCACTGGCTATCAGTTAGTCTCCAAATCCAATTCAAGGTGTTGGTGTTAACCTTTAAAGCCCTTAATGGTCTGGGACAAGACTGCCTACAGGATCGCCCCTCCCATTACAACGCGCGCCCCCCCCGCTCCCTTCAGTCTGTCCCCTCTAGGATGGGTTGGTTAGCTGCCACCAATGGGAAGGGCCTACTCAGTTTTGGCCCCTAGCCGTAAAATACACCTTGTGATGAGACCCATGTTCTGCTGGACTTATTGAGTTTCTGCAGGGCATGCAAGGCTGAATTGTTTAGGCTGGCCTTTGGAGTGTAATCCACATGTTTGGGTTGTTTTTGTTAGTGGTATGGTGCTAGTCACACCTTTTAATAGTTTGACATTTTAATGTTAATATTTTATATTTCTTATCTGCTTTTATGTTGTTTTTAACTTATTTATACGGTTTTAATGTTATAAGTCTGTCTTCGCAAGACCCTTTGGGTGAGTGGCGACTTAAAAACATCTAACAGGGTGTCACAGGAAAGAATTCATTTTATATATACTCTGTGTTTCTCCCCAATGGAGAACCAGATCAGCTTACAATGTCATTCACCTCTCTGCTATTTTATCCTCACAACAACAAGCCTGTGAGGTAGGTTAGGCTAAGAGTGAGTGATTTTCCCGTGGTCACACAGCAAGCGTCCATGGCAGACTGGGGTTTTCAAACTCAGATCTCCTAGATCCTAGTCCAACCACTACACCACAAAGCATGAATCTCACAACATTAAAACCCCACTAGAAAGTCAAGCTGTATTCTGCTACAGCAGAATTTCATGGCTCGCAGTTCAGAATTGACAAAGCTCTAAATGGTGTTGGTTCCCCCCCCCCCAAACAGCCATCAATAATTTACAGTCCACAATTTATGGATGCGAATAATAAAAAAATCAATTAAGTAAAATAAAAGTCCACCTAATAAGGATCATTAATTCAGTCAGTCAGTGATATAATTTTAAAAAGTGCTATCGACTTTATAGCCACACCTCTCTATAACCATGCTCATTAGCACCAGCTCTGTAATATGTGTTTGTGTTTCTTGCCACCTAGTGGCCAAGTTGAAGGAATTGTTGTTTAGAAGGCTGACTTGGCATGTTGGGGAGGTCTTGTGGAGTCAGTTTCACAGATGGGTGCCAGGCTGTGGCTGTAGGTATTGTGCTTCAAATGACACTATTGCACCCTTGTGTTGGTGATATGGCCTCTGATATTATACAGCCCATACCTCTTCTTCCATTAATTAATTCCTTTAATAAAATATTTTTACCCCTCTTTGTGTATGCGTGCGTGTATATGTGCGTGCAAAAATATTCTTAAAGCAGCTTACCAAAACACTAAAACGTGACTTCTAAGTACACTAATAAAAACATTAAAACAGTTTCTTTAAATAAAAAAACCCAAGTATGACTTCCTATCATAAAACATATTAAAACCACAAAAACCAACAACACAAAAAGCACTCATCCAATAAATAAACTATGTGAAAAGTGGCAAGAGTAGAACGTAGGAGTGCCAACCTCCAGGCGGAACCTGGAACTCTCCTGGTATTACCACTGATCTCCTGACTACAGAGATGAGTTCTCCTGGAGGAAATGGCTGCTTCAGAGGGCCAACTTTATGGCATCGTATCTTTGATGTGATCTCTCCCCTCCCCAAACCCCACCCTTTTAAAGCTCCGCCCCCAAATATCCAGGAATTTCCCAACCTGCAGTTGGCAACCTCAGTCCAAAGCATTCAGTTGGACACCCCCATAACAAAACAAAAAACCACCATTCCAACAATCATAACATTCAGCAGATATGAAGCAATATAAACTAAGCATGCACAAACTGTTACTCTGTCACTTCTGAGGAAATATGGCCTATGTCTGCATGTTTAGAATTAACATGGATGCAGGGCTCTTTTTGTAGAAAAAGCCCAGCAGGAACTCATTAGCATAATAGGCCACACCCAACAGCAGGAACTCATTAGCATATTAGTCCACACCCCTGACAGCACAGCTCATTACCACATTAGGCCACAGCCCCATGTTACCAGAAGTGTTGTCATCCAGCCACACCCACCTTTTGCTTCTTATTCTGTTTACCTTGTTTGTTGTCAAAAACCAGGGCTTTTTTGTAGCAGGGACTCCTTTGCATGTTAGGCCACACACCCCTAATGTAGCCAATCCTAATGAATTTCTGATGTTGGGTGTGGCCTATTATGCTAATGAGTTCCTGCCGGGCGTGGTCAACTTGGGAGCCAGCCGGAACTCCGTTCTTGTGCGTTCCTGCCCCAAAAATAGCCCTGCATGGATGGCAAGTTGGTAGCGCTGCCATGCAGGCACCTGTCTTTACATATTAAACTCCACTCTTAAAAGCACCAAATGATCTTTACACTTTAAAGGTTTACAGCTCCCGTATCACGCTGAAGCAACAAAGCTACTAACTGGATGCACAGGAGTCAGGAGGAGGCATTCTGTGCCCTCTAGCACTTCATTTTATTCTGTTTTTATCCTGTTTTTAATTTTTTATGTAAGCCGCTCTGAGCCTGCCTCAGTGGGGAGGGTGGGGTAACAAATAAATAAGTAAATTCATCCTGAAGAAGCATCACTCCATCTGGAAACTTGCAGTAGCATAACTTCCTCTGTTTACCTCTTTGAGCTCTTCCACTGTGGTTGGCTGGAAATACATTTCTGGAGAGCAACCATAAGTCTTAGCCCAGTTCTGGAATTTGACACCTCCTTGGCCATGTACCTAAGAGACAAAGTAGAGGCATATTCAGGGAAAGCTGCTTTCACAGGGATGTTCATCCTGAGATGGTGAGAAGTTCCAGGCCTTAGGGTCTGCAGTTGCATTTCCTTTTGCTGAGACAGCACGGGAGGCTTATGGCATCTTTGTAATACCAATACAGAAAGCAAAGCACAATGGAAGCAAGCAAACACCCCTACAACTGGTAGCAGTTCCCCAGAGAGCAACTTGCCAGGCTCCCACAAAAGTGCATCCAGGGCTTTATTTTTTGGGAAAAGAGGGAAATGACGTTTTCAGTCTGTATACTGAAAACCTATTAACTTTTAAACATTTAAAAAAGAATTTGGTTGAAGAGGTTCCGGAACTCCATTCTGGCGTATTCCCCCAGAAAAAAAGTCGTGGGTGTATCCCAGTTTCAGCTAACTCCAGCTAGAAATTCTTCTCAAAACCAAATAGCAAGCTCCCTTCTTCTTTCACCCCCCCCCCCTTGCACTGACTGCTTAGTCACAATGATGAAGCCAACCAAACTCAGAACTCCCCACCATTAAGCTGTAAGGGGTAATGCTGCTCAGTTTGGTGCTGTTTGAAGAAGAGTGCACTGATGACTTGTGGCATCTTGACAATATTTACTCAATCAGCAAACAGACCATGAAAATGAACATACAGAGCATGAGTAGAGGCCAAGAAACACCTCTACAGGGCAGAAAATCCATGAACCTACATCAGATCTTGAGAGAGAGAGAGAGAGAACCCCAAAGTGCTTCACTTCATGCAACCGACAGCTGTGTCTGCTCCTGTCTCTCGTCTGTGTCATCTTCCATAATGCTGATCTCCTCCAACACACTCAAGAGATCTTTCCAGCTATCAGAAAACCATCTCCAACTATTATTAGCTCCCATTAATGAGCCATTCTGTGCTATAAGCCTAACAAAGGAACAGCTATGGCAATATATTCCATATTTTACCCAAAAGAACAGCTCAATCTTCCAATTACTATCAATTCACTCCCCTCTTCTAATCAATTACTTATCTTTGGGCACTTCAAAAGTGCAATTTGGGTCTTCTCTTCCCCCCCCCCCGCCAACTTCAGACTGAAGAAGCATTTCTCTCTGAAGTGAAATTGAATTCTCTTACCATTGTGATGGGCTTCCTTTTATCACTGAAGAGAAAACCTATGCAGAACACAGGAAATCTTCCTCCAAAAGACGCTCAGAGAGAAAAGAGAAGCTTGGAATAGCCTACAAGAGTCAGAGCAATGTCCCAAGGTGGGTCTTGACCCACAATTGCTGAATCAGCTTCCGGGGGGGGGGGCTCACTCCTGACCTTTCTGTGTTGTAACTTCATGATGGCTTCTCTCCGGGTAAGCAAGGGTTAATGAGTAACATGAGTAAAATTAGACTGGAGTTCTGGAATGCCAGATTGGGGCCAGAGGCCAAATCTCTTCCCTTTTAGGTTTGGATGGGTGTGATAGAGAGATATTAAAATAGAGTATTTTTAAAAACCAGCTTTGCTAAATAATAAAAGAAACTATGAGAAGGGAGCACTCACTGGAGAAGACCCTGATGCTGGGAAAGATTGAAGGTCAAAGAAGACGGGGGCGGCAAAGGATGAGATGGTTAGACAGTGTCATCGATGCAACGAACATGAAATTGAGCCAACTTCAGAGGACGGCGGAAGACAGGAGGGCCTGGCGGGAGCTGGTCCATGGGGTCGTGAAGAGTTGGACTTGACTGTGTGACTAAACAACAACAAAAAGAAACTGTGTAATTTCTCTTGCCTTGATGGTATTGTTTGAATCAGGACACTGTCTAAGAACTGAGACCAACAGAATTCTTTGGAGGGGCAAACCAGAGCTCCAGGTGGGCCGATATACCCACTGGTGATCTCCTGCCTACAGCACTAAAAAGAGATGGGCTATCTTTCTGATGAATGAAAGGACCAGTCCTATCCTGCATTGAAGACTTTCAGCATCTCACTATCTCTTCTTACCATCTCAGTGACAGCGCAGACGTACTTTCCGATATCCTTGAAATTTTGCTGCTCAAGAATGCAGCTTGGCTTGTTCTGAAAAATCTACTTTATGAGCCTCTTAAATTGCTGACATGTTTCCTCTTGATCATTGTCTTCTTTTTGGCTGAAACAGGGCACAGTTCCGTGAATCGTTCTGAATCAAATGGCCAGATTTAGAGCCCTGCGTTGATGCTGAGGACTCTGGGAATTTAGGGATTAATGATGTCGTAAGAACATAATAAAGAACCCAGCTGAATCAGACCAGTGGTCCATCTAGTCTTGCATCCCGTCTCACACAGTAGTCAACCAGTTCCTCTGTAGGGCCAACAACAAGGCATAGAGGTTGAGACCTTCCCCTAATGTTGCCTCCTGGGATTTAGAGGTTTAGTGCCTCTGAATTTTGAGGTTCCCCTCAGTCACCATGGCTAGTAGCCACTGACAGACCTATCCTCCATGAATCTGTCTCATTCCCTTTTAAAGCTGTTTATTCCTGTAGCCATCACTACATCCTCTGGCAGCAAATTCCACATTTTGATCACTCTCGGTGTAAAGAAGTTAGATTCATGTGGGTAGCTGCATTGGCCTGAAGCAGCAGAACTAAGTTTGAGTCCAGTGGCACCTTTAAGACCAGCAAAGTTTTATTCTGGGTATAAGCTTTTGTGTGCACGCACACTTCTTCTGAATCTACTGCCCGCTTCATTGGTAAATTCATTGGTAAATTGCCTCTAAAGGAGAGACCTTTCACAAGAGGCCATGGGGCACTAGGAAGATGAGAGAAAGCAGAAGACAGGCACATCTCAGCTACAGGCCCAATCCCCTGGAATGCAGGGTTGCAACCAGTGTTCCCTCTAAGCTGAGTTAGTGTGAGCTAGCTCACAGGTTTTTAGCCTCTGGCTCACACATTTTTGTCTTGGCTCAGGAAGGATGGCTCCAGAGCAAACTGATTTATGCAGTAGCTAAATTGCTCACTCACAACTTTAGTGCCAGTAGCTCACAAAGTAGAATTTTTGCTCACAGGACTCCGCAGCTTAGAGGGAGCATTGGCTGCAACCTTTAGGTAGGGCCTAGCACTCTCCTGGAATTAGAATAGTTCTCCAGGCTACAAGGATCTTTTCCTCTAGGTGAAACAGCAGCTTCAGGGGGTGGACTCTGTGGCATCGCATCTCCTCTACTCCCTCCCCAAACGCCACACACAAAATCTCCAGGAATTTTCTAAGTCAGTGCTGATAAGCCAAAGCAGCATTATTCTTCCACAGTTCCCATGCATTTCAATAAGGGTTATACAGGAGAACTTCCCATCCAATCATACCATACATTATTTAGGGGGCAATATATGGTATCTGTACAGAAGCCAACCTCTGAGTGGGAGCTGCAGTTAGAGTTGCCAACTCGGGGTTGGGAAATTCCTGGAAATTTGAGGGTAGACCATGGGGAGCACAGGGTTGGGGGATCTCGGCAGGGTATAATGGTATACAGTCCACCCTCTAAAGCAGCCATTTTCTCCAGGGGAACACATCTCTGTACTCCAGAGACCAGTTGTAATTCCAGATCTCCAGGCCCCACCTGGAGGTTGGCAATCCAGGCTGGAGTTCTCCTGAAATTACAGCTGATCTCCAGACTACAAAATTCGGTACCCCTGCAGAGGGAGGACTCTATGCCATCCCATCCCTGCTAAGCTCCCCACCTTCCCCAAACTCTGCCTCCACAGGCTCCACCACCAAACCTCTAAGAATTTCACAACCAGGAGTGGACCACATCCAAAGCACCAGGGCGTTTTAAGAAGAAGAAGACAAGAGATTGGATTTACCTTCCCACTACCCAAAGGTGTCTCAGAGCGGCTTACAAACTCCTTTCCCTTCCCCTCCCCACAACAGGCAGCCTGTGAGGTGGGTGGGGCTGTAGTCTGGAGATAGGGTTGCCAGCCTCCAGGTGGGACCTGGGGATCCCCTGGAATTACAGCTCATCACCAAACTACAGAGATCAGCTCCCCTGGGGAAAATGGATGCTTTGGAGGGTGGAGTCTGAGGCATTGTACCCCACTGAGGTCCCTGTCCTCCCTGGGGCTTCATCCCCAACTCTCCAGGAGTTTCCCCTGCCTGGATCTGGCAAAAAAAACAACCCCAGCACCAGCCAGTGGCCAAGGGGGACCTGGCAACCCTATCTGGAAAGGAGCAGTAATTCTGAGGGACCTGGAGGCTGGTTTCCGGGGGAGATTCTAGAGCAAAGGATTGCTGTGAAATACCCGCCCCAGTCTCCTGATGCTGGTGCTGTTGAGGAGCAAGGGGTCAGCCATGCATTTCTGACATAGCAGAGCTCTTGGTTTGCAGCCCTGCGTTTATGTCCAAACACAGAGCCGGCTGCAAAACACATCCCAGCCCTGCCCTTTCACCTTCTCCAGCTCCAGCCTGGAGGGCAAAGTCCAAGGAGATTGTTAGAGAAGGGTTAATGAGAACAGTGGTCCATTATTCAACAAGTTAGCTATTGACTGGCTCTCCTAAATTTAAAAAGCACATTTCTCAGGAGCATTTCGGTTCTCAGAATTCTCTGGGGAGGCTGGTTCCCAACCACCCCCTTCCTTCAAAATTACTTTACTGCTAATCAACAGAATGTGGTGCTTTCAGGCCCGTAGCCAGAAAACTTTTGGCGGGAGGGGGCGGGGGCTCATGGGTGTCTGCCCCTGACACGGTGACATCACTTGTGACATCACCAGGAAGTGATCGGCCAGCAGGCGGGCTCTTCCTCTCCCTCCCTGTTCGTGGAGGTTCAGGAGCCTCCTTCATACCGGGAATGGAGAGGGAGAAGAAGAGCTGAGGAGGCAGGCAGGGCAGGGCAGTGGGTGGCTGAGGGAGAGCCTGCCTCCTCGGCTCTCCCTCAGCAGCAGCGGGGTGGCTGGGCTGGCTGGCGAAGACACAGGGAGAGCCAAGGAGGCAGGCAGGTGCATATCTTTGCCAACGGGGCTCCCAGGGGTCAGGGGCATATGGCATCCTCCTGGGGAGGGCTGGGGGATCATCTGTGGGGGGCATTGTCCCCCAAAGCCCCCCACCCCGGCTACAGGCCTGGGTGTTTTGACGACCTTAGAGAAAAACAGAATGGTGGTGCAGCTGCGGAAACCAAGTCCTTGCAATTATAATTACTTAGCACCATCCATGTGCATGGCACATAGTGGAGATTCATAGGTAAAAGATATCCCTGCCCCCAAGGAGCTTCCAATCTCAGACAGGGAAAATAACATGGGGAGTGGAGGGAGGGACCAGGGTAGGAAGGGGACAAAGGTGAGCTCATTACTTTACATGTGGTCACGGCTGAGGAGGAGTATGAAGGGTTTGGTTTGTTTGTTTACAGATTCTCAACAACAACTAGAGGGTTGCCAACCTCCAGGTGGTATCTGGAGATCTCATGGGATTACAACTGATATCCAGGTGACAAAGATTAGTTCACCTGGAGAAAATGGCCAGTTTGGAAGTTGGACTCTGTAGCCCCATTCGGATAGCCTTTGTAATTTGTTTTGGTAGCTGGTTGCTAGTGGATTTTTTGGTGTCATTTCAAACACAACTGTTTTAGCAACTGCCTGCTAATGGATTTTATTTACCTTTTCATACAAAGCCGCTTGTGTCCAGTTAGCAAAGCATGGCTGAACTGTTCTTGAGGTAAAACTACTTTTTCCCCATTTGCACCTCTTCTTTGTGCTTCTGAATTGTTGTAGCGTGCTGTTTAAAATGTCTACAGTGCTTCCAATAGTGCCATGCTTTCCCCCACCCTTTTTTTGCTGTGCAATCTTCCTCAAACTATTTAAAGAAAACGTTCTAAGTTGAGCGCTATAGTGCTAGACCAATATACTACTTCAGTGCTACAGCAGCACCATTGATATACATTGAGACTGCAGCTGTTGTTACATGGTTACAGGAGGAGAGAAGTAGCTCTCCTCAGTGGGTGCTCAGGGCATTAGCGATTGGTGTTACAGAAGTTGCTAACAACAACCACCATCTCAGTGTATCTCAATGTCTAATAAAATAACATGGTGTCAAGGCATCTCAATGGTGCAGCTGTAGCAATGAAGTGCTATATCGGTCTAGTGCTATAGCGCTCAACTTAGAATGTTTTTTTTAAAGTTCGAGAAAGATTGTGCAGTGAAAGGGGGGGGGAGTGTGCCACTGTTTGAAATGGCCAGCTCATTAATGGAATGAAATTCACTGTATGAAACCTCCATCCCTGTATTGCTCTACTCGGAGCCAAGCCAACAACGGATAACATCCAGTTTAGAATGGTAATGTGAAAGGGGCCATTGGCTTTATACTTCATTGAAGTCCCTCCCCTCCCCAAACCCCACCCTCCTCAGGCTCCACCCCCAAAATCTCCAGGGGTGATTTCCCACAAGCACTGCTCTGTGCTCACTCCTCCCTTTTGCCCCGATGGTACCTGTCAATTTCACACAAGCTGCTGCGCGGCCGCATTTTGCCCCACAGCTTCGTGCAATTTCCCCTGCGTCTATTCAATCCTCAAAAAAACAGGATTGAGTAGACGCGGGGAAAATCGCACGAAGCTCCGGGGCAAAATGCGGTTGCGCAGCAGCTTGTGTGAAATTGACACGTACCATCAGGCCAAAGAGAAGAGTGAGCGCGGAGCAGCGCTTGTGGGAAATCACCCCAGGTATTTCCCAACCCAGAGCTGGCAGCCCTGTCAACAAAGCAAAGAGGCTCCTGTCCCCATGGAACTTACAATCTACCTTGTGATAAGAGGGAGGGAAGGAATGGAGAGACAGGGGTAGAAGGGAAGCATCCTAGTTCAGCACAGCCTATTCCCAGATAGCCGTCTCCAGGCAGGGGAGAGACTGTGGTTTAGTGGTAGAGCATCTGCTTGGTTTGCAGAAGGTCCCAGGTTCAGTCCCCAGCATCTCCAGTTAAAAGGACCAGGCAGCAGGTAATGTTAAAGACCTTCGCCTGAGACTCTTGGAGAGCTGCTGCCAGTCTGAGTAGACAAGACTGACTTTGCTAGACCAAGTTCGGTGTGTGTTCATATGACAGGAGTAAGCATGGGACATTTTTCTTAAAATTACCTTTCGCAACATATTGATGTGATCCTGTTCTGTCCTCGGTGGGTTTTTAGCTCTTCAAAAAGATGAGGGATGATTTTGGGTCTGCCTGAATAGAATGAGATGTCATTCCCTCTCACTTTGAGCATTAGCGGGGGGGGGATAGGTTTTGGGGTATCAGGGAATACAGCATCTGGTTGTAAATTCAATTGGATTGGAATGTACCGGGTGTACAATAGGTTTTAAGGTAGAACTGGGAACTGTAACACCACATTGGCCCTCTTTGGCACTAGTTGGAACATATAAGTCCTTTACAAGGCAGAGGGCATGGTATCCCTTCTGTTAGCCAGGGTAGAGGTGGATCTGGAGCGATGTTCTGTGTAGAGAATAATCAGACCTTAGTTTCCTTTGGATGGAACAGCACTGGAGACTTACAGGGTCTTTGAAATATTTGCCTTGCGTACAAATAAAGGGAAGCAAGCAGGCACTCCTATTGTAGGCAGAAAATTTCCAGACAACCGCTGGCACAGCACACGGACACACAGACACAGACACACACACACCTGCTTTTCAGCTAACTTCAGTAGAAAATTCTCATCTGTTTTTTCTCTGGTCAAAGTCTTTTTTTGCTGGCTCTTTCCATGTATCTTAGCTGAAACGGTGTCACCTTCTCCACGCTCTGATGGCCATGTCACTCCAAAAGTGATTACCAGCTGCTGCCGGGAGACCTTCCCTTGTCATCGTCCCCCATAGAACAGACATCACCCCATCACCTGGGCCTATTACCCGGCAATCAGTTTAACAAAGGGCCCATCAGTCACCATATGTAGGAGTAAAATACCTATTAAATAGGTATAGTGGGAAGGTGTGCATATATTGCTTTAAGAAATGGGAAACATGCAAATTCTGTACATTTATGCAGTTGAATAATACATATCATGATTGCAAATGAACATTTGCATGAGAATGTGCAAAAAAATTTTTTTTAGCCAACCTCTTGCAACCCACTGATTGCGAACGGATGACGACATGAATGATTTGATGATTGTGACTGCCGTTAAGATTCTGAATGCGTATTGTAATTTAAAAGGATGAAACTGATTGAATCTATGCAAAGGGAGCAACGTGCATGCATTGGACAGAAGCTCTGCTGCTGAATATTCACGGGGCACAGATGCCAAAGTGAGTACTGGGCCTCCTTCCGGAGCGAGCCTGACCTGGAACTGTTTCAAAAGGGTCAGGCAGTGTCCATCTGGGCCTGCGGTGTTCTTGGGCTGGTGTGGCAGATCTGGCCGTAGGGGGGGTGGCAACAACACAATGGCCGAGCCCTCACCTGACAACTGCCAAGCCACCAGTTTGAGACCTGTAACAGTGCAGTGCTTTACCATGCATAACTGATCTCCTTATGACAACTCTTGAAGAATGGCTTTTAGTACAGTTGCCAACTGGGAAATTCCTGGAAATTTTGGGGTGAGGCCTGGGGAGGGCAGGGTTTTGAGGGGGGGAGGGATTGCTCGAAAGCTAGTCGAATCCGACTCTAGGGTTGCGGTGCTCATCTCCGTTTCAAAGCCGAAGAGCCAGCGCTGTCCGAAGACGTTTCCGTGGTCATGTGGCCGGCATGACTAAACACCAAGGCGCACAGAACGCTGTTACCTTCCCACCGAAGTGGTACCTATTTATCTACTTGCAATTTCTTGCTTTCGAACTGCTAGGTTGGCAGGAGCTGGAACTAGAGACGGGAGCTCACCCCATCTTGCGGCACCCGGGTCTCGAACTGCTGAACTACCGACCTTCCACAGCCTGCAGTTCAGCGTCTCAACCACTTGAGCCACCACAGCTCCTAAGATGGCAATCCAGGAGAAGGCCTTCTTGGTCATGGTTGTAATGCTGTAAGTTGACATGAGACCCTTTGGGTGAGTGGCAACTTAAAAAACTAATAAAATAATTAAATAAACCCATGGAGGAGGTCACCCAGATGGATTTTATGTGGAGGAGTGGGGAATCAAACCCAGTTCTCCGGATTAGAATGTGCTGCTCTTAACCACTACACCAAGCTGGAAATTTCCCCCCTTCCTCAGAGAGACTTTCCTGCCCCATTCCATGGCCATCTTGCGCCAGTGGGTAAAGACTTTGTTGTTTTCTCTGGCATTCCCTCAGTGATCCTTCCTTCCTGCCCTATGTTTAAATAGTTGGTTTAAATTTTTGTATGTGCTTTTTATCTTGGTCTTAATTGTTTTAATGGTGCATTTTAGTTTGGTTTTAGTGGTTTCTAAGATGAACTTTTATTACGTATGTTTTTAATTTGTTAGCTGCCTTGGGGTCCTTGATGGACAGAAAGGTGGAGTGTAAATTTTTCAAATAAAATAAATACAGCTTGTCCAGCATCCTGTTTCCAAGAGTGGCCGGTCAGCTACCACAGGGAAGTTGGTAGGCTGGTATCACCAGACCTCACTTGCTTGACTGCTCACCAGCATCTAAAAATCAAAGGATCCATAGGTCTCATTTGGCTATTTTGTCTAATAGCCAGCGACAGATTGATCTTCCATAACTTTATTTGTCCATCTCCCTTTGGAATCCATCCACACTAGTGGCCATCGCCATATTTTGTGGCAGTGAGCTTCACAAGACAACTACTTGTGTGAAGCAGTGCTGCCTTTTTACAGGCTTGAATACCCTTAAGGGTAGATTCATCCTGACCTGGCTAGCTCAGTCTCCTTGGAAGCTAAGCAGGGTCAGCCCTGACAAGTATTGGATGGGAAACCTTCAGGGAATACCAGGGTCATGACACAGAGCCAAGCAATGGCAAACCACCTTGTAACACAGAGGCAAGCAATGGCAAACCACCTCTGTGTTGGATTCTCTGGACTAGGTTCTGCCAGGGAATCACGGAAAAATAGCAGAGTGCACAAAGGATTAAACGCAGCAGAGCTTGGGGCTTGGTGTGGCAGACTTACAAAGTCACACGGACTCAGCAGTCAGTTCTAAAAACTAAGTAACATTTATTAAAGGAAATACATAGTGGAGAGTGCAGGTAAGAGATAGATATAGATTACCTATTCTAACTAGCTAGATGGTGTTGGATGCTGGACGCATGTCCAGCCTCCATGGTGCAAGATGGCGATGAAGCACCTTCTTCGTGCATGGAGGAGAGAAGAGAGAGTGTGGCAGCGGAAGCAGAGGAAATTGCCCCTAAGAGTAGCATTCTACTTCAGAGGAAAGGGTCAGATAGCAGGAAGGAAAGGATGCTCTGTGTGTCCTGACCTCTCTATCTGTCTAAACTTTTTGCTGCCATCTTCTCAGGTCTGAGACAGGAGACAGCGCCAAGTCCTCCACTTCTAACACTCTGAACATCTCTTGCCTTGAAACCCTACGGGGGTCACCATAAGTCAGCTGTGACTTGACAGCAACGACAACAAGAGTTTCACTGCAAATTATGTTGGATACAATTGGGGGGGGGGATCATGTGTTCCATATCTGGAAGGTCTAGCCTTGGAAAAGTCACGAGCTGTTTCCTCTTCTCAAATCACCCCAGCACTGAGTATGGACAGTTGTTTGTGTGTTCTGCATAACTGCGTGGACAGCTGAGTCCAAGGCGTGTCCGTATAGTGCCCCAACCCACCGAGACCTCTCTGAATGAAGCATGGTTGCTCCCTGATACCTTGAAGGTGCTGCTCTTATTGCAAAGTTAAATTAACTCTCCAAAAGAAAGTCCAGAGAGAGAAACTGGAACAAAGTTCCTGCATTCATATCATAACTTTCTTCAAGACAACATCCCCTTCTAGGCCCATCTTTCTTTGTGTTTTGTTAACAAAGGAAGTGTTTTATTAAACCAGGCCACCCATCACATATCGCAAAAGGCTTGAGAAACAAATGTCACTGTTAGGTGGATGAATCTCCCCCCCCCCCAACAATCTGCTGGCCTAATAGAAAGGGCTCCAGCAGCCCCTGGAACTAATTAAGGAGTGTCGCCATCCGTCAGATAAGAAACACTGCAAAGGGCACCACTGCCGCTGTCCAGGATTTATGAGCTGCCCAACAAGGCAGAATCCACCCATATTGGGGCACATTTCCTTTGGAACATTTTTATTGCATTGACCCTCCCCACCCCCCAAGAGACCGTTTCCCTTTCTCTGATTTCCTCCCTCCCCCCTATACAGATATATCCCCTGCCGCCACCTCCTCCCTTTACCTCCCCTGCATTTGGCAGCTCCCTTGTAGGAAAATAAATAAATAAACATGTCAAGATTTGCTCAGGGATAGGCAAGCCTTGAAGATAAGGAAATGTCAGTACGTCCTGCAGCAAACGGAACAAGGATGACAAACCATGGCATGTTTCTGAAAGGGCAGCTCCTCTTTCTTGTAAGGTAGTCCTTGCGGGGGGGGGGAGTTTGATATTCTTGTGTACAGAGCTGTTAGGCATGGCCCCAGAGTCCTTTCTTACAGAAAATCCAGATGCAGGGAGGTATGTGCTTCATCCACAAGGAGGCTGCTCTGTGCCTTGACTTCTAAACTGCAGTAGATTTTTTTCTTGGTTTGGTATGATCTTTCCAGAAATAACACAGTCCAGCTAGATTATCAAGGCATCTGGAAGGAAGGTGTGCATTTCAAATGCACATTTTCCACCCATCAACTACACTACACCCGTGTGGTGTAGTGGTTAAGAGTGGCGGACTCTAATTTGGAGAACCAGGTTCAGTTCTGCACACCTCCACATGAAGCCAGCTGGGTGGCCTTGGGTCAGGCACAGCTCTGAGCTCTCTCAGCCAAAAAAATAAATCTAGCTCACCACCTAGTGGTGCATAATACTAAAGGAGTTAGAACTTAAGGCTGCCAGACAATCTTAGGATCTCCTCGGTATACTACACGCAATGCCATATGATAATAATTATTAGCCCTTTTCCTTCCATCAGGCCTTTGCAGCTCCCACTTACCCTATGGCACCACCAGAGGGTTTTTTGAGAGCTTTTAAGCAAATCATTATTGTTATTAAGTGGTAGCGATTATATCTTATACCTACACAATGAAAAGGGCTAGAAGCTTTAAAAAAGAAAAAGAAAACTGGGGATTCCGGGCAATTGGTACACTGTGGCAATGAATTGTTATATTGGCTGTGGCAGGGCTTTGGTTCAGTGGCAGAGCATCTGCTTGGCATGATGCAAGAGATCCCGGGTTCAATCCCTGGCATTGCCAGCTAGAAGGATCAGGTAGTAGATGATGTGGAGCACCTCTGCCTGAGACTCTGGAGAGCTGCTGCCAATCTGAGTAGACAAGACTGACTTCTATGGACTGATTAGATGGACTGATTCAGGAGAAGGCTGCTTCACACATTCAGTTGTTATAACATTATTGTGCTATAGAAGGAGGAGGAGGAAGAGATTGGATTTATACCCCGCCCTTCACTACCTGAAGGAGTCTCAGAGTGGCTTACAATCTCCTTTCCTTCCCCTCCCCACAGCAGACACCCTGTGGGGTAGGTGGGGCTGAGAGAGCTCTGAGAGAACTGCTCCTGAGAGAACAGCTCTGAAACTGACCCAAGGTCACACCAGTAGCTGCATGTGGAGGAATGGGGAATTAAACCTAGTTCTCCCAGATTAGAGTTCATGCTCCAAACCACTACACCAAATTGGCTCTCCCCTATTCCCCTATAGCTAAACAGCAATTGTAGATTCTTTTAAATGACCTCCAAAAGTGATGTGGTGAAGGGAACACGTGGGGGAAATGGAGGCTGATGGAGGAACATGTGCACAAAACTCCCACGTGGATGCTTTGATGCCAGCGAGAAATCCTCTGCATTCATGGCAGCAATGACAGGAAATGGAACTCTTTGCCAGGCAGGGAGCTTAGGGGACCTGAATCACAGACCATAGGATGCTATAAATAAGGCCTGTTCAGCTTTGTTCAGAGGACTTCATTTGAATAACCAAAATGGAATAAAGATCAGCCATTTCTAACAGCTGTAAGACTGGGTACTATTGATCTAGATCTGATGACCACTACTAAGGCAGCTTCGGGTGACGGAAATCCCTGTGGTTGCAGTGGCGATTCTATTGGGGTTAAGTTTGGAGCAATGGGGAGCAGAAGACCACTGTCAGTTGTGGCACATGACAGTTTGCCCACCCTTTCCTGGTGATGAGAACTCCTTGAAGAATCATCAGCGGGTGGAAGCAACACAGCAATGGGCCTTTTCCTATTTGCAAAAGTTTCACACCCCTTCGCCAAGCAATGCAAAAATTCCCAAAACGTGTTGGTTGATTTCATAGGGGGGCCAAGTTGTTTGCAACTGTCCCCCCTCCGTCACGGCACTAAAAATGCAATGAGGATCCTTATGCAGTCTGACAAGGGCTTGGTAATATCAAAATGCGTTCGTCACCACATGTCTAGTAGCAGTTCACATGTCTAGTAACATTTCCTATTTTGTCTGAAGCTTTCCCCCTCCAGATCATATGAAGAATAAACAGACTTAATGACAGCATGCCCCCCCCCCCCCGGAGTCCTGCTTTTGTTGGAGCAGATAAAATTAAATCTGGTAATTGTGGAGCACCATTCGGATTATCATCGCAGTTCTTCTTTACAACAAATGATCTCTTAATTGTACATATGCACAGCTCATCTCTGCCCCCCCCCCCGGGAAGGCAGAATTGTACAAGCATTGTTTGTTCTGATTAGGAACTACAAATGCATGACTAGGTCCACCAATAAACTCATATGCTATATGAATACGAACATATAAAGCTGCCTTATACTGAATCAGACTCTCAGTCCATGAAGGTCAGTATTGTCTACTCAGAAAGACAATACTCTCCAGGGTCTCAGGTAGGCTGTAGGTTTTTCACATCACCTACCACTTGCTCCTTTTTCCTGGAAATGCTGGAGACTGAACCTGGGACTTCCTGCATGCCAGCAGATGTATTAATGCAAGTAAAATCATGTTTCATGATGCTGTATGATGTAGTAATTTTTGGTTTAACATGTTGTCGAAGGCTTTCACGGCTGGAGTTCATTAGTTGCTGTAGATTTTCCTGGTTGTGTGGCCGTGGTCTTGGCATTGTAGAACCTGACATTTCACCAGTAGCTGTGTTTATGAATGTCAATGGCTTCCGTGTTTTGGTTTAATGTTCACCTAACAACATCTGATGCAGTTAAAAATACATACTGGTGCATCCATTCCTGCCTTACAGCATTTGTTGTTGTTCAGTCGCACAGTCGAGTCCGACTCTTTGCGACCCCATGGATCATCTCCCGCCAGGCCCTCCTGTCTTCCGCCGTCCTCTGAAGTTGGCTCAATTTCATGTTCGTTGCATCTGTGACACTGTCTAACCATCTCATCCTTTGCCGTCCCCGTCTTCTTTGACCTTCAATCTTTCCCAGCATCAGGGTCTTCTCCAGTGAGTGCTCCCTTCTCATTTGGTGGCCAAAGTATTTGAACTTCAGTTTCATTATCTGGCCTTCCAGGGAACAGTCAGGGTTGATTTCTTTTAGGATTTTACCACACTCTTCCTTCAAGGAGCTCTGGGGGGGGGATGATGCCCCCCCATTTTGCCCTCACAGGGTGTCCCAGTCTACCCAGGCTGTTCCTCTTCTTGGGTTCCACTTTGTCTGGCAGCCTGACCCACATATCCCCCTTGATCTTGTCTCAAAGCTCAAAGGGATGTAGCAGGTTTTCCTGTATAGCAGAGAGGTGTTCAAAGAGCCACACTTAAAACATTATGCCTGAGAGCCAGTTTGGTGTAGTGGTTAAGTGCACGGACTCTAATCTGGGAGAACCGGGTTTGATTCCCCACTCCTCCACTTGCACCTGGCTGGATGACCTTGGGCAAGCCATAGTTCTGGCACAGCTGTTCTTGAAAGAGAGCAGTTTCTGTCAGAGTTCTCTCAGCCCCACCCACCTCACAGGGTGTCTGTTGTGGGGAGGGGAAGGGAAAGGAGTTTGTAAGCTGCTCTGAGACTCCTTTGGGTAGTGAATGGTGGGATATAAATCCAATTTCTTCTCTTCTTTCCCCTCTGAAAGTAAACCATAAATCCTGCATCTTTGTAAAACCTGTCATGTCAGCTCCGAAAGCGATCAAGGTCTTTCCAAAGCACGCACTATAACGGGGATTTTTAAATCCGTGGATAATAGAATAAGGTCACGAACTACCTAGTAAATTAAACCATCCATTAAACTGTTATCGGTTGGCATTTGGGCAGCAGCAGCTCAGACCTTGCAGGCTTGGCTTGTGTCGCCTCAATGGCCAATATTGTTGCTTCAGAGCGATTAGTTCAACACACACACACCAATCGCAAAGAAACCTCCTTCCTTGTCAGCTTCAGCACAGACAAAAGGCTTGGCTCAGTGACGGGCAGGCTTGTTCTTGTCGATTTAACCCCCATCAATCCATTCAGCCATGGAATAAGAGTCAAAAAGCTAGAGAACAAAACAAAAGAGGGGTTATTAAGAGCAGAATGCAATCTGATATGAGGAAAGGAGAACCCAGTGCGCCAGGAAGACTGATTGGCAGAAAGTACCCTTTTCTCTACCTGGGTGCATGATGAATCCATGTGCATTTATGCTGTATACTACAATGGGAAGATGATGCCCGTTTCTGTTGTGCCCTGCATTTTTACTTACTCGTTCACTTATTTCGTTTACAGCCTGCCTTTCTTGCTGCCTTTTATTTACAGCCAGCCTTTCTTGCTGAAGCTCAAGGCTGATTACAGAAATAGAAGGCAATGCAATAAAAACAGTATAATATATATGATAAATAATGCAATGATAGCAAACATGTAGTTGGATTCACCACTTGCCGCTGACAGGTAATGGAGTTTCCCTGCTTTGCCCTCTTCTCAGCAGCCATTTCTGACCCTAAGAAAGCTGGTGCTCATGGTTGTGGGCAATGCTCCCTCTAGGCTGTGGAGTCTTGTGAGCAAACATTCTACCTTTGTGAGCTACTGGAAGTAAAGTTGTGAGTGAGCAGTTTGGCTACTGCATAAATCGGTTTGCTCTGGAGCCATCCTTCCTGAGCCGAGACAAAAACGTGTGAGCTAGCTCACACTAACTCAGCTTAGAGGGAACATTGGTTGTGGGACCTTACCTGGGTGTCATCCGGGCACCTGTGCAGCAGGAGAGAGTGAGGTCTATCCACTCACCAGCAGGAAGCAGTATGGGGCCAGGGGTCACACAGACCTGGCAGCTGGTCCCAGAAGGGCAGGCGGCTGTACTGGCAAAGCCGCGTGGGGATCTGTAAGTGCCTGGCTACCCACACAGCAGCTACCCCTGGCAGGGGTGGATGTTTTGCAGCAGTGCAGGGAAGGGGGACGCCTCCTACAGGTGCTTATCCAGCTGTGACTGCAGGTAGTTGATGGCTGCTCACTCAGGGCTGGGGAATACCTGGAGATTTGGGGGGGGGGTGGAGCCTGAGGAGGGCAGGGTTTGGGGAAGGGGCCTAATGCCATAGAGTCCCCCTTCCAAAGCAATCCCCTCTCTCCAGGGGAACTGGTCTTTGTCACCTGGAGCTCTGTTGTCATCCCAGGAGATCTCCAGCCACTATCTGGAGGCTGGCAACCCTGCTGATGGCCTGTGGCAGTGGCTGTTATGGTGGTGCTGTTGGCAGCCAAAGACTTTACTTGGGGGATCCCCTGTCCCCAGCTGGCATTTCATGCCACTGCTCAGAGTGGGGGCAGAAGAAAATCAAACTAGAAATGGCCATCAGTGTGACACCACCAGACCTCTCTAGAAAGCGCTGAAAACTCTCTGGTTTTACCACAGAATTTGGGCCAATTCCTAGAGAGGTGTGATGTTGCTTCTGGGTTTCCCAAGAAGGGGTGTCATGCCAATGGCCACAAACCTATGTCCCTGCCCCTCTGGTCTCCTGCTGTTTGCCAGGCGAGGCCAGGCCTGGGAGGCCTAACTCTACCTGCCTTGCCATCTTTCCTTTTGGAGGGAAATGGGGTGGGGATCGTTCCCAGTGGCCATGCTGCGAGTGATCGGCCGGCCCTTTTTCTCCTGCTCCGTTTTTTAATATTCTGGGCCGTCCCCTGGGACCAACCCATCCTGATTTTGCCTTTTCACTTCTTCTCGCTTCTCTGGTCTGCCTTGGTGCATAGCAGTCTCATACAGCCATGTGACTTTTGGGGGGAGAACGGGGCTGTTTCTCTGTGATTAAAGGAGAAAAAAAGCTCTTCTCCGATGTTACGCTGCTCACATGAATGGATTATTCATGTGAACAGATCTGCAAGAGCGAGCGGGCGGAGATATCATCTGGATTGGTTCTGAGTTAGAAAAGGCTTTTTAATCCTTAATTTAACTCTGTTTTTCTGTACAGTTCGTCGCTTTGTTCTTTCTTTCTTTCCTTTTTTCCTCCACGGTGTTAATCATTTCTCTAGGCTAACTATTCCCACAGCCAGGTCCTGCATTCTGCTACATAAAAGGGGCTTATTAACGAATCGCTGTGTCGTTTATTTATGCACAGCTATGACGGAGGATCCACTTTCCTTGTTCTGCCTCCTTCCTTATTTGTGTCATACGTGCCAGAAGGACCCACTCCCTGCCTTAAAAAGAAGATGGGAAGAAGTTGCTCTCCTTTCAGGAAATCTTTGCCCATCATCTTTAGTGCATGATTAGCACAAAGACTCCGCTCTAACTCAGTGCTCTGGGCAGGGTGGGGGTACAGAATGGCAGAGCACTCTTTTGACTCCTCGGTGTTTTGCAGCCCTCATTTTCCCACCTCTCACTCACGACAGGCTCGATGCTCTGACCTAGGCTGCTCCCAGGGAGACAGTTTTCCTCTTGCTACTGGGGTAAACACAGAGGCATTCACAATGGCAATGGAGCATTCATATAGTTGTTTTCCCTGCACTATCCTCTCACTGTCTCCCACCATTTCCTTTCCCTCCAGTGGAGAACTAGATTGCTATTATGTTATAACTTTGATCTGGATAGCTCAGGCTAGTGTGGTCTCATCAGATCTCAGAAGCTAAGCAGGAGGGTTGGGCATGTTTAATATTTGGAAGGGAGACGGTTACCGAGGAATGCTAGGGTTGTGACACAGAGGCAGAAAGTGGCAAGCCACTTCTGAGCGTCTCTTGCCTTGAAAACCCCCCAGGGTCACCATACGTCAGCTGTGACCTGATGGCAAAATAAAATAAAATAAAATAAAAAATAATGTTATAGTGATCCGTTGAAACAATGTACTAATTACCAGTTTTTATTTTTAAAAAGTCTCCATCCCTTTTTAATGCCGAGTTATAAGGGAAAAGGGTAGCCCATAACATTGTGCTAGTTCCCAGCTTTCTTTTTTTTAAAAAAACCATCTCTGGCCCTTTTTATTGCTGTGTTATAAGTGGAAATGGTTAGCTTGTAACAATGTACTGGTTCCCACCTTTATTTTTTTTAAAGTCTCTAGTCCTTTTTGTTGCTGAGCTATAAGGACTTCCACTTAGAACTCTGCAACCTGAGCTCTATCATTCAACATTCAGAAAGCACTATACAGTTGGCATGCTTACCAGTGATATTATAATACCTCCCCCCCAAAAGTGTGGGGCTTTAGGATTGTCCTGAAAGGGCTCAGAGGCTTGTTTGTTCCATTTTCAAAAAACCACATAGTCGCTTTGTTCAACACAATAGCTATAAAAGGTCACCCAGTTAGAGAATCAGAAAAAAAAAAACAAGTATGAACTGCTCCGGTTTTAGCAGGAGATGACCCACAAACGTTCTCTTCCCCTTCTGAATCTGAGCATTGTTTGTTGCAGGATAAACAAACAGGCAAGCGAGCAAGCTGAACCCAGTGATGCTCAAACAAATTGGAATCATTGCAAGAGGACCCTTCTGCTATTGGAGGGCCTCGCCTGTCACAATGCATTTGCCTCCTCACCGCCCGATTCTTCTTCTTCTTTGACAAGCAGCATCTTTCCTGGCACTTGGAAACATCTTAATGAATTACCTGGGGAGTGGTGGAGAATTTAAACATGTGCCGCCGTGGCATAAATAAAGCCAATTTTGATTGAGACATCCGAAGGCAACATTCTGACATCATAAACAAACCTGCTGGCTTTGTCTCCACTTCTTGCTAAGTTTGTGCAATCCCCCCGCCCCCGACCAACAGAAGGGCAATGGATAGGGTGGCCACCCTCCAGGCGAGGCCTGGAGATCTGCTATTACAACTAACTCCAGACTACAGAGATTACAACTAATTACAGCTATTACAACTGATCTCCAGACTGCAGGAGAATATGACTGCTTTGGAGGGTGGACATTTGAGTTGCCAACCCCCAGGTGGTGGTTGGAGATCTCCCAGAATTACAACTGATCTCCAGGTGACAGATATTAGTTCACCTGGAGAAAATGGCTGCTTTGGAGGGGGGGCTGTATGCAATGCTCCCTCTAAGCTGTGGAGTCCTGTGAACAAAAATTCTACTTTGTGAGCTACAGGCATTAAAATTAGTAGCAAGCGATTTGGCTACTGCATAAATCAGTTTGCTCTGGAGCCATCCTTCCTGAGCGAAGACAAAAATGTGTGAGCTGGAGGTTAAAAAACTGTGAGCTAGCTCACTCTAACTCAGCTTAGAGGAAACACTGGCTGTATGGCATTATACCCCACTGAGCCCCCCCCTCCCCAAACCCTGCCCTCCTCAAGCTCCACCTCCAAAATCTCCAGGTATTTCCCAATCTGGAGCCGGCAACCCTATCCATGGAAGCTAACTGTGTGTACTCCTCCACTTTCAACCCCCTTGCTCAGGACTCAGAATAAGCAGGGTAAAGGGGTACTAGGTAAACAAAAAATGCCGCACAATCCTAGGTGTGTGTACTCAGAAGTAAGTTCCACTGTTCAGTGCAGTTTACTCCCAGGTAAGCATACATAGGATAAAAGCCATACAGACAATAAATGGCCAGTGTAACTAGTGGTTAGTGTGGCAAGTGAAGGAACGATCCGGGTTCAAATCCTCACTCAGCCACAAAGTGACTTTGGGCCAGTAACTCTCTGAGCTACCTCCCAGGAATGTCGTGAAGAAGAGAAGAGGAGCGACCGAGGTATCTCCCCCTGAACTTTGGCAGAAGGGCAGCATCAAATAAAAGTCGAGAGATGCTTCTTCCAAGAATGAAGTCATTTTTAAAAGCCCTTGAAGCTCATGGTCTTTGTTAACAGCTTGGATTTCATAAGTTAATTACTGAAATTGTCCTTCCTGTAATTGTTTTCAGACCTTTGCCTGTCCTGAATCTATCACAAATCAACTTCAGCGCATGACCCCCTCTGAACGCTGTGAGAGACCAACGCTTCTGTGGCACTCAGACATGACCTGCCGATATCCCCATTGATGCGCAATTACCAAAAGGTACTGGAGCTCAGCTGTCCTCGCCAGCATTTGTTCTGCTCTCAGAGCATCTGTGCCTGTCGTTTTCATCGCTTAAGATTGGCATGATTTGAATAATGAGGAATTGCAAAGCTTTTTTGGACACTTGAGAGACGGTGGATTGGAATAATCTCAGCCTACCTGCGTAATAGATGCTGGTTAGACCTTAAAAAGGTAAAGGTAAAGGTTCCCTTGCTCAAAAGCCAGCCGAATCTGACTCTAGGGTTGCGGTGCTCATCTCCGTTTCCAAGCCGAAGAGCCAGCGCTGTCCGAAGACGTTTCTGTGGTTATGTGGCTGGCATGACTAAACGCCAAGACGCACAGAACACTGTTACCTTCCCACCAAAGTGGTACCTATTTATCTACTTGCAATTTCTTGCTTTCGAACTGCTAGGTTGGCAGGAGCTGGAACTAGAGACGGGAGCTCACTCCATCATGCGGCACACTCGGGTCTCGAACTGCTGAACTACTGACCTTCCACAGCCTGCAGTTCAGCGTCTTAACCACTTGACCTTAGCCAGACTATTAAGATCAGGACTGTTGGATAGACATATCCATGTTGCCATGTATGTATGGCTTCTGCCCTATGAATGCTTACCTGGGAGTAAACTGCACTGAACAGTGGGACTTACTTTTGAGTAAAAACACCTAAGATTGTGCTGCATTTTTTGTTTACTTAGTACATCTTTACCCTGCTCGTCCTGAGTCCTCCAAGGACCTCAGGGCAGCATAAGCGGTACTTTCCCCCTCCTCTATTTTATCCTCATCTCTCCTTATATATAATTGAGTAAGAACATTCTATATGAACATTCTAAATTTGGCCCCTTTAGTGTATGGACGCTTGAACTGTCAGTCAGAAGACGCTGGCTGGGTTGACTGGCTGCTTTGTGCAGTCCCGCCCAGCGTTTCAAGGTCTTTTGCATATGGAAGCTGATTGGACTTCACTGCATTCCACACCTCAAACTCACCCCCCTCCCCGCAAGGCAGTTGGAATGTCAGTTGCATATGGAACCTTCAAGGTCTTTTGCATATGGAAGCTGATTGGACTTCACTCCATTCCACACCTCATACTCCCCCCCCCCACAAGGCAGTTGGAATGTCTGGTGGTGTGTCGGTCCCAGGATCATGTTTTAAAAGCTGCCTGGGGGATTATGGACCATTCACACACTTTCAACCTTAACATACTTCATAGGGGGAGAGGCAGAGGCTGGGGGGGGGGAAGTAAACTTGAAGACAGACAAGCAGATAAAGGTTAGGCTGATGGTTGCCAGGAAAGGACATAGGGTTGCCAACTCCAGGTTGGAAACTTCCAGGATAGTTTTGGAATGAAGCCTGCTGAGGGTGGGGTCTGAGGAGGAGGAGGAGGAAGAGAAAGAGGAGGACCTCAGACAGATACAATGCCATACTCCCCACCCTCCAAACAAGCTGTTGCCAGTCTCCAGGTGACAGCTGGAGAGCTCTTAAAGCTCTGGTGCTAATTCAAAGTGCTGCAATTTGTCGACAGAGTAGTGTTTTGGCAAATCTTTAGGAATTGTTTGGTGCATTT
>NW_015159711.1:3816063-3838106 GCF_001447785.1 Gekko japonicus
GCGGGAGCCGCGGTCGCCCGGGCCGAGATTGGGGGGGCGAGGCGGGCGACGGAAGGCCGATGCCTCCGTCACCCGGCCCTCTCCAGAATCCACCCCCCAAAACTCCAGGTATTTCCCTCCTTATAGCTGGCAACCCTACTTTCCCCTCAGTGCCTGATGGTAGGCAACTTAGTTTGGTCCAGTCACCTACTTTGGCCTTTGGGAGAAAACATATTGGGGCCAATCCTGATAGGGTTGCCAACTCCCGATGGGAAATTCCTGGAGATTTGAGGGATGGAGCCTGAAGAGGGTGAGGTTTGAGGAGGGGTGGGACCTCAGACAGGTACAATGCCATAGACTCCACCCTCCAAACCACTCAGTCCCTCATGGGGAACCATTGTTGCCAATCTCCAGGTGAGGGCTGGAGACCACTCAAAATTACAATTGCTCTGCAGAAGGGAGGGCGGAAGTCAGCTGAAGTCAAAGGGGCAGATAATGGTAGGTTGATGGTTAGCTGGGAAGGAGATGGGGTTGCCAACTCCAGGCTGGCAAATTCCTGGGGATTTGAGGGGTGGAGCCTGGAGAGGGTGGGGTTTGCGGAGGGGTGGGACCTGAGACAGGTAGAATGCCATAGACTCCACCCTCCAAACCAGCCATTTCATCCTGGGTAACAATTGTTGCCAATCTCCAGGTGAGGGCTACAGATCACTCAAAATTACAACTGCTCTTCAGGGAGCAGAGATCAGTTCCTCTGGAGAAAACAGTGGACTCTGTCATTATACCCTGCTGAGGTCACCACAGCAAAATGACACTGTTTGCCCAAAGCCAGAGCACTCCCCCAGAGCCTCTTTCTAGATCTCGTTGTATTTATTTCCACAACGGGCTTTACTGCTAGTTAGAACATAAGAACATAAGACAAGCCATGAAGGATCAGGCCAATGGCTCATCCAGTCCAACATTTGCACAGTGTGCAAAACCCAGGTGCTTTCAGGAGGTCCACCAGCAGGACCAGAACTCCAGAAGCCCTCCCACTGTTGACCCAGATAGAGTGTTCCATCTATACGATGTGGCTAATAGCCACATGGACCTCTGCTCCATATGCTTATCTAATCCCCTCTTGAAGCTGTCTATGCTTGTAGCCACCACCACTTCGTGTGGCAGTGAATTCCACATGTTAATTATAGATGTTTCTAATCCCTTTTTGCCTGTCTGATCACCAACTTGCATTTTATTTACCAAAGCCAGTGCTCCCTTTTATTTACCTCACTCAGACAAGCCTTCCACCAGTTAAAGGAATCTTTCTTACCTTTTACTACTTCTATTACTTTGTTTGTTAACCATGCAGGCCTTTTTAAATATCTATTCGTACCTTTCCTAACCTGCAGTATACATTGTATCTGAGCTTCCAGTATTGTTTTAAAAAGTCTCCAAGCTTACTTAAGACGCTGAACTGCAGGCTGTGGAAGGTCGGTAGTTCAGCAGTTCGGGACCCGAATGTGCCGCATGACGGAGTGAGCTCCCATCTCTAGTTCCAGCTCCTGCCAACCTAGCAGTTCAAAAGCAAGAAATTGCCAAGTAGATAAATAGGTACCACTTCAGTGGGAAGATAACAGCGTTCCGTGCACCTTGGTGTTTAGTCACACCGGCCACATGACCACGGAAATGTCTTTGGACAGTGCTGGCTCTTCGGCTTTGAAACGGAGATGAGCACCGCAACCCTAGAGTCAGATTCGACTGGCTTTCAAGCAAGGGAACCTTTACCTTTACCTTTTTACCTTTCCTTTCAGTTTCTTCTTCACAGGCCCCCCTCATTTGAGAGAAGTTACCCTTTCTATAGTTAAATGTGATTGTGTTGGTCTTTTGGGACAACTCCCTATTCACATAAATGCTAAACTTAAAAGCATTATGGACACTGTTCCCAACTGGTGCTATCACATTTACATCTCTTGCCAGATATCTTGAGCATTAGTTATTTAGGACCAAGCCCAAGATCACCTCTCCCCTGGTAGGTTCTGTGACGGTCTGCTCCATGGTACAGTCATTGAGAGTATCTAGAAACCTAGACTCTTTCTTCTGACTTGAACACATATTGACCCAATCAATGTGTGGGTAGTTTAAAACCATCTATTATGACACAGCTATTTCATCTAGCTGCTTTCCTTAATTCTTTTGCTGTTTTTAAATCATCCTCTAACCTTTGATCTGGTGGGCGATAACAAACTCGCAGAGTTAAGCTTCTTTTTGGGGCCACTATTTCCTGTATCTCTTACATTCTCAATTTTACTGGATGGTATACCTTCTCTGACATACAGAGCCACTCCACCTCTGACCCTTCCTTCCCTATCCTTCCAATATAATCCATATCCAGGAATCACTGTATCCCACTGAGTATTCTCATCCCACCAAGTTTCTGAAATGCCCACAGCGTCTATCTTCTCCTCTGACAGTAAGCATTCCAGCTCCTCCATTTTACCTCAGACACTTCTAGCTTTTGTATATAAACGTCTATCATTTCCCTTCACTAGATACCATGGAAGGCTGCTGGGTGACCTAGGGCCAATCATACACTCTCAGCCTAATCTACCTCACAGGGTTGTTGTGATGATAAAATGGAGGAGAGGATCAATGGAGTAAGCCATTTTGGGTCTCCATTACATGGGGAGACGGGCCAGGTATAAATGAAGTAGATAAATAAAGGAGGGAACCCACTCAGTTTTTTAAAAAGTGGTGATGGGCAGTGTTTAAGCTGAGTTAGTGTGAGCTGGCTCACAGTTTTTTAGCCTCCAGCTCACACATTTTTGTCTCAGGAACGATATCTCCAGAGTCCAGAGCAAACTGATTTATGCAGTAGCCAAATCGCTCGCTCACTACTTTAATGCCAGGAGCTCACCAAGTAGAATTTTTGCTCACAAGTCTCCATAGCTTAGAGGGAACATTGGTGATGGGCATTTCTGCCTGAGCACCCTTTATAGGAAGCAAGAACTCCAGACTTAGCAGCTGCACCATCTGTGCTCCACTCCCTTTTACCCAATAAACTAAATTGGAGTATAAATAAATGGGCAAATGAAGCTGTTTATTTCTGCATATAAGGTTTAGTGCCAGGATAAATCGTTCGCCACGCTCAGAGCTGTCACTTTATTTCCACCTCCACTCCCGGCGAATTAACTGCCGGCAGAATGTTGCCAGCTGTTTCCAGCAACGGCAATGGCTTTAATCGGCTGGGATGGTGGGAAGCAAACAGATCAAGAATTCTCAATTTATGCCTCGCTGACCTTTGAGAAATGGCATGCAAATGGGCTGATCAGGAAAAGGAGCTGTAGACGCCAGCACTAAAAACAGAAAAACCTCATTTTTTAAAAAAGTCTCCCAGTGTAGAGATGTATTTCCCAGAAATTGTGTAGGCTTGTAATTTGGGGAGGGGTGGGGGGAAAGGAAATCTCCTGCCCTGTGGGCTGGAACACTGTAAAGAAACATGTATTTAGTTGGACATCCTTGCACAAAAGTTTACATCCTTTGAGCTCAGAAATAATACTGGGACCTCCAAAAGCACTGCAAATATTCTTGGTGAGGGGGCACAGAGGTTTCTTCAGATTCCCCCTAGCTAGAGTTAGGAGCTATAGCCCCCAAAGAAGAATTTAAGAGATGCTCTGCTGGAATGGGACAAGTGGTCTATATAGTCTTCCCTTCTTTCCTTCAGCATCTTCCCTTCTATTAGAAACATCACAAAGTCTGACCATGGTCATTTTCCGTAAGCACTGTTTGAGTTAAGACCATATCTGCTTCCACACAGGGATCTTTCCCCATAGGAAGTCCCCAGACTTAAGAGGAACATCCACCAGACATTGTGGTCATAGTAAGCATGGCTTGTGGAATCCCTGAAGCATTCCACGTGAAGCTGGAGAAAAACAAAAATCTGGGGGTGGAGCATAAATTGGGATACTCCCACCCACCATGGGGAGAGCAGAGCTGGGTTCCACTTTCAAAATAATGCCGGTCCGGATAGCTTGCTGCTATGAACCATTCTCCACCCTTAGACCTTTAAAGGGCTTTCCCCCCTCCTTTCCTTGCCAAACTGCATTGTAATGGCACTCAACAAGGAAAGGAAAAGTGAACATAAGAACATAAGAGACTAGGGTTGCCTACCTTAAGCCACAGCGGGGGACTCCCGGCTTGCTCTGGGAGCGCCCGCGTGTGTGCACATCACCCGGAAGTGATGCGGCTGCGTCGGGCACGCCGGGGGCGGGGCTGCGGTCATCCGAGGGAAAAACATAGAGTTTTCCCTTGGATGACCACGGCCCCACCCCCGGCGCACCCGGCATGGCTGTGTCACTTCCGGGTGACGTGCTGACGCCAGGTACATCCCATGCTTTGGGGGTGGGGTTCCCCCCAGGGCCTGATCCGCCGCCGGCGGGGAACGGGCCTCTGGGGCAGGGGTTTCCCCACCCCCCGGGGGGATTTGGCAAGCCTATAAGAGACACCAATGTTGGATCAGGCCAAAGGCCCATCCAGTCCAACACTCGGTCACCGAGTGGCCAAAAATACCAGGTGCCATCAGGAGGTCCACCAGTGGGGCCAGGACATTAGAATCCCTCCCACTGTTGACCCCCCCAAGCACCAAGAAGACAGAGCATCACTTGCCCCAGAGTCCCTATCTATACCTTGTGGCTAATAGCCACTGATGGACCTCTGCTCCATATGCTTATCTAATTCCCTTTTGAAGCCGTCCATACTTGTAGCTGCCACCACTTCCTGTGGCAGTGAATTCCATGTGTTAATCACTGTTTGGGTGAAGAAGTACTTCCTTTTATCTGTTCTAATTCGACCGTTCAGCAATTTCATTGAGTGAAGGAGGATGTGATGTCACTTCTAGGAATTTTCTCTAATCTCTATGGTAGAGACTGGGGGAAATTCCTAGAGCATCACTATGGAGGCCATTTTTTCCCCTTCCATTCCTCCTCAATTTCTTGAGGGCAGGGCTGGGGAATTCCTCCAAAGGAAGTTTAGAAAACTAATAAAGGGCCAAAAGTTAAAAGTACACATGTTTATTTCAAAAACATATAAAAACCTTGTAAAACATATAAAAACCAAATAAAGCTGCATAAAATAATCAAAGTGACAAATGCACAAAAAGAGCCATAAATGACCTTACGCGTTTCGGCCCACAAATGCCTTCTTCAGAGATCAAATAAGGCTCTTGTAGGCCAAAATGCGTCAGTCAGGTCATAGAGGGTTCGTTTTGTGCATTTGTCACTTTATTTTATGAGGCTTTACTTGGGCCCCTGCAAGGTTTTTATATGTTTTTGAAATAAACACATGTACTTTTGTCTATACCTATTGATGTTTTTAACTTTTGACTCTTTACTAGTTTTCTATACTTCCTCCAGAGGTTTTTGCTTGGTTGGTTTAGTTTTTCTTCCCTTCTCTTCCTGGGGAATTCCTCATCAGGCCCAAGCAATTGGGAAGTCTACTAAGGAAGTGCGATTAGTCCAAGGTCATCCACAAAATTTCCATGGCAGTGTGGGGATTTGAATCCAGTTTTTCACAGTTTGACTTTCTACTCAAGATATCACACTGGCTCCTACTATACTGAGTATTAGAGAATGTGAGTTTGAACATATTGTTTTATTTACAAATAGTTGTGAGGGGAGGTAGTAAAATGCAAATAAAAATAAAGAAATGCAGAAAGAAACGACTGTTGCACTGTCTCAGGTGCTGCCTCCTTCCTATGAGACAAACGAAACATTCACCTGCCAAATTAAATAGAATTTGACAGATGTGCTTTATGGTCTGCAAGACTGCTGTTCCAATCAGAAGCAAGTGTGTGTGTGGGAACAATCTGTTTTTGGGCCACTGCACATAGCTGTTTTGGGCTGGGGTCATACTGGGTAGGCTGGGCTGCTGAAGATCTTTTTACATCGATTTGTTACATTTCCCACATGCTTTAACTGCCCTGTTCTACAACCCCCAAAGGTGAACTGTTCCTTCCCTTTTTCATTCATGCTTGTGGGTAAAGTGGGGATTTGTAATCCACTTTAGTGGCTGCAGATACAGAAGCAGGGAAAGAGGAACCAGTTATGGATGAATGACTGCATAACCAAATCTGGAGACTACGGTGTCAGCGTTTCAGAAACTTTGGTTTTGGTAAAGTCTCTAAGTGCAGAGAATCTTCCTCCCTCACTGTGCCAGACCAAAGGGCAGGTACTCTTTTCTTGCCACTGTGTTTACTTAATGTTGTCTTCTTGTAAAACAGATGGAACACATGCAGGGCCAGGACATTAGCTTCTGATGTGATTAAAAAGCCAAAATCAAGGTTATCTCCTGGCATCCAACCCGCCTTGGTCATTGAAGTGAGCTTTGATGGCATCCGGGATGTCTGCCAGCCAAACAGGTGTTGGAAGACTGCTCTGAATTTCTCATTTGAGAGATTCAATCATTGAGCACCGCTTGGGGGCATTGCCTTTGTCTGCCTTCAGTGGGAAGGGCGGTGTGACAACCCTGAACGTCTGACTAGCTGTGAAAGAAAGAAAAGTCCCTCAACTTGGTAGTTGTAAAAATAGCATTGCACACAAGATGGTGGTGCTGGCATCACCCATGGCATGCTAGCTTTCTTCATGCAGGTTGGTCACCATGTGAGGGAGCATTCAAATATTCTCTTTTCTTCATATTTTTTGCCCCACCTTTTTTCCAAGGAACTCAAGGCTGATTGCATTGTTCTTCCCTACTTAACTTTAGCAATCCTGTGAAGTAGGTTAGACTGAAAGAGAGACCGTGATAACCAGTGTTCCCTCTAAGCTGAGTTAGTGTGAGCTAGCTCACAGTTTTTTAGCCTCCGGCTCACAGATTTCTGTCTTAGCTCAGGAAGGAAAGCTCCCGAGCAAAGTAATTTATGCAGCAGCCAAATTGCTGGCTCACAACTTCAATGCCAGTAGCTCACAAACTAGAATTCTTGCTCACATGACTCCACAGCTTAGAGGGAACATAGGTGATAACCCCCCCCCCTCAGTGAGCTTCATGACATAAGCAAGAGTTCTAGGTAGGGTTGTCAGCTCTGGGTTGGGAAATTCCTGGAGGTTTTGGGAGTGGAGCCTGGGGAAGGGGAGAGACCTCAGCAGTCTATAATGCCATAGAGTCCACCTTCCAAAACATCTATTTTCTGCAGGAGACCTGAAACTTGGAGAACTCCAGCCACCACCTGCAGCTTGGCAACCCTAGACCTAATCCTCCCTAGCCCCAGTCCAGGACTGTAACCCTTTCTCACCACACTGGCTCAGGAGGAGATTTCCCCATTTGGAGTTTGACTGAAGGCCGCCGTGACAACTCTGAGCAATGCGTGTGGTGCCTGTCAGTGCTTCACTAAATGTTTGGGACCATTGATTTGTGAGATAAGAAGTGCCATTTCGCTGAAGGCACTGCCAAAAGGCGAAACTTCCTGTGCAAAAATCATCACCACCACCACCACCACCACCATCATCATCATCACCACTTTTTGTGCAGAAAAATTTGCAGTGTGATCCTTTCCCCCCCCACTTTTGCCAAGGACTTTGCAAAGAGAGGGGGAGGCATCTGATTGTGCTCCGTGTTGGGGATGCCCCCCCCTTTGGAGCTGCAGCTGCCACTTCATAGGAGGCACTCCACAAGTGGGACCAGCATCGCTTCCAAGTGCTTGCTAAGACAGGGGGGGAAGAATCGTGCTGCCTTTTTAAAAAAGGGAATGTTCCCGCCCCTTCTTCATGCCTGCCGAGAAAGATCATTGACGCGGGGGGGGGGCACAGCCATCGAGACTGAGAGGTTTCATGAAAATGGGGCTCCCCAGTTTGGCTTGGCACTCGTTTATGTTTCTCTTTCTTATCCTAATATAGAAATTTAGAAAAACATTCCCTAGAAGTATCTCAAACTTGGAAACCACAGGGGACAACAACCCAGCAGTGGTACAGCTAGGGAACAATTGCAGCAATGACATTTTGTTGGTACATAGCTTGGACGGACGCAGCACCTGTCCAAGGTAGTATGGAATTGTGTGGGGTCAACATGGTTGAAAACTAACCTCTGCTTTGTTCTGTGTATTAATTTTGGCATGTCTCTTGACCCAACTATATATCCCTTTTGGTTCTGAACCCAGAGCGCAGGAACCAAAGCCAGTGTGTGCCTGTCTACCCCACACTGTGGCACTATCACACACCAAAAACCTTTGGGCTCATCAAAGAGCTTCCTATTCCCTCAGATTCTAATTTATTACTCTCAGCAATGTGAAGACAGAAAGGAGACTTGCGGGGATCCATCACAGGCATCTCTATTAAGGAATATATTTTATGTCCCAGATCACTGTGTAAAAGGCAAATTTTATGGAGGACATTTTACGTCTGCTTCAATCACATTTTACTCCCTCAAAGACAGATTATAAAATGTGGGAATTATAGCCCTCAAAGCCAGTCACCGTATATCGCATGACAGAGGTGAAAAAGGAAATTGCTCAGCCAGGCCAGCTATCTCTTCTGCCAGCCAGCCGAGGGACTCTTCCCAGCATTCTCTTTGGTGCACACAGTCTGGGTTCCTCCAAAACCAGAAGGTGAGCAACTGACTGGCTGCTGCATTGCTCTGCTCCATAAACTGGGCCCAGAATGAGAACGGGGAAGCAACACTTCATTATAGGGTGGCAGAACAGAAGAAGAGGCGCTGGAACTTAGGACTGCCAGCTCTGGGATGGGGAAAGCTGGAAGATTTAGGGGGTTGGGGAGGGGAAGGATTTTCAATGGGGTATGATTAGGGTTGCCAACCTCCAGGTGGGGGGTCTGGAGATCTCCCGGAATTTCAACTGATTTCCCGTTTACATAGGTCAGTTCCCCTTAGGGTTGCCAAGTGGACTTACCCCTCGCGGCGGGGGAGCCTCGCCGCGGTCCGGGAGTTGTTGCTGGACGCGTGCGCGCGCACCGGCAGCACGTCACCGGAAGTGACGTGCGACGTTGCTGATGTTGGGGGCGTGGCCGAGCTCGACCACACCCCCAACGTCAGCAACGTGACGCAGCTTCGGGGGCGGGGTTCCCCCCGGGGTCCAATTCCACCACGGCGGAAATTGGGCCTCTGAAGCGGGGGATTCCCCGCCCCCCGGGCCCATTTGGCAACCCTAGTTCCCCTGGAGAAAATGGCTGCTTTGGCATTATACCCTTCTGAGGTCCTTCCCCAAACCCCACCCTCAGCAGGCTCCACCCCTAAATCTCCAAGAATAAACCAGCCTGGAGTTGGCAACCCTACATAGTCCACCTTCCAAAGTGGCCATTTTCTCCAGGGGAACTGATTTCTTTCCACCTGGAGATCAGTTCTAATTCACTAAATGTTTGGGACCATTGATTTGTGGTATACAAATATTGTTAGCCGCCCTGAGCCCATTGGGGAGGGCGGGATACAAATATGAAAAATAAATAAATAAATTCTGGGAGATCTCCAGGCCCTACCTGGAGGCTGGCAACCTTGGCTGGAGTACCTTCTTTTGTATGACTCAAAGTAGAGCCCCTGCTTTATGTGCAAAATTGGCACATGGGACATGCCCCTCCTCTGCAGGACAGAGAGGTGCTCGGGGCTCCTTCAGTCTCTGAGGGGGAAGTCGGTCAATCCATGGGACCAGGGGGCCACCTCTCCACCAGGATGTTCCATCTCTTTCTGGTCTCACCAGTGACAATCAGACACCAGGGGGAATAGCTACGAATCTGGTTTAATCGCATAACTCAGTTTTAATTGTAAACATTATCCGACTGCTCTTTTTGGAAACTATGGATGAAATAGAATACAGGCGTGTTCAGGATGTAAAAGATTTAAATAGATTCAAAATCACAACACCGTCAGGTGTCATCTTGCTAACAAATCTCATAACTTCTTTCCTCAGATAACTGGTATTCTATGTCAGTGGTGGGCAAACTCATTAGTCAAGAGAGCCAAATATCAACAGTACAACGATTGAAATTTATTTTGAGAGCCAAATTTTTTAAACTTAAACTATATAGGTAGGTACATTGTTATTAACTTAATTAGGGTACTCCTAAACTGGCCTTTGCTAAAAATGTCCTCAGTCTGATTGAGGTATGTTCGCTGAGGTCGACCCCTTCTAACTCTCCCATCCACACTCGTTTTGTATACTTGTTTCGTCTCCTTTTGTTCATTCTCTCTATATGTCCAAAGTATCCATAAAATTAAATCATGACAATGACTGACAAACACTAATGTGAACAATGGCCTTGCATCTCCTTGGAAAGTTTGAGTAAGTCATGTTTATATGTTTTTAATTTTAGGCATGCACTAGAGAGCATCAATATGTATGGCCTCGCTGGACCAGATTCAAGGTTCTTAGCTAGCAGCTAGCATTCTGTTCCCAACTGCAGCCTTCCAGAGGCCTCTGGAAGCTCAAAGAGCTGTCTGCCCTCCCCCATTCTCTCAACAGCATTTCATATTAAGAGGTTCAGTGTCCCTGAATGCAAGCTTGATTAAGTTCACAATATATTTCATCTCTACGGATGGGGGCCAAACTGGCCTGGAGACAAATTGCTTCCTGGCCCCAAAGTGGCGATCAGCCTTTCCTTGGGTGTGTAAGAAAGGGCCACAAGAACTAAGCACTGATTCAACCCTTCCTGCTCTACCTCTCGTGATTTGCCTAAGTTCACACAATCATCATTATGATCCTTTTAAAGTTGAAAGCATGATATAAATGCAACGGACTATTTGTAAGATTATCTGTAAGACAGAAGACCAGGACGCATCTCACTTCTGGCAATCACTTGGAGAGACCCTGTCACTCAGCTTCCATTGCCCCACACATACCCCACACTGGAATAAGAACATAATATCAGGCCATAGCACATTGCAATAAAGCCCCTACAACTGTATACAGAAATACTGAGCTTCCCTACCATTTGCCACAACTAGCCCACCACACAACCAGGATCAAGACTCCTAAGTGGACCAACAGACAGGCATACACTCGTTTGAGAAACTGAGTATTACATTACAACACCTCTGGAACATTACAGATCAGTAGAGGCAGCACTGCACAGTGGTCAGAGTTGCAGATTGATGTGGGGAGACCCAGGTTTGTATTCTCACTCTGCTGGCTGAGTGACCCCGGGCCAAATCTCCCCTTCTCTACCTAACCTACCCCACAGGGTTGTTGTGAGGATGAAATGGAGACTCATGGGCAGGGTCCCCAGCTTCCCTGGCAGGAACACTATGTTAAGAAATCTCTCTCACAATTATGCAGCCATAGCAGGCAGGAGGGAAGGAGGCGAATACCTCCAGCGCCAGAGACTTGTAGAGGAAGAGTCAAACTTTGGGGACTCACCCGTGCACCAGAGGGCCAAGGCAGCAGGAGGCAAGAAGCCTGGGCGAACTGGGCTCCTCCATGCCTGGCAGAAGATGAGGTGCAGAGGCGAGAGGTGGGCAAGCAGAAGAGGCACTCAGCCAGCTGCACAAGCTGTGTGCAAAGAAACTCCTGCCGCCCCAAGCTTCAGGGCTGCCTCGTTAAAGGAGTGCAGAGGCCAGACTCGCAAATGAGAAAAAGCAAGCTCAGGGTTCGTGGGCCGCATTTTGGGCTGTGTAAGAGGAACCGGCTCCATTCCTGGAGTTCTCTCGAGTTCCTGTGCTTTTGGTTTTGCTTTTTGCCAAGCTGCCTCTCAAGACTGCTCCAGGTGCTCCGGCCTGAGGTCTGCTGGGGCTTCCCGCAGTTCGGCCACATTATATCCTATGGGCCATTGAATCAATGGCGAAAATATAGGGTGTATTCTGGGGGCTGGAGGGGAGGGGGTTTGAGGGAGAGGCTCCAGAATCGCAGGGTAGTTGCTGGAGCCTCTCCCCAAGATACTTACCATGTTTCAGGAACATTGGTCCAATTCTACAGTCCCCCAAACAGGTTCCCCCCACTAGTTGTGGCAAATGGTAACTTTTTTCTCACCATAGAGAACAATGGAGGGAATAGGCCGTCAGTGCCTACAGCGGAAGAGCCACACTCAAGGGGCCAAAGAGCCACATGTGGCTCTAGAGCCACAGTTTGCCTACCACCGTTCTATGTAAACCACAGTCTCCCCCCCCCCAAACCCCTTTGTCAACAGGGGAGGCTCAGGCCTATACAAGTCCAATTTCAGCCCAGGCAGGCTGAGCTCCTATTTAAGCCAATTTGAATTCATTCATTTTTCGAGATGGATTTCACAAGCTCCTGTATCCAATTCTTTAATAACATCCCCAACAAATTCCATCTTATGAAAGGGAACTTTGTAATCCTATCAAAGGAAACAGCTATCAGTTCTGTCAGGTATCAACTACACAGCAGCCGCTTTATAGCTTTGGGGGTTTTTTTGTTGTTGTTCTGTGGCTCTTTAGCTCTTTTTCTTCAGTATTAATTCCATTCTGTTTTCATTAGACACAGAATTGTGAATTGAAAGGAAGACTCCCCCCCCCCCCCGGCCCTAGAATGTGACACCGAGAAACTTCACAGAGATCTACATGGTCTCTCATACCCTGTGGAGTAGAAAGCTCTGAAATCCAAAAACAGTGGAGAAATATGTGTAATAAGGTTGTCCTCCTTTAGGCAATTGCATTCAACAGCAATTTATTTATTTATATAGAGGCTTATATCCTGGTTTCTTCCCCAATGGGAACCCAGAACAGGTTACAACATCCTCCTCCCCTCCCTCCATTCCATCTTCACAACAACTTCACAACAACGTTAGGCTGAGAAACAGTGTCTGGTCACCCAGCAAGCTCCATGGCAGAGTGAGTATTCATGCCTGGGTCTCTCAGATCCTAGACTGACACCCTAACCTCCACACCATGGTAGCTTCTCAGCAAAGGTCTCTGAGGCACTGCTGGATGCTTGAACAGTGGAAGACAGCTTGTGGAAAGAGGGAGATTTTTCTCCTCCCATAAATAACACTAAAACTCAGGGGCCATCAAAAAAATTTGTTGGCAAATAGGTCCAGGAGAGAAGAAAAAGGAAACACTTCTTTAACTCAATGAGTTATTAAATGAGGAGCTTACTGCCAGTGGAGAGTGATGGTTGTTGTTCAGTCCCACAGTCGAGTCTGACTCTTCGCGACCCCATGGACCAGCTCCCGCCAGGCCTTCTGGTCTTCTGCCGTCCTCTGAAGTTTGCTCAATTTCATGTTCGTTGCATCTATGACACTGTCTAACCATCTCATCCTTTGCCGTCCCCGTCTTCTTTGACCTTCTGCTTTGCATGCAGAAGTTCCCTGGTCCCATCCCTGGCATCTCCCAGAACTAGGCTGTAGGTAATGTGAAAAACCTCCACCTGAGACCTGTACAGCTGCTGCTAATCTGAATAGACAATACTGACCTTGATGAAGGGTCTGATGCACACACACGTGTGTGTGTGTGTGTAGAGCTCCATTAATGTCTACTAGCCCTGGTGACTGAAAGGAGCTTCCCTATACAGAAGCAGCAAACCTGAATATCAGTGCTGGACAGCAGCAACAGGAGAAGGCCTCAGCCTCTATGCTCTGGTTGTTTGGCTCTCTACAGCAACTATTTGGCAGCTGTGGGAAACAGTACACTGGGCTAACCCAGCAGCCTGTGCTTATGTTCTCAAGGTCTCATGACCAGTTCTGTGGTTGCAGGAGAAAACAGGACAATGACTAGGTACAGGAAGTGCACAGCCCATGAAGCTACCAAAGTCAGACTATTGGTCTATCATGGTCACAATGGTCTTCTCTGGCTGGCAGAGATCTTTCATACCGGGCAGTGATGGTGCGTGCAATTAAAAATGAATATATGTTGTCTTCCCTATCCCCTACAAACATTGTTAGTCCCTTGTCTATATTGAGTAACTGTACATCGCTTTGAGCCCACTGGGGAAAGCGATTAATAAATGGAAAGTATAATAATAATAATAATTATTATTATTATTCATATCACATGCCACTTGATTTTTCTAGCAGAAGGTGCTGTGGCTAGAACTTGGGACCTTTAGAACGCAAAGCAAAATGCTCTACCGTGGACCCATGGTCCTTCTAAAGTATATAGTACCTACATCCAGGGCCCAAGAATGGGAGGATAATACATGCAGATGAACACAGGAAGCTGTCAAGGTCAGTATTGTCTATTCTGAGGATGACTGTCAGCTGTCTCAGGCTTCTTTCACATCACCCACTACTGGTTCCTCCTAGCTGAGGATTGAACTTGGGGCCCTCTGCCTGCTGAGCTGATGCTGTACTACTGAGTCATGGCCCATCCCTTTAACAAGAACACGTAAATCTGCCTTATTCTGAGCCAGAGCTATTAGTGTCAGTATTGTCCGCTCTGACTGGCAGCTTTTTTCCAGGGTTGAGGCCCTTTATATCGCCTACAACCTGGTCCTTTTTGAAAAAAATAATAATGGACATGTTGAGGACTGAAGCTGAGACCTGCGTGCAAACAAAAAAGATGCTCAACCACTGAGCCACCTCAATTTTTTTTTTTTGCCAAGGCTCCCAGCTGCAGAGGGTTCATTCTTTGGAGAAAGAGGTACGGTTGAGTGGCTTGTGTCATTCTGTGGCAGAGAGCAGCTGCCAAGCAAGGCAAGCAAGAAACAGGGACTGGAAAGACCCAAAAGGCAGAGGAAGGAGTCGTATCGCTCTGTCTTGGCAGAGTGAGAAGCAGGCGTCAGAGAAAGAGCCCAGCGCTTCCCCTCTTTTCTGGCGGAGGTGGTGGAAAGTGCCATCAAGTTGCACCCAACTTATGGTGACTCCATAAGGTTTTCAGGGCAAGAGCCAAATAGAGGTGGTTTGCCATTGGGTGCCTCTGTGTAGCAGCCCCGGACTTCTTTGTTGGTCTCCCATCCGAGTACCAACCAGGGCTGACCCTGCTTAGCTTCTGTGATCTGATGAAATGGGGCTCGCCTGGGCCTTTCTCCTGGCCAAGAGCAAAGGACGTAAGGGGATCGGCAGAAGGATACACAGATGAACGCAAAACTTCACACCTCTCTTAGCTTTGTCATTGTCCAAAGTCAGGAGTTCTGATGCATCCCGGACTAACACAGGCTCTTACCTTTACGTCTCTCGGTGGCTGCTTGGAGAACTGCTCTGCTTGAGGTGACGACAGCTGCTATTAAAGTTCCGCCTGTGGTCTTTTGATGCACCAGTCCTCACTCACAGTCGCAATCCATGAGTGTGACCTCACCCTTCATATCCTGCTCTGGGTTGTAAAGAAGTGGCCGGGCAGGTGGCTGAAGCAAAGCATGAGATTCCTGGCTTGCTCACGCTGCATTTTGTGAGGCATCTGTGATGTGGGATTTGGTCTTCAATCAGCATCTCCTCAACTCTCCTTTATGTCTGTGAACATGTCTGTTTTCACCCCGTGTTTGATGGGAGAGCAGAGCTCACTCAAATGCCAAGTGTGAAAAGGCCAATTGCCATAAACAGTCTCTCCAGGTTACCATGCAGAATTGTAAAGCCAACCTTTAGCTGCCTGTTCCCATTTGTGTCATTTGGAAGATAGTCCAGGAAAACGAAAATTGGGGCCAGAATGGTTAGGACCACTAATGAGAAAGCTCAGGGCACTATCAGCTCTGGCTACAACAATTTTAAAAAAATCCTACTTCTCTGCATCCCGGCACACATGAGTCTTGAGCATCTGAAGTTGGAAAAGCGCAGCTGGGCCTTTCATGGACTCACAGAATCAGAACCATAGAATCACAGAGTCGGAAGGGGCCATCTAGCCCAACCCCCGGCTCAATGCAGGATCAGCCTAGAGCATCCCTGACAAGTGTTTGTCCAGCTGCTGCTTAAAGACTGCCAGTGATACAATGCAACTTGGCACATAAAAAGTGTGTTGATGCAACTTGGCACAGGCAAAGTATGGCGATGCGGCCAGCTTCCACCTTCCTCCCAAACCACTGCCCAAACCCCCCTTTGACTAATGCACTCACAGAAGCCAGGTGGCTTCCACAGAGCTGGAAACAAAAGGTACATCTCATTGCTGTTCAGTGGCAAAGGGAATATTCTGTTGGAGGAGCCTGGCTTGAATTGCAAAAGGGCAGAATTTATTTATTTATATTTTCGATTTATATACCGCCCTTGACCCCGAAGGGTCTCAGAGCGGTTTACAGAGAATATACTAATTGTTCCTAATCTAGGGCCACAATTCATATGGGAAGGGGCTGCCTACTGGCACCCAGCAGCGCGTTCTGTTGTTGTTTCCGGGTGGGCTTCTGGTGTTGCTTCCGGCACCTCGGATAGGCTGACGGCATCCTTGGCAGGCTTCAGATGGAGTTCCTCTGGCGGCTGCTCTGACTGTGGCTCTGGCTAACGTCCCTTAGGCTCTGCTGCGCTGCGTCTTCACACCATCGCACCGTCACAGCTCCGCCTCCATCCATCGTCACCCCATCCTCGGATTGCCACTGCTCCGCCGCCATTACTGCCGCCGCCGCACTCCTGGCACACACCATCAGGAAGAGGGTGCCCCCTGCCACCTAGGGCAGGTACCCATTTGTCTACTCGTGAGTACACTTTCGAGCCGCTGGGTGGGCGGGAGCTGGGACTAGGGCCGGGAGCTCACCCCGGCCGCGGTGGGTCTCGAACAGCCATAGTGGCTGTTCACTAGTGTTGTTATTGCAGGCATCAAACTGCCTGCGCCACCGCATGTGGTTCAATCCCACCCCACTCCAGCCTAAGAGGCAACTGGGAACTCCCCACCCTACTCCTGAAAACCAAACATCACCAGCAACTGGTGTCACTGTCCTTAGATCAAGATGGGTAGCCATGTTAGCCTGTCTGTAGCACTAGAAAAGAGCAAGAGTCCAGCAGCACCTTGCAGACTGAGAACATTTGTGGCAGGGTATGAGCTTTCTCGTGACAGCTCATACCCTGGCACAGATGATGTTAGTCTTTAAGGCACTACTGGACTCTTGCTCTTTTCTACCACTGTTCTTAGAGTGAATAAAACCTGAAATCCAGGTTACAGTCTTCAGCTAATCCACACAATGCTGTGTCTGTGTTAGAGGCCAAGAAAATTCATATGACTATTGCTGCTGTTAAAGCTCCCGTTCCTGTACCCAAAAAATTGCTATGGTTTGTTCAGGCACAGTGACACATCACTTCTCGAGTATGCTCCTCTCCTCTCCCCTCGACTGGACTTGGATTTTATTCCACTGTGACAGATGAACACAACTACTCACCTGAACTGTGTCCCCCCTAACATTCCATCAGCATGACTCCAATTGCATTAAAAACTGAATCTCACAACATTGAGCTTTCACTACCCTTGGATGAAAAAGCTTCTGTACACAAGAGAGATCCAGCTGTTAGCCAAAAACGAGTGCCAGGAAAAAAACCCAGTCTTGCAGGCCGATTGATGCAAGGAAGCTCCACTAGCTCCCCTCCCACATTCTGCATCCACTTTCTAGAGCCCTCTGCTCCTCTCAGGGCTGCTGCAAAGAATGACTATCGGGATGAATATGGCTCCAAGCCAGGAGGGTCAGGGAGCGGAGTCCCCATCCAGAAATTCGGGGGAAATCACCAGGTATGTTTCCAGCTGTAGAGAAGCCCCAATTAGCAAGGCAGGAGGGGCCAGAGGGTATGGGGGTGGCAGGAGGGGCCAGAGGGTATGGGGGTGGGAGGAGGGGCAGCCCCCAAAGCTGCACCAGATGCCCTTGCTGCATTTCTCCTTCCACCCCTCCCCCACAACAGACCCAAGGATTAGGTGCAGCACTAGGGCCTCCCTCTCCCCACAAACCAGGACTGTTGCTTTAGCCTTGTATTAATGTATAGAAAATGTGTGTTTTTACTGAGCATTCACCCCATTCTGGGCTGCAGCTGTGCAAGAGCGATGCTCCCTTGAGTAGAGATGACCTTCATCCCGTCCCTGACTTCCTTCTACCCATGGAACAGGCACAGCAGCTGAACATGACTACTAGCCTGAACATCAGAGGTGTTTGAGGCAGCAAGGGAGGGTTTCTGGCTCAGTAGCAAAGCACCGATTTTGCACACAAAAGGTCCCAAGTCAAATCTTGCCATGCCCTCTGGTTAGAAGCACTTCAGGTTTCCCAAAATTTATTTATTTATTAGATTTGTATCCCGCCCTCCCCAGATGGGCTCAGGGCGGCTTCCAACAGCAGCAAATGCCACAACAAACAGTTAAAACAGTATAAAACAATCAATAAATAAAGTGCGGTGCTCTAGATATTAACTTCTCTCTCCAAGATGGGATCCTTTTATCAACCTAGCCTGACAACATAAGTTCTTGGTCACCTAGGCGTCTTCCCAGGGCTGGTTCACTTATAGATCTAATCCACCGTCACAGATGGCAACTCGGTGGTGGCACAATGGCGGCGGCGGCTCCTGTGCAAAGGCCTGGCAGAAAAGCGCCGTCTTACAGGCCCTGCGGAACTGTGCCTGTAAGGTTGGTAACAAAAGGTTACCAATCTCAAGGTGAGGTCTGGAGTTCTCCCTAAATTACAACTAATCTTCAGTCTGTAGAGATCAGTTTCCCCTGAGGAAATAGCCAGTCAGGAGGGCAGACTTTGTGGTACACTGTAGAGTCTAAGAGAAATGGAAGTCCAAGAGTGGCTTACAGAGGGTGAATGCTCTTCTCCTACAGGATACCATAGAGACTGAGAGAAACTGACTGTTGCCTGTAAAGACACTAAAGGCCAGTTGGGAACAGAGAGGGGTGGGACTTGTTGGTTGGCATCATTCTCTTGGTCTTCAGAATGGGTGGTTTTGCCTAACACCGAGAAGAACCTGAAGAGAATTTTGAGAGATTTTGTAGGTTGAATACTGGACAGCAGCTAGTTATACCAGGACAAATATTTAGGATCACACAGTTTGTATGACATCGATGTAACTGATGTAAGGTGTGAGGGGAAAAAGCAGGGGAAAACGATTTGAGAAGGGAAATTTAAAAATTGGATCCTGGTGGGAAGTGATTTCACAGGAAGAGGTGGTTAGAGAGGCTAACCTTTAACCTGGATGTGACATCACAGAACATGACGTCACATCCTTGCTAAGCTCCCTCCACTCTGCCAGACCCAGGCACTGTGTCCCCAAGATTTTCTCAAGCCAGACCTGGCAACCCTTGCTGCAGATGTTGGGAATGACATTTCTTGGCACAAGATCCTGGAGAGCTGCTGCCAATCAGAGGAAACAAGCACTGGACTAGACAGGCCAATGGTCTTCTGACATGGGATAAGGCGACTCCATCTATACCCGCAGCCACTCACAGGAACAATGGAACAGATCCCTGCAGCAGCCCCCAATGAGGAAAAGGAACTACTTTCCCCAAACAACACTTTCTTGTTTCTTCCTACGTCCCAGGAAAAGACTTCCAAGTACTATAAAAATACCGTTCATAAACTTTTATTCCAGTGACCAGTCTTCTGAAGAAAAATACTTTATTAGCAATAAAAGCAGTTAGCAGGAACTTGCTGGTAATGAAAAACCCAGACGCCCAGAAAGTGCCAGATTCTGCAGGCACTTGGGAGCAACTGCGCAGGGAGGCCTGTCTGCTTTATGCATACAAGGAGGGCCCCAGACTTAAGGCCTGGCATCTCCCGTTAAAGCTGGACAGTACATAAAGATTCTGGAAACCGAATTCTGTGCCAAGGAAAAGCTGAATTCTGCTACCTACATAGTCATACCCACTTGTGTGCATGTTTTGATCCTTCTAGACAAGGAGCTTTGCAGGAACCACAAGTATCCGATCCCAGGTTACTAGAAACCTTTGGGAATTTCTTTGACTCCTGAGATATCAAACACAAATTACTCCTACCATCAAAAAGATTCCCTGCTGCCATTAAGTGCGAGAAACTTTTCAAAGAGCCGAGGTTTGCCAGAAGCTCAGTTCTGCATTTAATACCCACGTTCTCAGTTCCCCCACATGCTTACAGAGATCCAGCCTCCTTTGGCACATTTTTTATTCCACTCTTGCTTCAAGGAGCTCATGATTCTCCAATCTTAGATTTTGTCCCTACGACAACTCTGTGAGGTAGGACAGGCAGAGAGAAAGTGACAGGCCCAGTGTCACCCAGTGAGCTTTGTAGCTTAGTGGTAGCACTGGCTAAAGTGTCACTGGTGAAAGGGCTGGGAAAGACATCCACTCTGAGTCCAGGGCAAACTAGATGTGATATCTGGAGATCTGTGAATGGATCCAACGTCGTTGTTCTTTGCGGTCACGGAGAGGGCAAGTGCCCTTTGCTCTGTTTTGAGTGTCGGTGTGGTGCAGCAGGCAGAGTTATCAGCCTAGGATCTGGAATTCCCAGTTCCTGCTCCTCTGCCCCTGCCATGAACCTTGCTGGGCAAATTTGGCCAGTAACTCTGTCTCAGCTTCACCTGCTTTCCAGGGTTGCTGGGATAAGGAGGACAAAAGAGGCAAAGGAGAACTGTTCATGCCACCCCGAGCTCCTTGGAGGGAGGGAGGGATTAAAAGGCACTAAATAGGCAGATTTGTGCATACCATATATACGAAAATAACAATGCAACTTCCAGTGCTTTCACAGAACAATTTTCTATCATCCCTGCCCCCCCCCTGCAGTCTCCAGAGTCAGCCAGTGAGGATTCAAGCAGGATGGGTGCTGGGAGTCCTGCTTAGAGCTTGGCAGCTGTTTGCAGAGAAGCATTCTTGTGAACGTCTCTCAGCCATTCAATAAGGATTTTGTTCAGAGCTGCAGGCCTGTGGGGGAAAACACACCGTTGGCAAAGGAAGTTATGTTGCTGCAGACAGAAAGACCTAAACTCTGCATGCACCCTTATTCTGTGGCACATGATGCAAATTTATTCCATGCTGTGTACCTTGTTTCATGCTCCGTTTCTCATTTTGAACCGTATCCATTTTTTTTTAAAAGCACATTTATACGCTACATTAAGAGCTGGCACAGCTCAGCAGCTAAGAACTCAAGAATCTCAAAGTCCACAGACCAAATCCCTGCCCTGCTCTGAGCTCCCAAGGTAGCCTCCGGCCTCAGCCACTCCGGCTAGAACATGCAGAATAGAAATGCTGTTGTACATTAGGTTCTAATGGAAGAATTGCTAACAAGACAGACCAAACTGTTGGAATGCTTTAAAATGCTACATAAATATTCGCTACACATTCATCATAATTATCATGTAAGTCATCAACAACGACATAATAAACATTATGTAAATGACTGGATGTTTGGTACGAAGTACAATGAGCTCATTAGAAGTATCTACGCTACTAGTTTCTCCCCCTCAATTTATATTCTGAGAAGAGATATATTTGGCAAACTGAAATGTGTACAAAAGATGTGATTTGCACATTCTATTCTGAACTCACCATTAGCCGTTTCATTGAATTCAGATATTTTTTTAAAAAATTAAAATTCTGCACCGAACAGTATGATGGTAAGGGCAGAGATGGTGCTGAAGGCAAACGAATCACAAAGACCTGGAAAGCTCTGCACCTCCACCGCGGGTACCTTTCTCAAACATAAGTGCCTAGGAACTGGCTTTAAAAATTTTTTGTTAAGTGGAAGAATTCGGACCCCGATGTCAATTCTCATCTTAGCTCTACATCCGTGGTAAGGGACAAGTGTGACGACTGGGATCTGGAGCAAAGAGGGGCAGACCTTTAGAGACTGATTCTCTGAATCAGAAAGGGGTCTTGCTGACTTCCGGTTTGGCTCCCGCGAGTGGCGGACGCATCCTCGGGTCGCTCCCGAGGGCGTCTCGCCCGCCTGCGGTGGAGGAGGGAATCCGCGCGAGCGGAGACCCGAACGAGCACCTCAGGAGAGGGGCTCGGATCCGGGGCGCGTTAGGGCGCACCAGGGCGGAGTCTCTTTCTCGGCCGAGCGGTCAGAAATCGAGACTCTCGCCATGCCCTGCCCCAATGGACCTTGCTGCGTGAGCGACCCCGCATGGGGTTTAGCGGAGCCACCAGACGTCACCGAGTGATAAAGCGAATAACTGATGAAATGAAAAAAGAAAAGATCGGCTAAACTGTGAGTTGTCAAATGCGAAGAAAAAGAATTAAGAGCGCTCCCCCCCCCAGCGGAAAAGACGAGGAGGTAAACCCTCTAACTTCGTTAGCGAGAGAATAAAGGGGGGGGGATGGACTGTGCGAGTAGTGGTGACTTGTTT
>NW_015159711.1:3838496-3912553 GCF_001447785.1 Gekko japonicus
TTGAGGAAACTTTAATAACAGAGCATCGAATGAACACTACTAATACACTAACATAGATAACACCTTTAACTGGTTTGAAGAAAGAAGTTTGACTGCACACAGAAGAAGCCTAAGAAGATAATTTGGACATTACTAACAGATTAATTTACAAGTTAATATATCACTCAGCTTTCTCTTTCTCCCACTATATACCCTCCCTATTTTTCTATTTAAGCGAAATACCTCTCCTTTTTAGGAGAGTAAATAAAGCCTTTATTAAAAAGAAAAAAGAAAAAAAAAAGAAAGGGGTCTTGCTACCTTCAGATCCAAACTCTGGCCAGAAAAGCATCTGAGTTGGAGGCAAGCAGGAAGGTGAGAAGGACTCCCTTACCTACTTGCACCTGGGTGGCAAACTGGTGCCCCCCCCGCCACATCAGGGGAAGAGGGAGAAGACTGCCTTGCCAGCAGTGTTCCCTCTAAGCTGAGTTAGTGTGAGCTCACAGTTTTTTAGTCTCCGGCTCACACATTTTTGTCTTAGCTTAGGACGGATGGCTCCAGAGCAAACACATTTATGCCACAACCAAATCACTGGCTCACAACTTTAATGCCAGTCGCTCACAAAGTAGAAATTTTGCTCAGAAGACTCCACAGCTCAGAGGAAGCATTGCTTGCCAGTCTATACAGCAAACAGCTTCCAGTTTCCTGAACTTCCTTTGAAATCCTCAGGCTGGGAAGAGCACGTGGCATAAAAACCAGTACAGACCACAGCAGCAGCCTTACACTCCAAGCGAAGCCCCAGGAGCCTGCAGTGGGTGTTGCACAAATAGAAGGCACCACCAGGCAAGGAACTAGAGATGGGAGCTCACTCCATCATGCGGCAACTCGGGTCTCGAACTGCTGAACTACTGACCTTCCACAGCCTGCAGTTGAGCCAACCTAGCAGTTCGAAAGCAATAAATTGCAAGTAGATAAATAGGTACCACTTCGGTGGGAAGGTAACAGCGGTCCGTGTGCCTTGGTGTTTAGTCATGCCAGCCACATGACCACGGAAACGTCTTTGGACAGCGCTGGCTCTTCGGCTTTGAAACGGAGATGAGCACTGCAACCCTAGAGTCGGACTCGACTGGCTTTCGAGCAAGGGAACCTTTACCTTACCAGGCAAGGACTGCCAATGCATGCCACCCCACACACCTCCTGCTGGCCAAAAGGAGGTGGTCTCTCACCAACAACAGGTCAGGCAATATACACTGATCCCCATGAAAAGGTTCCCAATCCCAATCAGGCTTGCCCGCTGGTCCGAGCAAGCAGGAGTTCCACCAGGTCTTGCTGACTACAGTCTGCCTTGACCTCGTCCCCTTCCTTCCGCAAGGCACTTCTTCACACAGCGCACCATGAACAAATGGAATTGGCTGCTTCAACATGTGGTGAGGACCACTGGCTTTTACAAAGTCTAACAGGCCCACTTCCCTATTAAAGACAACTTCATATAGAAGGATATATTTATCAACCAGCTATTAGCGGAGGTAACTAAATGGAACCCCCATGTCCAGGAGCAGTATACCACTGAACTGCAGGCACTGGAAATGAATGACGAGGGAGGGCTGCTGCCCTCAAGCCCGCTAGCAGCATCCCTGAGAGCATCTGATTGGCCACTGCTGGAAAAAGGAAGTGGGACTGAGCAGATCTTTGGTCTGTTTCCCCCGAGGGATACTCTCACACCTTCATTCCATGAGTCTGACAGACTAAGTTTGGGTAGCAGCATCCCTTTAACCTTCCTCCAGTGGTTGCAAAGAGATTTTTTGCTTGCTTCATGCATGGAATAAGAACAGGAGTCGCACAGCCAGGCTGAAGGGAAAGGCCCTGGGTTATTGTCGACATGCTGACAACCCTGGCGTCCAGATCTGCACAAAAGGGCCCCAGAGAGGCCTCCCTCTAGGTTCCCGTCACTTATGGATATGACTCAGTTCTCAGTACTAGCGCCACCCACTCTTGATGGCAACTTGGGCTTTGTTCGGTTATGCCCTTTACCACTCCGCTCATCCTGATCCCGTCCGTTCATGTGCCATAAATCCAGGACAACATTCCACCTGGTAGTTTAACTGGCAAGGTTTTATTCTTCCTTGTAAAACAGGGGTTTTGTGGGTGTGGGTTTGAGTCTTTATCAGGAGCCCCTACGATCTCCCTGCCAGTAGGGTTTATTTGTTTCTCCATTAGGATCCATCATGCCTTGTGTGGGAATGGTGCCGAAATGCAATTCCACACAGCGGCTCATTTAACTGCCTTTCTGCATATCTCTGGTTCTGTTTTTAATGGCCGCTGTGACATTAGAACAAGACGGCAATTTTGAGAAACACAGATGAATGATAGGGCAGGGAGAGGGTGGAGGCAACGAGGCAGGCAGCTTTATGGAGACAATGACGTGCTCCTCTCATTTGCACAGGCATACAGGGAAGGGCTTGGTGTGCGGAAACTTCAGTAGGCGGGGAGCTAAAGAGGTCTTGGTATGGTTTTCACGGGTGCCTCTCTTTTATCCTGCCCTTTCCCCAAGGAGCTCGGGGCAAGATATAGGGTTCTCCTGGCCATGGTGTCTTCACAACTACCCAGTGAGTTAGAAATGAGAAACAGTTGGCACAAAGATACCTGGGTGGGCTTAATGGCTGAGCTGGGAGTTGAACCTGAGGCTCTGTCTACACACACCAGAGTGCTTGTGTTTGCTGTGGAACACCACAAGATCTTTGTATCACACACACGCACTGGGAGTTTTGTGCCTCCCAGATGCATGCTGGCGGTTTGCTGTTTGTGCCCACGGCATGCAGGGAGATTGTCTTTAATGCTCCCCCCTTTCATCTTCTCTCACCTCCCCACAGAGCCATTATTGCTGTGGTCAAAAAGAAAAGAGCCAGTGGGCATTTGGGAGGTACAAAACTCACACCACATATGTGATACAAAGCCCTTGTGCTGTCTCCCTACAAGCAAGAGGGCTTTGTAATGTGTACATGCACTCGGATGCTCTAACTACACCAAGGTAAAAGTAAAGGTAAAGGTTCCCTTGCTCGAAAGCCAGTCGAATCCGACTCTAGGGTTGCGGTGCTCATCTCCGTTTCAAAGCCGAAGAGCCAGCGCTGTCCGAAGACATTTCCGTGGTCATGTGGCCGGCATGACTAAACACCAAGGAGCACGGAACGCTGTTACCTTCCCACCGAAGTGGTACCTATTTATCTACTTGCAATTTCTTGCTTTCGAACTGCTAGGTTGGCAGGAGCTGGAACTAGAGACAGGAGCTCACCCTGTCTTGCGGCCCCCGGGTCTTGAACTGCTGAACTACTGACCTTCCACAGCCTGCAGTTCAGCGTCTTAACCACTTGAGCCATCGCAGCTCCATAACTACACCAAAAAGACCGCCAAAAAGACAAATAATTGGGTCCCAGACCAAATCAAACCTGAACTTTCCCTCAAAGATAAAATGGCAAAACTGAGGCTATCGTACTTTGCTTACATTATGAGAAGACCAAAGTCACCGGAAAAGACAACAATGCTAGGAAAGTTGAGGGCAGCAGGAGGAAAAGAGGAAGACCCAACATGACTGACTTGATCAAGGAAGCCACAAGGGCCCTCAGTTTGCAAGACACGAGAATGGCTGCTAATGACAGGACGTTTTGGAGGACGTTAATTCAGAGAGTCAAGTCCGAGGCGACTTGGCACTTCACACACACACACACACACACACACACACACACACACACACACACACACACACAGCTACACCGCACGGACGTGGCAATCTACACCAATGACTCGCTGACTCCTACCCCTAAAGTAAATGAGAATAAATGGACCCCCCTGACTATCTACTTCTTCTCAAGTGCCCCATCTTAGAGCACTCTCTCTTTCTCTCTCTGGGAAGTTATTTCCATTCAAGTCCGTTCTGACTTGCTGCCATAGTTGTGAAACTCACTTTTTAAAAAAGCAGCCCCCACCCTCCATCCTGGGCCACAATCCTCCACAATTTTCAGCATTAAGACCTCATCTGATTCTCTTGTTTTGGGGTAGGTTTCTTGTGGATACTGATTAACTAATACTGATTTCTGAGAATTATTCAAGATTCTCGAGCTGCTTTTTGTGTATCATATTTTTAGGGTCTTATTTTAAAAAATACTTTATAAAATAAGATTAGTAAGAAAAGTGTATAGTGTTTACAAAATAATTAGATGTGAAAGTGTATGTATACAGGCCTGACCCAGTTGTGGGTGTTGATGTTCAACTCTTTGTGTGAGAATGGCAATTTGTATGTACATATGTGTCAGATAATGCGCACGCCATCCAAAAAAGCAATGCAGCCAGGACAGACTGTATTCTCACTCCGATGTGCATCTCATAATCTGCAGCCATGAATTTTATCCATGCATAAGTAGTATTTCCAAAGCTGGACTCTGTCATTGAACTACACTGAAATACTAACACCATTCATTTGTTGCAGGGGCTCTTATGTTGTGGCACCTGGACTAAAGAACTCCTGAAATTTGCCCTATCATATTGAGATTTAGATGCCAGGCAAAAAGTATTCTATTTTAGTTTTGTCCAGGCTTTTTGATGGTTTGTTGCTTTGGACTGAGGACATCTAGACCACTGAAATAATTTTTTTCTTTCTTGGTACAGAACATTTAGCAAAGAATATGTATTACCTTTCCTGTGTGTTTACTACACCCTTTCATTCTCCACACCCTGCTCCTCCTGAGCAACCTTCAGGTATTTCTCTAATAATAATAATTATTATTATTTATTAAATTTATATCCCACCCTCCCCGCTATGGCGTGTCTCCCTGTACCTCTCCCATCCTTTTCCAGCTCTCAACACCACTTACCTCTCCATCTGTGTGAAGTGTCCACACTCCTCAATGTGGCCACGGGTCAGCTGAGGGATCTAGAAAGGAATACATTCAAGTCAGATCCAGTACAAGATACCATACTTCTGTGCACAACTGTACCGCATCACTTGAGAGGTGTGTACCCTGGGGGCTATAACTCAGGAGTAGAGTGAATGCTCTACATGCATAAAAAAGGTTCAGTCCTTAGCACAAGGCTGGGAAAGGCCTTTATAAAAAGCTTTGAAGAGCCCACTGCCCGTCTGAATAAACAACTCCAGTTTTTAAAAAATATATGAACAGCAGACACATGGTGCTGTAAGTTGGACTCTGGTCACACTGGAGCAGGAAGGAAGGTGTTTAACTATCCTCTCCTCAATATAAATTTTTAAAAAACAAAAACTATCCCCTCCTCCCATGGTTTTGGAAAAAGAACCACCCCACACACACACTGTTAGCCTTGGAATGAAAATGACAAGCACAGAGGACAGGTAGCTGTATTCTTTCTTTGAAGACCAGTGCTAGGGGAGGAGGAGATACAAAGAAAGAATTGGTTTCGATTGATGAAAACAGGTGGCTGCTACTTCTGTTTTTAAAACATTGGGACAATCGGTTCATGGATTTTCTAGCATCCTGCCCAGTTAGACCCTGAACTCCTAGTGGGGATTATCTTCCGAGACGGCCAATGGAAAGGCACAGTTTGGTCCAGATGAGTGTCAGCAGCCTGCTATATGAGACAACAGTACTGGCTGCTCACCCATTCTTCCATACGCTTGCTCATATTTGGATGCAGAACTTTGTCTTTCCCAGCGGTGACCATCAAAGCAGGCACTCTGATCTGTGGATTTAAGGAGGCAACGAGAACAAAGATCATTTGCACCAGGGAAAAGCCATCCATTATTGTTAGAGTTGCCCGTTCAGGTCAGGAATAATTGCATCGGAGACATGCAGGGCAGAGAAAGCTCACGTGAAGCTGCTAAATCTTTTGTGAGTAACCATCCCCTGGGGATAGAAATGAAGCTACGTATATGGAGCTAAGCTGACCAGGCAGCAGCGATGTTGGAACTACAGAGACAAATCTCAGAGGATTAGTTATGCTAGGCTGATTTCGCACTAGAGCTGCCTTGATGTTGCGCAGCCGATTGCCCTGATACTATTGGTCAATTTCACACCCGAAGCCGCGGGGCTGCATTTTGAGTCGCGGCTTCGCCCGATTTCCCCCGCAGTTTCGTGATCCTGTTTTTTGAGGATCACGAAACTGCGGAGGAAACCGGGTGAAGCCGTGGGTCAAATGCAGCCCCGCGGCTTCGGGGGGGAAATTGAAGTATAGGAGCCTTTTGTAGACCCCCCCCCCCAAAAAAAAGTATTCAGGGATTAGTGATAACAACACCTTTCTGTACTTAGGCATAGATCTTATCCCGCTCTCAGCTGGATTCAGGTCCAGTAGCACCTTAGAGACCAACATGATTTGGGGGGGGGGGTACAAGCAGCCTTCATCAGCCTTGACTTTCAAAAGCTCATACCCTGGAAAATCTTGTTGGTCTGCAAGATGCTTCTGGACCCGGAACCTGGCTTGTGGATGGTTCTTTTGACCTGGGAAGAGAGGGGGGGGGCAATTTTTAGCAGTTTCCCCCACCTACTGCAGATCTCCACTGCATTCCCCCTGGTGTTCCTGGGCATCCACTGACCCCTAGGGGGAGGGGCTGATTTCAGGAAGCCCAACATGCCGCAGTAGCCAAGCTGTCCTTCATCTAGGGCAGAACTTCTTTTGCTGGACAAGATCCACCCCTACAAAGATCATCATCCTCAAACCTGGTTACGTATCACTCTGCAAAGCCACTGCTGGCTCTTTACGTGTCATGTCGCTCTGGTCCCAAAGTTTACAATTTGTTTTTGTTGCCCTCTGCGCCCCTGTAATACAAATGCCTGGCAGCTGGAGCTAACCCCTCTGCCACAGCGAGCCTTTAAGGTGTGGCAAGACTGCCAGGGCTCGAGTCTCAAACAAGAATCAATAACCCAATGAGAACCTAATGAAAACAGAGCAAGGTTTCACTGGACCCCACCGTCGCAAAGTGAGCTCCAAAGCATCTCAGTCGTGATATCTTGGCACTCCAGAGAGTTGTTCAGAGGGATGGTTGCCTTCTGCAGGGGCAGGGGCCGATCCAACCACAGCCACATCATTTGGCTGGGCTAACTTGAAGAAAGTTGACAGGAAGAAAGTTGATTCACTTAAAATGGGGTGCCAGAGGAGAGTTTTATGGATAGTGTAAACTGCCAAAAAGACAAGTAAGTGGGTTCTAGATCCAATCAAGCCTGAACATTCCCTCAAAGCTAAAATGACTAAACTGAGGATATCGTACGGTCACATTATGAGAAGACAAGAGTCACTGGAAAAGGCAATAATGCTAGGGAAAGCTGAAGGCAGCAGGAGGAAAAGAGGAAGACCTAACGTGAGATGAACTGACTCAATAAAAGCCACAAGGGCCCTCCGTTTGCAAGACCTCAGCAAGGCTGTTAACGCTAAAATGTTTTGGAGATCATTAATTCATAGGGTCACCGTAAAGTCAGAAGCAACTTGATGGCACTTAACACATCCCCCCCTTGAGGTACAGAATTTGGATTATTCAGTGCAAAAATCCACCTGGCTCTCACTCTAGGATAGAGACAGAACAGGATATCCACAATAGAGCCAGTGTAGTGCAGCGGATAGGATACTGGCCTCTGGACAGGGAAATCTGGCGTTCAAATCACCACATTCAAGTAACATTTACCTTGGGCCAGTCACTAGATCCCCTCAAAAGAGGCTATCATGAGGAAAGGTGGCATATAAGGGGGATAAATAAAGAACAGGATTTTTGCTCAGAGGATTAGAGACAAAGAGCAGTAATCTTCCTAAAAGGCTAAGACAGTGTGGGCATAATCTCCTATCCTGTTCTGGAGAAGCCACTAGGTACATGCCCTTGAATTCCACAGGAGGAGGCTGGGATGTAACTGGAATGTATGAAGACAGGGACCTCTAGTCAGAGCCATTTTAAAAGAGTAACAATCCCACTTCCTTCCCACCCATTTATCAAATGTTTATCTCACTCTTCCGCCCAGCAGCTCTGAACTGAACACAAAGTTGTCCCCTCCCCATTTGATCCACCCAGCAACCCTGAAGAGTGGGTTAAGCTGGGGCAGAGTGACTGTCTCACGGTTACTCCGTGACCTTCATGACCAAAGTAGGAAGTTGAACCTGGGGCTCATCAGCTCGGATCCCTGAGTAAATCTCTGCTGACAGACGAGGGATTCCGTCAGCAGAATGGAACTGTCTCACCGCCCACTGCGGTCCCAGGAGGAGAAAAAGTCCTGTACGCTGCCCTTGGGAAAAGGGCAGGATGAAAATGCATAGACAATGCAAACTTCTAGAACTCCAAGGAGAAGGCACCATTTCTTTCCCCCACTCCCAATACCTTTCTGCCTTGTGCAGAGGCGTTCCAGGTCCAGTTCGCCTGCATGTTCCGGTACCAGTTCAGTGGGCCCCTGAAAGACAAAAAGGGTAAGGAGCAGACTTATTAGACGTTCTTGCTGCTGCTATACCCCCTTGGTGCCCATGTCCAGTGCACAGCTATGTAGCCCTCTCAGTACAGGCTTTGCAGTCCCCAAGCATAATACAGACCTGTTGGATCAGCCGGGGTGGGGGGTGGTGTCTGTTCCTTGCCTAGCATCTTTGTTTTCAGCAGTGGTTAGCCAGATCAATCTAGAAGTCATCATAAGCATGGCACAAAAGGAATGGACATCCCACGTTTGCCCCAAGTGTCCAAAGATACAGGCCGCCACTGTCTTATGACTGCAAATGCCATTTGGTTAACTATGTGCTTCACAGGCCTATAGCTCCAGCAGTAATCACAAGAAAGAGGCAACTGTAATCTTTCCTGGACACTGGCCTAGCCCAACAGCAACAGCAGTTTAGATGCTACTACTTCATGCAGTTTACCAGTTTTTGTGTGTGTTTTTTTAAGTGCCGGTACTTTTACACAGGGCTGAACCAATTTCAACAGGAATCGGGAGAGTCCCCCTGCCCATGTGCCAGTATTCAGTACCAGTGAGTATCACAAAAAAACGCTGGCCATTTCCACACAGCCTCTTTTTCTCTGTTAGCATACAGGTGCACCATCTTATGAGAGCCAGCTTGGTGCAGTGGTTAGAGCGCAGACTCTAATCTGGGAAAACTGGGTTTGATTCCCCACTCCTCCACATGCAGCTGCTGGTGTGACTTTGGGTCAGTCACAGTTCTCTCAGAGATGTTCTCTCAAGAGCATTCCTTGAAAGCGCTCTCTCAGCCCCACCTACCTCACAGGGTGTCTGTTGTGGGGAGGGGAAGGGAAAGGAGATTGTAAGCCGCTCTGAGACTCCGAGTGAAGGATGGGGTATTAATCCAATCTCTTCTTCTTCGCTTAGAAAATGTACTGTATATATTTAATTTAATTTATATTTAATTGGGGGAATGATCTTTTAACGTTATTTTATAGCATGCTTTTAGTCTGAAATCTCTTTATTTTGAGCTGCTCAATGATCTATGTTTTTATGCCCCAGGTGGGTTTTTAACTCTTTATTTTAATAACCCTTAATGTTCTATGTTTCTATCATGCTTTCTTTTGTATGCCACCTTGGGCTGGGTTCCCCGGAGAGGAGGCACAGCATTGCCCCCTGCCTACTGCAATCTGGCCCAAGGATAGTTCACATCATAAAAATCAAACTTTATATAAACTGTAAAATAAATGTTAAAAAACTAAAAGCATTCAGGGAAAATGCAAACTGGGAAAACTGCACCCAAAAGATTTGAGAGATAAAAAGGGAGAGATAAATTGAGAGCAATCAAATCTATGGAACAAAATCACTTCAGGGAATAAAAACTTCAAGGGCCACCTGGAATAACACTTTCCCAGAAGACTCAAAGGAAGGTCATTTCTGCACTTACCTGAATCCAGACTTCTGATACTGCTGGATGTAATACTGGAGAACTGGCTCTGGCAAAAGGGAACTTGGGGGTGGATCTTCAGGAAGTCCCACCAGAAGTCCTCCTGTAACACAAGGAAGACTATTACAGCTAAGACCAACATGTTTACTTTTTAGCTCCCCAGTAGCGATTTGGGGACCTTACACGGATGGCCCAGGCTCATCAGACCTCAGAAGCTAAGCAGGGTCAGCCCTGGTCAGTATTTGGATGGGAGACCGCCAAGGAAGACGAGGGTTGCTTTGCAGAGGCAGGCCATGGCAAGCCACCTCTGAACGCCTCTTGCCTAGAAAACACTACAGGGTCACTGTAAGTTGCTTGGGACTTGACAGCACTTTCCACCACCAGAACTCATGAGTTTGGGATAACATCCACCCAACTTAAATCTTTTTTTTAATTGATTAACATTCATGGCTTCCTACCCTCTTTTTTGTCATTGTTATTGTGTCAATGGCTAGTTTTTCTTTCTTTTTTCATTCTTTACATCAGAGGTGTCGAACTCATTTGTTACGAGGGCCAGATCTGACATAAATGTCACTTTGTCGGGCTGGACCATGTATGCCATAAAACGTAATGCCAGGTACCGGAGATAGAAACTGTATAAAGGACAGCAGCTGGTAAGCTCCGAGTTGGCATATCCTCACTGCAAAGCCCCGTGGGCTGGGAGTGGGGTGCAGAGGAAAACACACATACGTGGACTGGAGAGGCAGCAGGGAAATACTGGGCAGATGGCTCCCACGATGCTTGATTGCTGCAGATGAGGTTGTTCTGCCGTGCTGAAGCCACAATGGAGTGGCTCCGCCTACTCCCCCAGCACTCCCTCCCTTGCACCAGTTGCTTGTGGGCCGCACAAGAGCCCTGGATGGGCCGGTTCTGGCCCTCAGGCCTTATGTTTGACACCCCTGCTTTACATGATTCCAACTGATCAGGGATCATGCACTGGATTGTGCTGTTGCAGTGCTATACAGCCACTCCGTTTAGGCCAATTGCTGACCTCATTAAGGGTAAAGGAAGCCAATTTATAATGTGGCCAAGGCTCCTTTGTACATATCCCATGGGTGATCTTAATCGATCACAAAACAAAAAGGTTTTGCATCTCTTTGGCATCACCCCCCTAAAAAATGCTTATCGTTATTCTGATGGAGATGTCTGTGAAGCGCCCCCGAGCCAACCTCAGCCCCAGGTTGTAATGAATGCGCTGCTGCCGCAAATGGCAGGGCCCAGAGCTTGGAGCAAGACTGTTTCAGAACAGGAACACAGCTGCACGTCTGCCTATCAGCTCCCGTCAACTCACACATTTCATTTGCATCTGTCTGCAGTCTGTCAGCACAGCACTATCTGAAAACTGTTGCATCTCCCTGAATAATTTTTTAAAAATGGCACTACATTCATGTATGGGAGCCCTGACCCGCATGGCCCAGGCTAGCCCAATCTTGTCAGATCTTGGAAGCGAATCAAAACACTAAAACTGGAGGTACACAGTAAGGAAGCTACAGCCAAACAAAACTGTGTATAAAATAACTTACAGATAATATCCAAACCTTTAACAATCATGTGAAAAGAATTTTTATGCTTTCACATTATTATAGTATCAAAACTATTTATCCATTGTTGTAATACAGAGAACCACAAAGGATGAAGTCGAATGTGTATACAGCTGATACATTAAATATTTGGTGTCCACTCGGGATATGCCTGATAAGGAATACTGCAAAACACAGGAATAATGATAACAGAGATTCCAGTTGTTTTCCTTCACGCAATGGCTTGCTGTGGTTTATCGCGTTCCACCCAAGCTTCTTCAAAAGTAGAACCACACAGTCAATTGCTTCAGGAAAAAGACTGCAAACAATATTCGCAACACGGCATATAGCTCACAGTCTCAAGTTGATGCAGACGCTCAATAATAACAATTATTGTCAAAGGTTTGAATATTATTTGTAAGTTATTGTATACACAGTCCTTGGAAGCTAAGCAGAGTCGGCCCTGGTTAGTACTCAGATGGGAGACCACCAAGGAAATCCAGGGTTGCTACTCAGGGGCAGGCAACGACAATCCACCTCTGTTCATCTCATGCCTTGAAAACCCCAAGGGGTCACCATAAGTCAGCTGTGACTTGACGGCAAGTCCCACCACCAACGCATAGGAACTGCAGGCTGAAGTATGCTGATCAGCATAGATAAGATACACTCTTCTCAAATCAGATGAAGCAGTAGAAGTCTCTGGTTAAGGACCAAATTTAACCCCATGGTGATGGGACCGGAACTCCTCTCCTGTCTCTGGTTTACGCTCTTACCTCGTTCTCGTACATTGCTGACACTAAGAGAAACTCCTGGCAGCTGATCCTGTAAGGAAAGCAAACTGGGTGAAGAAAGTGGGATTAGCAGCCAGGTCAGCATAAGGGGGGTTGGGGAGAAAAGCCGTGTAGCTCTGCAGATTGTTTAGTGGATCTAAGGCCTTTGGAGTTGCTAAGCTCAGCAGCTGAAAACTGAAGGTCGCAAGGTAGTCAAATATTCAAGGGAACAGTGAAGATGGGGACTTCCTTCAGATCAGGAGAAAGCTCTGGCAACTCTGAAAGTTAACTCTCTAAATAATCCATAAATTGCTACAAGAGGTCAGACCAACAGCCCAGCTAGCTCAGTGTTCTTGTGGCTGTATGAAACCCAGCTACAATAAATAAAGGGGAGGGGGGCAAGATAACTCAAGTTTTTGCCAAATTGAGGATCATTCTCCAGTTGGCAAAAACCATTAAGTCAGTTTGCATACATTTCCTTAGCTTGAGTAATGTGGTCTGCTTCCACTAGTCAAAGAGAAGGGTTCTTCCCTCTGGAAATCCTATGGAGCCCTCACTGCAGTTTCAGAGATGTCATCTGATATTCTCCACGTGCTTCAAAGCCCGTCTCTATACCCATAAAGGCAAGAAACTTGCTTTGGTTCTCTCTTTTTTTAAAAAAAGCCAAAGTTCTTCTTTGCAAAACTCAGTATCTCCATCCAACCTTCAAAGAAGCTGTACATCCTGAACTTTATCCCGAGAAAGACAGTGTGCCAGGCAACTGAGAAATCCTCCTGCGTGGTAGCTACAGCCATCTCCTACAGAAACTGGGTAGGGATAGCCGTGCCTTCCAGACAGATATCTGCCGCACGGCCCCCTTTTAGGACTTTCCCATTGGCTACCACCATGCCTCCCCCTTCCCTCTGTAGCCACAGCCATCCACGGAGCCCACTGACCTCTTTCTTAGTTGTCCGGATCATGACGGTGAAAGTCCTTCTCAGGTTCTTTTCCAGTTCAGCCTCTGCCACACCCTGTTAGGAGAAACGTAAAATACAAAGAACTCAAGAAGTTGTTCTCCAAGCTGGGAGCAAGTCACCGGGGAGGGGGTGTAATGAGAGAGTGCTGTTGAATATACAAAGCTGCCTTATACTGAATCAGACCATTCATCTATCAAGGTCGGTACTGTCTGCTCAGACCAGTGGTGGCTCTCCAGGGTCTCAGATCGAGGTCTTTTAGACAGCACCTACTACCTGGTCCTTTTAACTGCGGGGACTTTTCACTTGCAAAGCAGTCCTCTACCACTGAGCCACGGCCCCTCCCTGTTTCTGAATCCATTACAGCAAGATCCTCTTTCCTTCCGGCTATTCCAACCGGTATTCCCCAATGTCCCCAACATGAGCTAAGTCAAATTCTGCCTCATGTTTGCCAGCCCTCCTCCTGGAATCCGTTTTTGCTTATTGTGAGCTGTAACATTTTTTGGGGGGGAGGGGGGAATTAATATGCAACCAAAGCTTCACTTGATAAATTACACCCATTAAGCAGATTAAAGCAGAGCTAAGACGCTGAATGACTGGCCTGCCTTTCTGTCTTCTTAATGGGCTCCGTCTAACCAGCACCACGACCCCTGCAAACCAAGGCATGTAGGGCCCTGCAGTTTGAGCAGCGAGAGGCTCTGTGGGCCTGTCTCTTTCCACTGGGGCTTTGTTCAGCTGCCATCTGAGGGAAAAAGGGGGTATTTTGTCTTCCTGCAATTAAACTGCTCTGCTGATTCTGGTTTTTCCTTATAAGCGACTAAAGAGAAAAGGAAACAAAAGAAGAAAAATGTGCGCTTCCGGAGATACAAATGTCTCCATAATGCAACCCAGAAGTCGCTCTTGGCCCTGGCACTCCGTTTAGTCACACTGAGCTGTGCTTCCCAATTTCATACACTGGAGCGAGGGTTTTTTGTTTGCTTGTTTCATTTTCCCCGCAGAGGAGGCACCACAAGCTTGTCCCCTTCCCCCCCCCCCCAAAAATAATTTTGACACATTAATGGACAGATATTCCTCCCCCACACCGGGAGCAAGTAGGGTTATTATTCCCCCCCCCTTTTTAAAAGTACTTCTAAATACTTAGGATAAAGCTAAAGTCCAATGGAGATTTAATTGTAAACCCATTGATCGCAGTAGGACTTGCTTGCAAGTAAGCATGCAAGACCAACAGTGGCCTACTTGGATTTTCAAAAGGCTTCTGACAAGATACCTCACCAAATACTCCTGAGTAAACTTAGCAGTCACGGGATAAGAGGATGGGTTCTCTCATGGATTAGAAACTGGTTAAATGTCAGGAAGCAAATTGTAGGAATACTACTAGTCATGGTGACTGAGGGGATCCTCCACATTCAGAGGTACTACATCTCTGATTCACAGAGCCAGGAGGCAACATCAGGGGAAGGCCTTGGCCTCCATGCCCTGTTGTTGGCCCTCCAGAGGAACTGGTTGGCCACTGTGGGAGAGGATGCTGGACTAGATGGACCACTGGTCTAAACCAGCAGAGCGCTTCTTGTGTTCTTAAGTAAAAATCTCACGACAAGGGGCCCAAAAATAGCTCCATGGTGCATGCAGAATGCATCTTGATTTATTTCCCCCCTAATATGGTGGCTCAAGTGGTTAAGACGCTGAACTGCAGGCTGTGAAAGGTCGGTAGTTCAGCAGTTCGAGACCCAGGTGCCACATGACGGAGTGAGCTCCCGTCTCTAGTTCCAGCTCCTGCCAACCTAGCAGTTCGAAAGCAAGAAATTGCAAGTAGATAAATAGGTACCACTTCGGTGGGAAGGTAACAGCATTCCGTGCGCCTTGGTGTTTAGTCATGCCGGCCACATGACCACGGAAACGTCTTCGGACAGTGCTGGCTCTTCGGCTTTGAAACGGAGATGAGCACCGCAACCCTAGAGTCGGACTCGACTGGCTTTCGAGCAAGGGAACCTTTACCTTTACCTTTAATACAGTACTGCACTGCAGCCACTAGGGGTGCAGGGAAGGCAGAATACAGTAAAGAGCAGTCCCTCTGACTATCCACTTGCTGTGTCTTTCTGCGAAGTTTACTACAAGGAGGCAAACACGTGCATACCCTGCTAAACCCATCAACTAAGCCAGCACTGGAGCAAGGTAAGACCAAGCAGGAAAGTTCAGGGCTACTACAGTAATCGCCAGGATACAGGCTCCTAATCAGATTGTTGTTTCCAGCAGTCTGTTTCCTTCTTCCTCTCCTCCCACCCAGCTCCATAGTTTTGTGTGCTCAGGCTAGGATTGCCAACCTGCAGGTGGGGGCTGGAGATCTCCCAGAATTACAACTGATCTCCAGACAACAGTGATCAGTTCCCCTGGAGAAAATGGCTCCTTTGGAGGGTGAACTATACAGCATTATACCCTGCTGAGGTCTCTCCCCTCCCCTCCCCAGGCTCCACCCCCAAACCTCCAGGAATTTCCCAACCCAAAGATGGCAACCCTAGCTCAGCCAATAAATCTTTTGAAAGCGTATCGAGAGCAGGGAAGGGCAGTCCTGAAAATTCAATGGAACTGAAATAACTGGAAATTGGAGCTGACTGGCTTGGTTGGCCTAGAGAGAGCAAATGGAGGAGAAAAGTGTGGAAAAGGGGAAGAGAATTTTTTAAAAAACAGGAAAAGTTGCTTTATTTTCTACAGCACACTAACAGGGCTACTACTTTCTCAGTCCGGGCTCCAAGTTGGTGGAACTCTCTGCCTACTAACATCAGGCACTTGTTATAACTCTGCTGGGCCTGCAAGGCAGAGATGTTCCACCAAGCATATGGTTGAGGACAGCAATGGCTTTTAAGGGTTTCAACTGTTTTTAACAACTATCCAGCCCACTTACTGCTTTTTACCCCCTCCCCCCCCATGCCAATTTAAATTGGGAGATCAGAACTTTGCACTACAGCACCATGTAGATGTTTAGGTTTTATGGAGCTGCGGTGGCTCAAGTGGTTAAGACACTGAATTGCAGGCTGTGGAAGGTCGGTAGTTCAGCAGTTCGAGATCCGGGTGCCGCAAGACGGAGTGAGCTCCCGTCTCTAGTTCCAGCTCCTGCCAACCTAGCAGTTCGAAAGCAAGAAATTGCAAGTAGATAAATAGGTACCACTCCGGAGGGAAGGTAACAGCATTTTGTGCGCCTTGGTGTTTAGTCATGCTGGCCATATGACCATGGAAACGTCTTCAGACAGTGCTGGCTCTTCGGCTTGGAAACGGAGATGAGCACCGCAACCCTAGAGTCGGATTCGACTGGCTTTCGAGCAAGGGAACCTTTACCTTTACCTTACTTTTAGATTATTTATTGTATTTTATATGAACTTGTGCACTGCCCTAAACCTGCTTGCAGGGAGGGCAGTATAGAAGCTTAATGTAATAATAATAAAGAAAAAAGCAATCAAGTGTCATTGAACCTGGCTTGCTTTTAATAAACAGTTCACAACTTAAAAAAAACAAAAAACCCTTTCAGACATTGGTTTACCTCAAAGAAGTCAGAGTGTGTAAGGAGCAAATTTTACAGCCCCTCATCACTCTAGGCCGACCAAGCCAGTCAGCTCCAATTTCCAATTGTTTCAGTTCCATTGAATTTTCAGGACTGCCCTTCCCTGCTCTTGGTTGAGTAATGGGAGTCCTTCTTTGCAAAGCTAGATAGGATTACTGCTGTATGCTGCTGCAGCGCTAAGCCCTCGGAAGCCAAACTGCTGATCAGCTGGGATTGCAGGCTTGGATGATCACTGGACAGCCCTTCTTGACTTATGGAAAGATCAATCAACTGTACTCTGGGAAGGAGGCTTTGAATGGGCGCTTACCATGTCCAAAGTAATTTTTTCCCCCAGAGGTGAGAGGCCTGGCATGTTGTCCCCCCCCCCTTTTTTAATGCACCATGAACCTCTTGGCCTTTCACATAAGATGTCAGCGTACAGTTCTCATACAATCAACTAGACACTGATCCCTTGATACCCCTCAAGGCAAAGAATGGTCAGCTCCCATATTGATAGAGAGGCCATGGTCTTTTCCAGGCAACTGACTTAGGGACCAGCAGTGTGGCGGAAAGAATTTGACTAGCTAGATCATTAGAAATACAAAATCAAAATGAGCAAGTCAATGTCTTTCTGAAAGAATGTTACGATTTCTTAAGCCAGTTTGGTGTAGTGATTAAGTGCGCGGACTCTAATCTGGGAGACCCGGGTTGGATTCCCCCCCCCTCCATGTGCAGCTGGCTGGATGACTTTGGGCAAGCCATAGTTTTGATAAGAGCTGTTCTTGAAAAAGAGCAGTTTCTGTCAAGCTCTCTCAGCCCCACCTACCTCACAGGGTGTCTGTTGTGGGGAGGGGAAGGGAAAGGAGTTTGTAAGCCGCTCTGAGACACCTTTGGGTAGTGAAGGGCGAGGTATAAATCCAATCTCTTCTTCTTCTAAGCACTATGATCCCTTGAACAGATGTTCACCTACAAAGATGGAGGCTGAGGGCTCTGCACAGCCAGAAACAGATAGGGACAGAGAACTGTTAACCGGAATGGGGTTCAGCTTGAAGAAAGGAGGCACTGCTTATGTATAAGCTGCTCTCTGGGGCTCTGTTACAGGAGTAACCATTTGCTTCTGATATCTTCTGCTTGCAGAGACCCTTAGGTTAAACAAGTATTATAAAGACATGAAGCTTCCAGTGTTCTTTCAACCCAAGAAAGATAAACACAAGAGCATTGTGCTAGGAACTTCTCAGTGCATGGGGAAACAGAAGTGAACACTACAGTATTTTTTCACACAGTGGTCAGATTCTGTTAGAAGGGTGCTGTTGCCTAGCAGTGAGGACACCACAGCGATGGAACACACATGCCAGTTTGGTGCTTCATAAATACACACTGTGTCTTGTTACTTGTTCATGCATGCTAAAGTTATGAGACTGAGGAGGGTTTTGGACCTGGGCTGTCAACAGCCTGTGCAACCTGACATGTGCACCTTTAAAGAGAAAGATAATACTAAAATGTTGAAATCTCTCAACTTTGGGAAATAAATTTTAATTTATCCCTACAATTATGGCTGTGAGAAAAAGTTTTCATCTCCCCTTTGGAAAGGTCTCAGGGAGTCAGGGTCTGGGTTGCAGCTGTCCATCCCAGTTAAAAATACCACAACCTAAAATGACCACTTAAGACTCCTGGTGTAGTCAGGTCAGCTTTCTCCAGTGCCCTTAGCTAGAGTAAGCAGCAGTATTATTTTAAAGGCAGTTTGTAGCTTTTCTAACAGTGAAATCCCCCCCCCCAAATCAGAGTGGAAACTAAGATGGAGGGTAATTTGGGGAAGAAATGCATTTGCATAATCAACGCCTGCCAAAACAAGCCCTGGAAAGCAATAACCTTGAGCGGCAATTGGGCGATTTCAATAATTTATCCCTTTAATTGGAACTACGAGCCTGGCAGGAGAACAACAAGGAAAGGCACTCTGTAGGCCCAGAAATCCTTTTCAGCGGGGCAGGTTTTTTGCTCAACACACCAAAGCAGCCAGCTATTCCCTGCCCAGTGTGAGAAAGCCTCAAGTCCTGGTGTCTGGATAGTTTAAAGCTGTTTTCCTCATTGCTAGCTAGACTGGGCAAAGCCCCTGCAGGTAGAAGGTGTATCCACTGGCAAATACCCACTTGTTTATTTATTTATTTATTTATTCCATTTACACCCTGCTGTCCCTGCGGACGGGCTCAGGGCGGCTTACAGCAGTGGAAGCTAGCATTGCCAGGTCTCCCCTGGCCACAGGCAGTGGATGGGCGGTAGGACTGCCAGATCCAGGTTGGGGAACTCCTAGAGATTTGGGGGTGGAGCCTGGGGAGGGGAGGGATATCAGTGCGGTTCAACGCCATAGAGTCCCCCCTTCAAACCAGCCATTTTCTCCAGGAGAACTGATCTCTGTAGTCCGGAGATGAGCTGTAGTTCGGGGGATCCCCAAATCTCACCTGGAGGCTGGCATCCCTAGTTATAGCCTCCTCCCCAACCCACGGCAAAGACAACAACTCTTTATGCTTGCTCGGAGAGATTTACAAGGGTGGGGTTGGGGTTCAGAGGCAAAGTATCCCTCTGTATACTCTGAAATACAATTTTTTAAAAATCCCAGCTGTGCATCAAGAAGAGGCAATATTCTGCAAAAGAAGCATTTGCATAGTGGCTGGAGGAAGGAGGAGGAGACAGGGTTCAGTGGCAGAGCATCTGCTTTGCATCTCGCTCAGTCTTTCAAGGATCTCCAGCTTTGCTTAGAACTCCCTTTAAAGTTTGCTGCCTTGAAGGGGAAAAAAGGGAGGGGGCTGCAAGTTACAATCAGTGCCAGGAACCAATTAAGACCACATTTGGGCTTTGTACTTCTAAAAGGGCCACTGATGTTTCTGTTTGCTTTTCAGTCCCAGTAATGCCTCTTTGAAATCCAAGACCTTGACGCATGGCAAGGTTCTAAAGTTATTCTGCCAGCAGTACCTTTATTTTGTGTTACGACTTGAATGTTTCTACACATTTAAGTTCTCTGTGCTCGGCCGAATGGCTTCCCTAGATGCTTTCCAATTTTGTATACACAGAAACAAAAAAAGATTCAAACCAGTTAAGACCAAAGAACAGTACTTATGGACTACCACTACCCTGTGACTGGCAGGAAGAAAGCTCCTTTTTACCCAATATGGCAGAGAGTCCAAGGCTTGAAACCAGGTATCTCATTGGCTGAAGCTGGCCCATAACTCAAAGAACAATCCTGTTGAGCTCCTCTCAGGCCTGTAGGGGAACAGCATTCTCCACCACTGGCTCCTGCAACTGGCAGGCCATAAGAAGCCTCTGCTTTGGCTGGTTCTACATGATTTGAGTGTGGCCCTTTGTCCTTGCTTGGACAACAGACTAGTCTCTTCTGTTTCCTCCTCTTTAGGTTCCTGCTTAAACAGTGTAGATCCAGCAATGGGCAGATGGGATCCTGGCCTGGAAATTCCCAGGTTTGGATTCTGGCATGGCTTGACCTGGGTACCCCACAATACAAATCGATTGGCTTTCAGTACTCACAGGTTCTTGGAAATAGAGCTGATAATCGAAGACCGGCATAGATCTGATCAATTCCATTACATCCACCTTAGGATCTGCAGGCTTGAAGGGTGTATTTAGACTGGCCACTGCCCTAAAACACCACAGTAAGAAAAAAAAAATCAAGAGAAGGGGATGAGACATGCAGAATGGACCACCCCAAAAAATACAAAAAAGGAAAACAATTTCAGAGTAATATGCCATTTTTATAAAGGGAAGAAGGCTGCAGTATAACAGAATGGTTCAGGAGAACACTTTTTATAAAGGGGACAGCAGTGTAGTCCATTCCCCTGTTTGCTTATATATCGTCCTGCTCTTACTGCATTGTTTTCTACTCTTGCAATGCCTTCTTTTTTAACATCGTGATACACGTCCAAATATTTTTTTTGTTGTCCTAGTCCTATTGCATTATTAACTGGATGTCTTATGCTATTTGACTGCACTGATTTACACCGTATTGTTTGCCTTGAGTCTCAGTGAGAAAGGCAAGTTACGCAGTATGTAAATTTCTGCAATGTATCAAAAATCAATGGGGGGGTCACTGCCAGTTTAACAGCACGATGGGAGGACCCTAGATCACCTGTAAAAGAAAGACTGGTGAAGAGTCTTCTTGATCTAGCAGACTAAGGGCCTCAAGAGGCAAATGCAGTCAAAAGAGAACAGCCCTCAGCCAAAATCGACGGTGTGCCAAATTTATTTATTATTTATTTATATCCCACCCTCCCCGTGAAGGCAGGCTCAGGGCGGCTCATGGTCATATATAGAAATACATTGTACAAATATTAAAACAGATAAAACAGTTAAAAACACAACAAAGTGCAAAGTGCTAGCAGTACACTTTTAGGAAGCATTATGTACTATCCTGGTTATCCAGCACTGAAAAGATTTTTAAACAGACAAAAGGAGAAGCAAACCAAAATGAAGGTGATGAATGGTGGGAGGTGTGAATAAATTCATGAATGGTTTGTAGTAGATAAGAGGAAGTACTTCTTTACATGACACAAATAATCCGCGGTCTTCCCTGCTGTAGGACACTGCAACAGCCATGAACACAAATAGCTTTTAGAAATAGATCAGGAGTACATAGTAGAAAAGTTAGTCATCAATGACGATCAGGAAGCATGGTATCCAAGAGGGGCAACCTCCATGTTCAGAGATAACAGCTTAGAGATGTCAAGAAGGCTAATGATGAAGCCTTGGGGGGTCTGTGAGTGTCTACTGGCTACTGTGAAAAAGAGGGGATTCCAAGAGATATGGACCATTTGTATGATCCAGTACTGCTACTGTTCAGCTGAATGCAAAACATTTTGTATGATAAACTGAACAAAAGCAGAAAAATATTTAAATCATGAGACTTCAACAAGTCATGGTTTTCCAGTGGGTTATTATACTGTGACCTAAGGCCACAGTTGGTATGTTTTAATTTCAAAGACCAGGGGGGGGGGGGAGAAAGACACAGAAAACTAACCACGCACAATTAAATAGTGGATGCCAAACTGGAATAAAAAGAAGATGGGTTCCAGGTCTGAAAAAAGTTTGACAATGACTTATTTAAACTGGAAAAGGCACTCAGATACAGAAGGCAGCCGGATCCTGAAAGTTTATTTGTAGTTAAGCATTTCACTTTACTTTGGTTCTGTCTGATCAGCTGAAACCCCAGTGCCCAGTTAATAGATTCCACGGACACCATAAAGCTGATATGTCCATCCCATAAAACAGCCAGGACTTAATCCAACCCACCTACCTTACTCTTTCGGGGTAAAAGAGTGCCATGTTCCACACGCTGGCCCCACCCCAGTCATGGCCAATGAAGACTGTCTGGGAAATCCCCTGGAAGAGAGTGACAGTAATTTAAAAGGTAGTCTGAGGAGCTTTATGCTAAGCAAATAGCATTTTCTCTCGAGTACTGGCCTTCAGCTGGCCAGTTGCAATCTTGCTGAAGGAGGATTGTGCCAGTGGCATCACAGTAGTCTTTTGGAGAAAAGGATAGATGTGGGTTCCATTCAAGACACAAACAGACCACTGTAGAGTTGATACCCCCGGGCTGGGAAATAACTGGAGATCTGGGGGGTGAAGAAGAGCTAGATTTATACCCCGGCCTTCACTACTCGAAGGAGTCTCAGAGTGGCTTACAATCTCCTTTCCCTCCCCCTCCCCACAACAGACACCCTATGAGCAATGCTCCCTCTAAGCTGTGGAGTCTTGTGAGCAAAAATTCTACTTTGTGAGCTACTGGGATTAAAGTTGTGGGTGAGCGATTTGGCTACTGCATAAATTAGTTTGCTCTGGAGACATCCTGCCTGAGCGAAGGCAAAAATGTGTGAGCCAGAGGCTAAAAAACTGTGAGCTAGCTCACACTAACTCAGCTTAGAGGGAATGCTGCCTGTGAGGTAGGTGGGGCTGAGAGAGCTCTTTTGAGAACTGCTTGTGAGAGAATAGCTCTGAGAGAACTTGTAATTGACTCAAGGTCACACCAGCAGCTGCATGTGGAGGACTAGGGAATCAAACCCGATTCTCCCAGATTAGAGTCTGTGCTCCTAACCACTACACCAAACCGGCTCTCAAGCCTGGGAGAGGTAGGATTTGGGGAAGGGAGGAACCGCAGCAGGGTATAATGCCATACAGTCCATTTTCTCCAGGGGAACTGACCTCTGCACTCTGGAGGTCAGTTGTAATTCCAGGAGATCTCGAGGTCTGGTAACCTGTTCTGGGACTGCTCCTGTTTAGATTTCTGGTGGGGGTACATGACAGAAGGCTCCCCTGTATGAAAAATAAATGCTGTGGAGATGCCGACCTTAGATTGCAGATGGTACTGAAGTTGCATAACTGAACTGGTGTTTCTGTGGCACTGTAGCTGAATGGAGGGGGTGGGCAGAGTCTTGATCTTAAGCAGAGTTTCCTAAAAAGTGACCCCTATCGGTTTAAGACTACTGAGCAGGATCCCTTCCCGTCCTGACCAATGTTCCCTCTAAGCTGAGGAGTCTTGTGAGCAAAAATTCTTCTTTGTGAGCTGCTGGCATTAAAGTTGTGAGTGAACGATTTGGCTGCTGCATAAATTAGTGTGCTCTGGAGCCATCCTGCCTGAGCTCACACTAACTCAGCTTAGAGGGAACACTGGTCCTGACACAGTTACTCCATTTCCAAGAACACTCTCTGCCAAGGTATCTTGAAAAGGGGGAGGAAAGGTGTGAGGGAAATTAATTCTAAGCAGCCAGACACTCGCATAACTTAAAAAAAAAAACTCAGACTGTCTCTTTCAAGTGCCATCTGTTTGCACAAGATAGGGCTCCGTTTCCAGAACTCCCTCCTCCAACCTCTTGCCTTGCCTCTTCCAAAAAGCCACAGGGAAGTGGACATGCTCCCACACCGCATAGACCTATATGGGACTTTCTCCAAAACGTCTGGCTTCTGGGTAAAAGCTGGGATATGTCCCAGCTCAATGGGCATCTTCAACAGGAGGTAGGCCCAAGTCTAGGGCAGTCCTCCGTAAAGGACTAGCATTGTGTTAAAGCTTCTTTTCTAAGGGTTGATCTAAGATAGCAGACAAAAAACCTCCCTGCAGACCTAGGCTTTTAAGCCCAAATCACTGAACACCTTTTATTTTATTTTCTGGCACCAGCAAGTCCTTCCCTGTAACATTCTTCTTGTTCAGGGAGTTGGCTCCACAGAATGCCAATCCCCCAGCCTCCCGCCCTAATGCCCCCTGCGCCTACCCACCTTTTAGCATTCCGGTCAGCAAAAGGGGGGGGGGGGGGACCAGCATTTCTACCTTAAGCCCCTTAGGCTTCTGAAGACATGGGTATATGAGTGTTTGAAATTAACCATGCCAACAGGAACTGGAATGATTTCCTCAGTGTACTTTCAGGGCAAATAGACCAACAGATAGGACTGCCAACCTCCAGGTGAGGCCTGGAGATCTCCCAGAATTGTAACAGATCTGCAGACAGCAGAGATTAATTCCCCCTGGATAAAAAGGCTGCTTTGAAGAGTGGACTCTATGGTATTGATCATAATAATGCCAAGGTGGTATATCTCATCCTCCCTAGGCTCCACCAATGCTCTCTCTAAGCTGTGGAGTCTTGTGAGCAAAAATTCTACTTTGTGAGCTACAGACATTGAAGTTGTGAGCGAGCGATTGGGCTACTGCATAAATTAGTTTGCTCAGGAGCCATCCTTCCTGAGCTAAGACAAAAATGTGTGAGCCAGAGGCTAAAAAACTGTGAGCTAGCTCACACTAACTCAGCTTAGAGGGAACACCCCCCAAAAAAATCTCCAGGAACTTCTCAACCTGGAGTTAGCAACCTTACCAAGAGGTCATGATGAAGAACAACACCCTATCCCTTCACTAGGGAAGGATGAGATACATTTGTGCTTGAGTACGACTACCCTGCTATTGTGCTGTGGCTCTTGAAGCACAGGCTACATTTCCGTTGTTTCTGATGTGCAGTATATGCTAAGCAAGACTCCGAGGGCATAAGCTGCCACACCCCCAGCTTGCATCAGCTTCTAGCTCCGTGCGCCTAGGCATCACAGCCTCTCCCTGGGCACCAGACCCCAGGATATACCTCCTCAGCAACCACTTTCCCCAGCCAGTTTTTGACCAAATGGGCTCCTTTGCTTAGTAGTTTGCCCAAGGTGTGAGCCGCAAGTGAGATGACTCTGGCTCCTGTAGGAGCAGTGATAAAAATGAAGATCCAGAACAACGGGGGGGGGGGGGGGGGGAGAAGCAACAGGAAGCAGGCTCAGGAAGATGGAGAGCTTCACAAAGGGGGAAAACAAAGCAAACACAACTTTCCTTCAACGACTGTATCCCAGAAGTTTCTCAAGGCCAGTTTTCAGAGAATGAGTTTGCACAGTAGAAGTCCTTCCAGAAGAAGGCTCTCACATATTTAACAACTTTCTGAAAAAAGGACACAAATGGAACTTCCATCTAAGAACTGACACGTTATAATGTTACAAGTCTGCGTTCAATACCAGATTGTTGTCTGACAGTATGAAGTTGACCAACTGTTAGTTTAACAGCGCCGGTTCTGTTAACCCACGTAACCAACTTCAAGTCACTGAAAAGTTGGCTGCTCAACAGGGAACCTAAAATGGGAGCTGCCATTATTAAAATGGATCCAAACCATGGGACCGGTACAAAAACACACCCTCCCCACTCACAGCAGGGCCCCTTTGGTGAGCAAAAAGGCACTTTTGGATCTAGCCCATTGAGGTCTGCACATACAGGCAAGGCTGCCACCAGAAGAACAGGTATTGTTAAACACAGAACAGATGTGTGAGGTCCAACCCTAGAAGCGTCTACTGAAAGATTGCTAGTATTTGAAATGGGCCTAAGCCACATCCAGGTCTTAAAGATACTGTAGAAGGTCAACACAGGTTACTACCATACCTTTAGCAATCAACTTGGGGTGCGTGCGTGTGTGTGTGAGAGCCAATGGGTATAAAATTAGGGAGGCTAAAAAGTAATAGAACACCCAGCCAAAGATAATAAAAATAAACAAAAAAACCCAAATCTACAAAAAGACCAATAGTTCCAAACACATTTGATTAGGTTTAATGCAATAACTATTTTAATTGGACGGTGCCCCATGCCTGTCAATCATCCACTGGCTTCGCACTCAGTAAGAATACTGGAAAATGGGAACAAGGGTCCCCCCCCCCTTCATTGAAACTGGAGAAAATCCTGCTTGAATGCTGTTTCTTTGGTCTCTGAAAGCAGACAGCTTTGAACACTCCCCTGGCCCATTATGTTTAATGTTTTATTTAAAAGGTATGTCTCAAAGTCGCTTTATATCAGAACAACCAGTGATTGCACCGAATATACAGCAGATCAAGAAACTGCAACTGCAGGAATGAAAACTTCAAATTTTCTTTATAATGGAAACTGAAAAGGCGTGTCATTGTTAGGACATTCATAACCTGCCTTTCCAAATATGCTCACTGCAATCATAAAAAGATAATAACATCAACATTAACCAAACTGTGAAATACCAACACAAAAACTTGCTCACTTCTATTTGGACCCTCCTCCCATAGAGCTTTGTTAAAAGAACTTGTTAGCAAAGCCCTTAGGTTTAGCAAACGTGACCATCAACAACAGGAGAGATGCTAGCCAGAAAAACTACTACAGCAAAGTCTCATCTGATGAGCAGCGGTTCTTCAGGGAGCCTAGGCAAAGGACAACTGGCATCTGAGCACCTTTGACCTGGAGATGCCAAAGAGCCTGGGATCTTCTGCACATAAAGCACATGCTCTGCACCACATTGGGTGCTAGAGACATATGGGCTTTAAAGTGCAGCACCGACACCTTGTCACAGGGCCAGAAAGTACAGAATGGATTGGCCAGAAAGATACGGCAAGGCAGGTCGTCAGTGCAGGCATGCAGGAGTACACGCTGTCTTTAAGGGCAGCCCTACATAGAATATGATGCAGTAAATCACCTGAGAGGTTATAAAAAGGCACAATTAAATGTTAATATCCTTAACTGCCTACCAAAAGATACATCCACTGCATTAGACGAAAAGCACTTCGGTCTATCACTGTCAGCAGTTTTGACCAGCAGATCCAAGAGCACACTCACACCATCTACCTGTCCCAGTAGCATTATGCATTGTTCACTGATAACAGGTAAAACCCTTTTCCCCAACACCCTCCCCTCCAGCGTCATTTCATCTTGCCTTGATTCATCATCCACAGCTGGTTCACACTCTTCCATCTGATGTTGATTTAGTCCTGACTGAGATAATTCAACACAGACAGATGCCATCAGCTCTTGCATTTTAATCCTAAGTGCCATAACCAGTCCCCAGGACGAAGTGCCCACAGCCTCTGCCAAGGGCCCATGCAAGCACCCTTCTTAGTTGAGGGAAGAGAGGGAGGGTTTCTCATAGGAAGCTGCTGGGATCTGAGCCAGGCAGAAGCACTGCAAGGAAGTCCCAATGCTTCTGGCATCTCCAAAATTCAGCACAACGTTTATGTTATTTATTTTTTAAACATTATAACCTATCGTTCTGCCCCTACAAGGGCCACTAAGGTGGCTAACAAATTAAAACACACATGGTAAAATTACATTTTAAAACCATTAAAACCAGCCCCCCAGCCACATTATTAAACAACTAAACACAGAGCTAAAAGAACATACAAAGAACAGCAATTAAAACATTGGTCAGGAAGGAGGGATCATTGAGGGCGCACCAAACTAAACAAAGTGTCTTCACCTGCTGGCAGAAGATGGCAACAGAATGGGACGGACAAATCTTCCTGGGAAGAGAGCTGCAGAGCTTTGGTGCCACAAAGTTGTATTTTAAATTATTGGTATTTTATGTTTATGACTATATGTTATGATAGGTTTTAATTGGAGTTTTATGAAATATCCGTTAAGTCACCCTGAGCCCGCCTTGGCAGGGAAGGCGGGGTATAAATTAAATAAATAAATAAATAAAACTGAGAAGGCATTCTTCTGGGTTGCCACCCACCTGATCGCAGAAGGAGGGGGCACCAAAAGCAGGGCCTCCAACGATGACCACAGTGGTTAGGTTGGGTTCATAAGAGAGTACGCTGTGCTTCAGGTATGTTGGTCCCAAACCACATAGAGCTTTGAAGGTCAAAACCAGCACTAGGGGGGAAATTGGTTTTTTTTTCTGATTCGGGTCTATTGGTCCCAGAAAATATCAGTATTCCCAAATATTCCTGAATATCAATATCAGTTTTGTATTGGGATTGGGGTAAATATTTGGGAAACCTGAATTTATTTGGCTCCATTATACCCTATGGGGACCGTCCCCATAGGGAATAATGGAGAAGGGATTTAAACTTTAAATGCTGGCTGAGTTCACTTGCTGAATTGTGCCACCACAGTCTCTTTAAATGCCTTCTAGCTGCGCTCGAATAAAAGCCAGATAATATCACAGCTATTTCAGTAGCCGAATAGAGATCTCTGATCTCTATTTGGCTGAATTTATTTATTCAGCTTGGTATACACTGAGCACACGCCCCTAACCAGCACCTTGAATTGTGCCAAGAAACAAACTGGGAGTCAGTATAGATGGGCCTACAACTGACTCCAGCCAACATGCTGGCTGCAGCATTCTGTACCAACTGGAGTTTCTGAACACTTCTCAAGGCCCACACATCACAGTAATTAATCTAGATGTAACCAGGGCATGCACCACAGTGGCCAGATCTTTTCTGCCCAGGAAAGGTTGTAGCTGGCTAACCACTAGAACAGGGTAAAAACAGCTGCCACTTGCTTATCCATTGGTAGACCTGGGTTCAAGAGCATCCCCAGACTACAGCCCTGTTTCTTCAAGGGGAGTGCAACTCTATCCAGAATGGGTGGCACCTTAAATCCTGGGTCAGACCTTCCACCCACCAGTGGTACTTCTGTCTTGTTGGGATTATGCTTCAGTCTATTAGTCTGCATTCATTCCAAAACTGCCTCAGGGTTTTCTACTGCCTCCTTGGGAACAGCCAGAAGTGCAAGATAGAGCTGAGATGCATCTGCATATTGGTGACAACCCAGCCCAGATCTCCATATGACCACACCTAGCAGGTTCATGTAGATGTTAAAGAGCACAGAGAACAAAATGGAACCTTGTAGGACCCCAAAGGCCAAGGGACTGAGCAGCAGTCCCCCAGTACAACCTTCTGAAACCTGCTCTACAGGTAGGACTAAAACCAACACAGAATGGTGCCTCCCAAATCCCAGCCCAGATAGGCAGTCCTGAAGGACACCATGATTGATGATATTGAAAGCCACAATAGAACATGGCTGCACATTCTCAAACACTTGTGAAGGACAGGACATCCTGCTATAACAATATTTGCACTTTCCCCTTTCCAATCACTGTTCTTCAGCAAAAGAACATCAAAGGGAAACTCCAGTGGGAAATAGATGCATTAGAATTTATCAAGAAATCTGTCTCCTGAGGATTTAAAAAGGATTTGGGATTATTCAGTCATTACAGGTGTTAGCTAGTTTAGCAGAACTCGGAAGATTAGCAATCATTGCTATTGTGAACGCTCTCTGTACTTTTCTTGATTACATTAGAATTTTATGTAATTACATTCCGTCCTGTATTTCCTGCATGCATATATGGCTAGACTAATAAGCCTTCAAGCCCATGAAAGCCAATGGTAGAATACAGTCCACTCACACACACATTTTATATATATAGCAAGAGTTGTATTTTATTGCACTGTTGTGCCTATGTAAGCTGCCCTGAGCCCGTGCGTGGGGAGGGCGGGGTATAAATGAAATAAAATAAATAAAATAAAAATAAAATAAATAACAATACAGAGTGATAATTGTAAGGAAAGAACCTTAACTATATGCATGGGAGGGCAAACCCCAGTGCTGACCTCACACACATTCACAATTTTTTCCAAATAATTCTCAATACTACATCCAGTTTCCCTAGGGGTAAATCTACCTGACCTGCAATGATGTTAGAAGGGTTGTAAGCTTTCGTTGATTAATCACACCGCTTCATTGATTTAAAGCTTGAACTGCAGATTTTTTTTTAAAGAAAGCATTTCAGTTAATCACCCGAGTCACTAGCCTCCATCCCTGCAAAACACATTCACTTTTTTTTCTTCAACAAAGGAACAGGGAGCTGAGCCAACACCCTCCCTCCCCCATATCAATGCCTTGTTAAGAAAGGCTGCTGAGAGAGCCAAGATTGTGGGTTTGTTACATGGGCCTCTTGACCCTGTCTTTGTCAGCAAGATGACAAGTCTAAGTTCGCAACTGAATAAACTTGGCTGAGGGGAAAGAACTAAAATGTGAGAACCAACAGCTTCTGGGACCATAGCTGAAGTCACAACACTCAACAAAGGCTATAGCTCTGCCTCCTCTAGAATGTAGCCAAACCTGTGAAGGTCATAAGAATGTAAGAGCAACCCTCCTGGGTCACACCAAAGGTCTATGTGGTCCAGCATCCTATTCCCCACAGTGGCCTGCCAGATTGCCCACAGGCAACAGAGATCAGCTCCCAGCAACTGGGAATCAACGGATGCTACCTTGGCATAAGGAGGTTTCATTTTCAGTCTCAAAACCTAAGATCTTGGGCTTCTCTGGATTCTCATTTTCTTTGCTTGTGCGCTTCTATTGTTTCAGGGTTTTTTTTCCCTGTTCTGCACATGTTTTGCTCCCTCTACTGCTCCTTTCAATATTACATTGATTTATTTCTGGCATAAAAACCTGCAGCTTAAGTCTGCAGATGTGCCTACATAAAGCAGTATCAGATCAAATCAACCACCAGAGGGAACAAAACAGGTACAGAACAGGGGGGAAACCCCAAAACAGGAAGACACAAGTGAGGAAAATGAGAATGCGGAAAAGCCAATAGCGAAAACTAAGGGGAAGAGATGAAAGTAAGTCTGGTTCTCAGCTCTACAGAAAAAAAAGATGGGCACTGTTCTTGGTTTGCAGATATTACCGACTTGTCAAGATTAAGAAGAAATATATGCAACCGGCATACAAACTTCATGACTTCAGAGAACCCTTCCAGTACCAACTTACCTACTGAAGTTCTCTTGTGCATGTCACAGAATGACGACATTCCAGAGCACACACCAAGTTAATACAGGCACTGGTCAGCTATCTTGGGCTCCAATGATAGGGAGGTTTTTTCTGGGAGGTTTTTTCTGAAGGGGTGGGTACGAACTGGAAAAATGCGGTTCATGTTGGTTCATGGTCTGTGGCCCAAACCATGAACCAAATCAAACTGGGAGGTTTGTTCACGAACCAAACTGGTTTGTGGCCCCACAAACCCTGTTGAAAGGGGACTGCAGTCCCTTTCAATGGGCTGTCTTGTGCAGTCCCTTTAAAGTTTAAAGAGACTGCACAAGAAACCTTGAAACAGCTGAGCAGCTGCCACTCAACTATTTGTGTGGCTTTTGCAGGGAACACAAAGCAGGGGTTTAAAGGGACTCGGAGTCCCTGCTTTCTGCTCTAGCCACAAGCTTTTTAAAAAGTGCATGGAAGTTCATGACAATAGAGCCTTCACGAACTTTGGTTCGTGAACCACAAACAGGTTAAAATTCATGATGACTTTTGCTTCATGGTCCAGTTCGTGCCCATCCCAAGTTTTTTCTCGATTGCCATTAGTGCCCTTCCCATTCAAGAGCTTGCAAATGACATTTTATAATTTACTCTGGTATACAGATACACCCCAGAGACACAGTGTAAAACGCCTGCATCATACTACCTTTAATTCTGTAAGTTCAGAACAAGCGTGGGATTTTGCAGGGGAAAAGGTGAGAACAGGACATTTAATCTTTCTCTTGCTTAATACTTTCTTCCCAGAGGCTGGTTTCACCCATTTGATCAGTGAAAAAGCATCTATTTATTTTATTAGATTTATATCCTGCCCTCCTTGCATAGCAGACTCAAGGTGGGTTCCATCAGATTTACTAAACAATATACAGTATACAAAAATTAAAACAGTTAAAATGCCAATAAAACACAATACAACAATATTCATTTTTATTTTTATTTATTTATCTTTAAATTTATATCCTGCCCTCCCCGAAGGCTCAGGGCGGCTCACAAGGGGCACGGATGCCCAAGTTAAAACATTAAAACAGTACAGAATAATATAAAATACAATAACTACAGTACACTAAAATTTACTTTACGGTGCTCCAAAATTAGTTAACTATAAAATTCAAGATGGGGTTCTAAAAATACTAACAACAAGCAACAAGAATAACAATCAATATAGCAGCAACAATATACGTCCATACAGCGTTGTTCTCTGCCAGGCACGTCTCGCACCCCAAATAGTTCCCGCTCCAGGGGTGGTCAATTTGCGGGACCAATAAGGGGGACGATGGCAACATGATGATGATGGCGTAATTATGGTGGCAGCAGCTCCTACTCAAAGGCCAGGTGGAAGAGCTCCATTTTACAGGCCCTGCGGAACTGTACCAAGTCCCGCAGGGCCAGGATCTCTTCTGGGAGCTCATTCCACCAGGTAGGAACCGCCACTGAGAACGCCCTAGCCCTGGTAACCACAAATGTTATGTTTCTGGGGCCTGGAATGTCCAGGAAATTTTGCAACCCTGAGCGAGTGCCCTTGGGGGAACATGCGGGGAGAGGCAGTCCCTAAGGTAAGCCGGACCCTGGCCATATAGGGCTTTAAAGGTCAAAACCAGCACTTTGAAGCGAATCCGGTACGCCATTGGCAGCCAGTGCAGCGCTTTCAGTGCAGGCCGGATATGGTCCCGTCTAGTGAGACCCATCAACAGCCTGGCTGCAGCATTCTGGTGCAAGTTATAGTTAAAGTCTCACAGATGTCATCTCTTTCAAGATTTGGTCCTTAGATGGTAATACAGTTCTGACCCACTGAGAGGAGGCCCAGTAGAGAGGAAGGGACATCTACTACTCTAGTTAAAAGCCTACAAATCCCCATGCAGGGTGAGGAAGAGATAATGATCCAGAAGAAAAGCAGAGGTCAGGGGAATGGTTACGCATCATGCCCCATCCTCCTCCTGTCCATGCAAACTTCTGACCCACTTTGCACACCACTGGCAAACAAATACAGAAGATCCAGTAGATCTAAATGCATCCATCTACCCAGACAAGGAGCTACCACCACACTTGCCGGGTGACCTTGGGCAAGTCTCTCTCTATCTGAGCCTTTTAATGAGGATAACGTGGGGAGGGGAGAATGATATAAGGCACACTGAGATCTCTGCAGGAATTGCAGGATAAGAACGGGACAGATCATTATGGAAACAATGTTTTAAGGACAGGAAAACATATCAAGCAAATTTGCCCAGCAAGAAGTCCAAGGGCACAGTGGGGAGACAAAGTCAGAGCTAGAAGCACACCCCGATGCTGAAGTGGAGGTCTATTGGCATTTTGCCAAGATACCTTGCCCGCAAAATATCCTCTGGAAATTCCTTTAAATTCTTTGAATAATGAAAAGCACCCCTCTAATCGAGTCTCATTTGGTGCAGTGCTTCCATAAACGGTTAGTGCCAACCGCAAACCTCATTTTGCAACTGGCAGTATTTCTAAGGGAGGAGGGCCCATCTTTGCAGCGCCCTGAGCTACACCATAGGAAATTTATGCCTGAGAGGCAGGGGCGCTGGTTGCCAAGAGGCACATCAATATCAGTTAAATCCAGCCCAGAATATGAAGCAGGGAGGGCTGCCAAGATTTATTCCAGCCTCTTTGCGAGGAAGAGAGAAGATAAATTCACCGGATGAAGAACCTAAGAACACAGTTAAGCGAGCGTCCTACTTTCCTCACAGGCCACGATGAGCAAGGCATACAGTCTGCCACTTAAAAGGTCACTTGAAAAAGACACGCCCAAATTTGCCCTCTTAGTTTGCTTCACACATCCCATTCTTTCTGGGCTCATGGCCCAATGCATTTCGGCACTGATCTAAGGCCAATGGCTACCTAACCGCACCCAAAGAGCTGCTCTGAAACACACATGGGCCAGAACAAACTTGAAACAGATAGTATGGGTTAAGACAGAGTTAGAGCTTTTGGGGGGGGGGGGTGTTAAGAAGATGCTATTTCCCACCACCCCGAATGCTCTTCTAATGCTTCTTTCTCCAGTCTACTTTTACACTTTCTGCCACTGCTTCCCTTTCACCCAAGCAATCTCTATTTTCTCCTTCAAATTGCTTCCCTGCGCCCATATATCTGGCAAAAATAGGAGGGGGGAAAAGTCTGGTTGCACCATAAAGGCTGACACCTTTTTATCCCAGTCTAAGTTTTGGTGGAGTCGAATCCTCTCCATTCCTTTTATTAGAAGCTTATTGATTTACAAATCTTGAGCAGCAGGAAAAAAAGTTGTCTTCTTTTTTGGGATGCAAGGGATAAAAGGACTGAAGCAAATTTTCCTACTGCAAAAGTAATCTTAGGATCCATGTCTCTACACAGATAAAACAAAGTATAGGGCAGTTCCTGATCCATAATAAGAGGCTTAGGAGTAGAGTCCACTTCAGAGACAAGGTATCTAGCCAAGGATTTTCTGGAACACCAGAGCACACCATGGAGCCCTTTCATCTTCCCCCTGGCCCAGTGGCCATTGGTTAAGCATCAGGCCATGGCACTTGGTGGACATATCATCCCAGCAAAAGGCAGGCAACTTGCATTGGTCAACCCAGCCAATCAATTTGCACAGATGCAGCTTTAAAAGTCAGTGGGAAGCACTGTTTAAAATTGTGACCCAGCATAGCATCAGAGTACAGACTGTTGGTCCACAACAGTGAAGGTGATCCGGCCAAGAACATCAATACCCTCAAAAGGAGCAGGGGGGGAAAGTGACAAAATCTCCCAGGAACATTTTGCTTTCACAAGCCTTGCATAGAGTTACGGTCCCAGCAGCAGCTGAAGAGAGATGCTAATTGGGTTTCTCCTTGGCTGCTGCGGTGTTACAGAAGGGCTGGATTTAAAGCGCTTCTGTATCAGTTGCATGACAAACTCAATTCCTCCATTTCAAAGTCTCAGGCAGACTTTGTACCTTTCACTCACATTAAATCAGAGATCACAAATATTAGGAAGGTGCAGGGTGATGCTGCCCTTGAGAGAGCAAAGGGACAAAGAGGACATCACCCTGCCCCCCCCCATGAGTTTAGCTCTGCAATGCGGCCTACAAATGAATTATTAGCGCACAGCAAGAAGATACAACTTGTGCAGTGTAATGTAGAGGTTAGAATACCAGACTTGGACTGCAGAGGTCTGGGTTCAATTTCTACCCAGCCATAAACTTCACTGGCGTATTCTGTATCACAGAATCATAGAATATTAGAGTTGGAAGGGAACTTGCAGGTCATCTAGTCCAATCACCTGCACTCTGCAGGAGCTATATAGCTGAAAGATAGCCCTACATACCTACAACATACCCGAAAGATGGTCGTCCAGCCTCGGCTTGAAAACATCCCGCGAAGGAACATTCACCACCTCCTGAAGCAGACTGTTCCACTGCTCAACCACTCTTACAGTTAGGAAGTTTCTCCTGATATTTAGCCGGTAACGACTCCCTTGTAATTTCCACCCATTAGATCTAGTCTTGCAATCCGGAGCAAGAGAGAATAGATCTGCTCCACCTTCTACATGACAGCCCTTCAAATACTTGAATACTGCAATCATGTCCCCTCTAAGCCTTCTCTTTCCCAGGCTAAACATACCCAACTCTTTCAGCCTTTTCTCATAAGACTTGGATTCCAACCCTCTCACCATCCTGGTTGCCCTCTTCTGGACACGCTCGAGCTTGTCAACATCCTTCCTAAAATGTGGTGCCCAAAACTGGACACAGTACTCCAGGTGGGGCCTGACCATAGCAGAATATCAGCTACTCTTAGCCTAACCTACCACTAAGGGTTGTTGTTAAGGCACCAAAGGGGCCAAGTGTATATGCTGCGCCAAGCTCCTTGAAGGAAGGGCCAGCTAAAAATGTAATGGAACAGGTAGGTAAAGAGAGTGATGCGTAAGCCTTTATGGCCAATATGTACATTTTGGTTTTGTGTAACACTTGGCAGGAATTTAAGAGTTTAATAGCATCTAAGAAACAGCAAGGCACAAGCTGACCTTGCAGAAGGACGCAGGTTGACGTTTCCTACTAAACAAGCAGAAATCTCTGCTCTCCACACACAAACCACCACCCAGAAATTTTGGAAGACGGGCAAAAGAAGCTGGCCCCTACACCAGAGAGCTGAGCTTGAGGAGGAGGCAGAATATGAACATTCTGCAGTCAGTCATGCTCATCTATACAAGGCTGAGAAGAATGCAGGGGGGGGGCAGAAATCCCTAGAGATGCATCACACCCTGCTAATTAAAACGGCAAATGACATTTATAAATGGTTCAGAATAACTCATATAAAGAAAAAAAGAAAAAAGGATTTGCTCACTCGGCTCTGGGAGATGAACAAAAACAGGCCAAATTAATTAGCAGACTAATTATTAAATGCACACACAGAGAGACAATAAATTATTGTTGTATTTTTCAAGACAGTGAATACTAGTTAACAACAAGCAAAAAATATCGATGCTATTTAACGGCTTTCAAAACCTTGCATCTCACCAGAGAGTTAGATTTAAAGCTTATCCTGAACGCATTGTTCTCAATTAATCCTCTCCCAAGACCAGGGTCACAGTTCTCGGCATCCTTCCATCATTATTGCCAGGCAGCAGATGGTGCGAGGGACATTTAATCAGCAAGCATATTAAGCCACAGAGGTGAGCACGCCTCTCTGCCAGAGGGTCACTCGCAGGAATTTTTCTCATTTGCACTTATAAAGCGCTTGCCACGTTTGAAGCCCTGCCCTAAATAGTTAATTTAATTTAAAGGCTGGCTCCTGCCACAGCAGAGACACTGAGAAAAGGGGAGCTGGAGACACTGAGAAAAGGGGACACTGAGAAAAGGGGAGCTCATGCACTGGAGGACCCTGAACAATGGAATGAAAAGGAAGCCCCATCGGGGCACAGAGTGCAAACACACACACACTGTGCTTTATTATACACAGATGCTCAATGCAGCCAAGCCTCCAGCCTTAGAGATGCTGCAGAAGGAGAACCTGATCTATCCCTCCAAACTGTAATTTTTAAAAACAGCAACACAAGAAGAAGTTGGCAGGGGTACAGCAGCATCCTGAGTATGCAATAAAGACCCCCCCCCCCCGGCATTAGAACTTGGCAGGGATGGTATTGCTAAGAGCCAAAAAAACCCCACATTTTAATAGTAACTTCTTTAATGGGAATATGGAATATTTAACCATTTAAGTGTGCCTTGTGAAAGGCTTGGGGCACCAGCATGTGTTTTGCTGGAACAACGTTTTAGTCACTGACAGCTCTAAAGGGTCTTCAATAGCAGGTGTCAGGGAAGCCAAAGGCCCAACTGTGTATAAGAGGGTGTCATATGTTTATAGGCCTGGCTTTCAGGATGTCTTGGAATGTCACATGGAAATGGTCAGATGTATGATGCTTTCAAACTAGGACATACAAGCAGCTCTGTTCCAAAAAAGCAATTTGATGCTGGAGGAAGAGGTGGGAATGCTGCCACCAAGAGCTCTTTCACAGTTTAGATGTGGGACTGGGAAAACTTCAGAAGTTGGGGGCCCAACACAACCAAGCTAGTTTTGCAATATTACCAGCCTTTTAGAGGGCTGCTTCTAAAAACAGAAATCTGACACCAGGGGAAAAATTCACACACACCCAGTAGCAGAAGGCAAAACAACAACAGTTCATCAGTATACCAACCATGCCGAGGTTTGAGCCAACAGCCACGGGCTGTTTTAAAGCATGTGGAAGATATGGAATGATTTTCAAATTCAAGGGAGAAAAACAGCCAGAAACAAAGAGAAGTTAAAGCTTCCCAATTGGACTTGCTTTCTCTGCAAACATCTGGTGAACACACACAACAGAATGAGGTAGAATAAACTATGCTATCAGTGGCTACTAGCCATGGTGACTGAGGGGAACCTCCACATTCAGAGGCACTAAGCCTCTGAATCCCAGAACAAGGAGGCAACATCAGGAGAAGGCCTCAGCCTCCACGCCCTCCAGAGGAACTGGTTGGTCACTATGTGAGACAGCATGCAGGACTAGATGGACCACTGGTCTGATCCAGAAGGGCTCTTCTTATGCTAGCATTTGTAAAATACATATCTATAAAACTCATGTACGTAGACAACTCCCAGAAAGCCAAAAGCAGTAGAAGAGGGAATGCCTGTCCAAGATGCACTAACTTTGTATTTGCAGGGAGAAGAGCACTGAAAATGTGATAACCCCTCCCCCCCCCACACCTGCTATTCCTAAACTGAAAGGAAATGCCATTTTCAGAGCCAATGGTGCATCCATTTAGATGATGATCCCACAAGTGTGCAGAGAGCTTTCAAGGGCGCTATTTCCATCTCTTCCTCCAGCATCAAAACAGATGCCCTTCAGAACACAGCTGACTGCAAGATCCCAGCTGCCTTCTACAGTGCTGAAAGACAGCTAGGCAAGTTCTGCAAGAGATCAGTGGCAACTCTAGTTCTAGTTCCAAATGAAAATTTTCTCCTTATCACTTTTCTCTATCCCAACAAGGGTTGCCAACCTCCAGGTGGTAGAAGCCAAAAATGAGAGATCACGGGAGGAGGTGGAAATCCAAACACAACATCCATGACAAAAATAATGAAGAGTCAATAAAGATGTGCGCAGAATCATTTACTGTAGTAATTCTGTAGAAAATTCTATTATCGCTCACACGCAACGAATACTGTGCAATATAAACAAATCTGTTTCACAAGAATTGCTTTATCCGAAGACCTCGGGTTCTGTTACTAGAGAGTCAACATGGGATGTTTCCTTCAAGACAATTAGAAATTGATAAGAATTGGGATTGCTACGTGCTCAGATAAAGCAATTCTTGTGAAACGGATTTGTTTATACTGCACAGTATCCGTTGCGGGTGATCGATAATAGGAGAGAACTTTCTACAGAATTACTACAGTAAATGATTTTGCACACATATAATTACTGACTCTTCGTTATTTTTGTCCCAGATGTTGTGTTTGGATTCCAACCTCCAGGTGATGGCTGGAGATGTCCCACTATTCTAACTGATCTCCAGGCAACAAAGATCAGTTCACCTGGAGGAAATGGGTGCTTTTGAAGGTGGACTAGGGCATTATAGCCCAATAAGTCCCTCCCCTCCTCAGGCTCCACCCCCCCCAATCTCCAGGTATTTCCCAACCTAGAGCTGGCAAACATAATCCCAACTGATATTATGTCCTTTCATTCCTTTAGCCCTTGGGCTATTGATGGGCCATTGTCAGGAACACAGAGATTACATGAACCACTAGTCTGATCCAGGAAGACCCTTACTTTCATAGCATCATACACCTGGTTCCGAACTCGGCCCCAAGATACAGACCAAACCCACACAATGGGGACAACTTGGGGGAACCCCAAGATTTTAGAAACATCTTGAGATACACATAGATGAAACTGCCGGCCTCCCCCAATTGTAGGGAATGGATATGTGATACCTGCCACAAGTTCTTGCAACTTCCCCACTTGCATTTGCCTAAGCTAGAAAGCTTTCATTACTTTAGCTTTTCCTCACAGAGAAAGATCAGGGCACCGTCTCAGAAGCAAGGGTCAGAGGATCACAAGGGGATGAGGAAGAAGAAGAGGAAGAGATTGGATTTATACCCCGCCCTTCACTACCCAAAGCTGTCTCAGAGCGGCTTACAATCTCCTTTTCCTTCCCCTCCCCACAACAGGCACCCTGTGAGGTGGGTGGGGCTGAGAGAGCTCTTGACAGAAACTGAGGTTACAAGCCCCTTCTGCACCCCATTTCTGGGTTGTCTTGCATTCCCTGGCCTTTGGCATTCTGGGACAACGCTGAAGCAAATTCAAGACACAGGAATATTCTCCAGCCCTCCCTTGGTCTTCGCTTCACACTTCCAGGTAAGCCAAGATTCTCTACTATTCCTGCATACCTCCTAACACCTACCCAGCTGCTTAGAAAAGGAGGCCAACTTGTTCAGCACCAAAACAGAATGCATTATGCTGCTATCCGTCAGAACAGCAGAACTCAGCAGAATTGAGGTTGCAGGTCAAGAACAAAGGCACCTCAGAACTTTTCATGTTCGCAGTAGGAGAAATTCAAATCAACCCAAAAGCCAGCAGTGCTGGATGCTGCTACAGCTGCACATACGGAGTCCAACGGCGACATAGCGAGTGTGCTTCCCTGCCCGCCCAACTGAGGTGGGGAGAGGAACAGCAAGACAACGTGACTGGAGCTCTAAAATGTCGTGTCGCAGAAGATTTTCTGTAAATGGTCTCTAGCCCATGTTATGTATTGTCTAGATGTCATGAATCAGCTAATCCACCTCCTATGTTAAGCTTCAAGCCAGCCAAGGCTCCATCTAGCCCAAAAGCTATTGGTCGCTTCGAAACAGCAACCAATCACAAAGGAACTGTTCCCTGAGCGGGAAGAACTCTGATTCGCCGTTAACCCTGCAATCTAATTGGTTGTTATTGTACATAGTGGGAGTGGCTATATTAGCCCGGTATGTTTAAAAGGAGCCCAGCTCCCGTGTTGTGTTCCGTTCTGGTTTCTCATGCGTTTGAGTGCTTGTTCGTTACTTCTGATTAAAAGCTGAATCACTGCTGAAATCACTCCACGAGTCCTTTGTTAGCGCGATCTAACAGCCCAGATCTCAAGTCGGTGTAATATGTGAAGCCCTGATAGGGGCTCACTGGCCTCAGTTTCCTTCCAGTTTGGTGTAGTGGTTAACTGCGCGGACTCTAATCTGGGAGAACTGGGTTTGATTCCCCACTCCTCCACTTGCACCTGCTGGATGACCTTGGTCGAGCCATAGTTCTGGCACAGCTGTTCTTGAAAAAGGGCAGTTTCTGTCAGAGCTCTCTCAGCCCCACCGACCTCACAGGGTGTCTGTTGTGGGGAGGGGAAGGGAAAGGTGTTTGTAAGCCGCTCTCAGACTCCCTTGGGTAGTGAAGGGCGGGGTATAAATCCAATCTCCTTCTCCTCCTCCTCTATGCTACAGAGCCCAGGCCTTTACACCACAAGTGCTAGCCTCCATGTTCACCCCCTCATCCACCAATCTTCCTCAGCTTCTAACCCTTTGCCTGTTACCTGGCCCTCTATTAGGAGTATCTAACTGTGCATTTGGAGAATCAAGAGCCACTTCAAAGCTTGGCTGGGCCACAGGCATCTGCAATGTCTTCCTGTTACTTCCTGGGCAGGATTCAAGGTGGTCTCCGACGGTCTGGCTTTGTTATTGTAAAAATCCACCCAAAAACAGACAAACACCCCAACAACCATGAGGTTTTCAGGATTCCAAGTTCCGCAGCTGCAGCCAAATTCAGCTTTTGCACAAGACACTTTACAGATATGGCCCTGACCTGGATAGCCCAGGCAAACCTGAATCTCGGAAGGTAAGCAGGGCCGACCCTGGAAAGTACTTGGAAGGGAGACCTCCAAGGGATATCTAAGTTTGGGACACAGAGGCAGGCTATCAAGCCACCTCTCTGAAACTTCCTAGCCCCACCAGAAGTCACCATGGCTTCCAGGCTTGCAAGCGTATACACGTGTACACAACCCACACCCCTCAGAAAGAAACTTTACAGATATAGAAAACCAGCAAAGTGTCCATCATTACAATGCACAGAGGAAAAACTTGAAATACTGGGAAGGAGTGTGTAGGTTCCAGTGTGTATACTCTCTGCACAAAGGTACACAGCACCACTAGCTAGTGCCAAGGGTGGGTAGGGTTTCATTCCTACTGAAACCAGCTTGCCAAATCTATCTGTCTGGGGAGCTACAGCACTAAAATACACAAGGGATGGGGATGAACATGGTGACCCCAGTCTAGGTCCCCTCGTGAATCCAGTGGGGGGATTTGGGGAGCGTTCTGGGGGGGTGGGCAGGGATGTCCCCAAGTCGCAGCCACGCATGGCCACCCCTCTCCCTCCCCGCTAAAAGATTTAAAGGGCTTCAGCTGATCGGCAGGGAGCATGTGGCCCGCCGACCAGCTGGAGGGCCCTTTACATCTTTTAGCAGGGAGGGAGAGGGGTGGCCATGGCTTGGGGGTGGGGCTTCCCCCACTGGCCAGCAGCGGATTGGAGACCCCAGGAGTGGGGGGGGAAACCCCGCCCAGACCCAGGGGCTGCCAACCCTACCCCAGTCCCTGAGCATCAAACCTGCTCCTATCAGTCTAGTTCTGCCTCTCCCTCTGCCAACGGCCCATCTTAGGTTCTGTTTCTTGGCCACACGCAAGCAGCAGCCTTCCGCACACGGGCCAGGATCCTCATGGGTCATCTACTGTTTTACGAGGCCATGCAGAGCTGCTTAAAACACACTGTTGCACTGTTTCTCTAATTTTATAATCCCACACTGATTAAGTTATTACTCTACAGCGTGTATCACCCGAGCCATTACTCTGATTTTGAAATCCCCCTTTTTGCACTGCATGTATACTGCCCTGATTGCATGATTTTTAATTGCATAATTCACTTTGAGTCTCAGTGAGAGAGCTGGACTGTAAAGCACAGGAAATAAACAAACAGCTGCTCTGAGGAAGGACTGCTGCTAGAGAGCAAGGCTCTGAGATGCCTCCTGCCTCTCCTTGAGCCCACACCAAGACTGCAAAGAGAAGCCGGTCAGCAAGATGAGGTCACTCTGCAGGGCACAGGGTTCCGCTTTAGGAGAGGCAAGCCCCATACCTTAAATAAAACTTTGTTGGTCTTAAAGGCGCCGCTGGACTCAAACTTTGTTCTAGACCTTCCCCTGCTCATCTTGCCCTCCCCTCTGTTCAGCCTAGGCCCTGCCCTGCCCTGCCCCACCAGCCAGGCCTCCAAGATCCATGCATGCGCTGGTGGTACAGGGCACCCTCTCCCCAAGGAAGTGGAGGGGCTGCAATTAGGGGGAGAGGCTTCATGCCACTAGTGAGGTTCTGAACGCTACACAACTGATGGAGGTGTGGGATGGCCAGGCTGGGAAAGGCGAGAGAGAGGAGGCAAACTGCAGGCTGTGGAAGGTCAGTAGTTCAGCAGTTCGAGACCTGGGTGCCACATGATGGAGTGAGCTCCCATCTCTAGTTCCAGCTCCTGCCAACCTAGCAGTTCGAAAGCAAGAAATTGCAAGTAGATAAATAGGTACCACTTCGGTGGGAAGGTAACAGCGTTCCGTGCGCCTTGGTGTTTAGTCATGCCGGCCACATGACCACGGAAACATCTTCGGACAGCGCTGGCTCTTCGGCTTTGAAACGGAGATGAGCACCGCAACCCTAGAGTCGGATTCGACTGGCTTTCGAGCAAGGGAACCTTTACCTTTACCTTTATGCATGGACACATGAAGCTGCCTTACACCAAATCAGACCACTGGGCTACTCAGACTGGCAGCAGATCTCCAAGGTCTTTCACATCCCCTGCTACCTGATCCTTTAAACTTGAGGTGCTGGGGACTGAATCGGGTGTTCTGCATGCCAAGCAGATGCTCCACCACTGAGTTATGGCTCTTCCCTATAATACGCTGCCTGGTGCTTGGTTTGAATTCCCTCTCTTCAGCTCACTTGGACTGCTGGCTACCTTACTGCCACTCTTGATGCTGGTTAAGTGGCTCAGCCTCTTCGTATCACGTGCTTGCAGCTTAGCAGGTCCTAAACTGCTAGGGTGGGGGGGGGGTTCCTGGGTTTGGAAATAGCTGGGGAGCAATGCTCCCTCTAAGCTGTGGAGTCTTGTGAGTAAAATACTCTTACTTTGTGAGCTACTGGCATTGAAGTTGTGAGCGAGCGATTTGGCTACTGCATAAATTAGTTTGCTCTGGAGCCATCCGCCCTGAGCGAAGACAAAAATGTGTGAGCCGGAGGCTAAAAAACTGTGAGCTGGCTCACACTAACTCAGCTTAGAGGGAACACTGCTGGGGAGCTCTGCAATTGCAGCGCCTGCCAAACTTTATACATATGGTAACTAACACATAGGAGCTGCGGTGGCTCAAGTGGTGAAGACGCTGAACTGCAGGCTGTGGAAGATCGGTAGTTCAGCAGTTCGAGACCTGAGATGCCGCATGATGGAGTGAGCTCCCATCTCTAGTTCCAGCTCCTGCCAACCTAGCAGTTCGAAAGCAAGAAATTGCAAGTAGATAAATAGGTACCACTTTGGTGGGAAGGTAACAGCCTTCCGGGCGCCTTGGTGTTTAGTCATGCCGGCCACATGATCACGGAAACGTCTTCGGACAGCGCTGGCTCTTCGGCTTTGAAACGGAGATGAGCACCGCAACCCTAGAGTCAGACTCGACTGGCTTTCGAGCAAGGGAACCTTTACCTTTAACTAACACATTCCCTGAGGAACTGTAACAGCAAATCAACTTCTCCACTTTCTCCAAATATTTTTCACTAAGCCACACGGAGCAATGGAACAGCTTCTCGACAGATTCAAGGTCACAGCATGAATTAAACATTTAACATGGAGATCATTTTTTGTTTGTTTGTTAATTCTGTTACTGCCTTCCCCCCCACACACACACCCAGCATTAGGAAAAAGCAGACATCTCAAAGTCCTTGAAGCACCAATTGCTGAACTTTCACTCCTCTAAACAAATTATTCCGGCATCTAGTCGCACCAGCAAGTCGCGGTCTCCAAGAGGCGCTGAACAGCCATTGACCTTCACAAGGAGGTTCACAAAGAGATAGCCACACGAGCATTTGCCATCACAGGGGAGAGAACCTAACACTGAAGAAAACAGTTCCCTGCCATTACAAGCGCGAGCTACAAGGTGGCCAGAGGTGGAGGAAGATGGGTACAAGAGAGGAAAAACACAGGTCCATCAGGGGAAAGGAGAATTCTCAAAGATTTTGGTTCTTCCCTGGTTCCCAAAAGTTCAGGGTCATGGATCAGCTTGAGAAACAGTAGTCAAAACACTTTATGCTGGTTTCTCAAAACTGCCTACTAGCTCATTTGCCAGCCACAAGCAGCACATATGAAGTTGCCTTGTACTGCATCAGTCCACTGGTTAGCCAATGGCATACTCAGAACTTCAGGTTCTTATGACACCCCCCCGCCCAAGATGGTAATGCATGCCTCAAAAGCTAAGTAGAGAATAAACATTCAGCAAGCTCACCTCAGTCCATCTCATCGACTCCATAGATAAGGACACTCATGATCAGCGTTCCCTCTAAGCTGTGGAGTCTTGTGAGCAAATATTCTACTTTGTGAGCTACTGGCATTAAAGTTGTGAGTGAGCAATTTGGCTACTGCATAGATTAGTCTGCTCTGGAGCCATCCTTCCTGAGCTAAGACAAAAATGTGTGAGCCGGAGGCTAAGAAACTGTGAGCTGGCTCACACTAACTCAGCTTAGAGGGAACACTGCTCATGATGACTAATTTTATTTACTGTGAAGCAAATCCCACTGTGCTCGGCTTGGCTTGCACTAGCCCTGCTTCTGTGGCCTCTCGGTCCAGGCTGTGATCAAGGGTATTCTGCTGCATAGCTGGGCCCCAACTGCACCCTGGAGACCTACCGCCAATCCAAGGACTTTCCCCGGTCTGCAGCCTTAGGGCCAAGCCAAAAACAGAGTCTGGGAGCTGTGTATGGAGGTCTTATACATTTGCCCCAGGTCACTCAGAACTCCAAGCTCCCAGAACCTTCACCCCCATTTGTCCTGAATTCTTGTATCTATTTGAACAGTGATGTCTCCTCGCCTTCATTCCCTGTTTAATTGAGCCAAGCGGTGGCTGCAGTCACTGACAGTGAAGGGATATAGGCGGGTAAGAACGGCAAGCTGAAGCGTCTCTCGGCGTTCCTAGAATCAGAAGGGTCTGCGGACACAGGACCTACCCACCTTCAATCAACTTTTGCAATACAGACAATGTGCCGCACTCAAAAAAAACCCCCAGCCTCAGTGGTTTAGTCATTTATCCAGCGTGGGCACAGTGTGAAGTCCTCTCTGAGAAGATCCCACTGCTAGACCGAGGCACACGATCTCATTCTCCAACAAACTGGAGCTGCTCAGCCAGAAACTCACACGTTTCCGCTCCTTCTCCCTCCGCCCCCACACTCGCCTCATGAACCCCAGAGAGGGCAGAGCCTCTCTTCATAAATGTGGTTCTTGCTTTGTAGTCGAAGGACAGCAGAGAAGGAAGGGGCTTCAGAAAACACTGCGGTATGTGTGTGTGTGGCAGGGGGGAGCCGGCAGGGTTTTACCTGGCTTTAATGAGATTCCTTTCCGAGAGAAGGTCTCATTCTTCACCTCCCTAACTGTGCTCAAAGTTAAGAAGATTCCTCTACTCCACACTGGATGAGGAGAAAACACGGGGCACTCTGTGGGTGCTGGTTTCGAGGGCTCACTACTCAAGCATCAAAGGGAAGTAAATGATATTCACCAGCTGTGGGGTACTCCTGCCTCTATACTCTTCCCACATTTTGTTTTCTGCTATTCAAAAGTTCCCCAAACCTAAATATGATTCTGAACAGATGGTGGCACCTGTAAAGAGCAGCAGAAAAAGAACGGGCTGGTTAGTTCGAACCAATACGCAAAATTCAGTTCCCATCCATCAGGGCTTCTTGAACCCAGAGTCTCAAATGGAGGTGAAGAACTTATTTGAGACAGCACATCTGAGATATCTGTAGTGGATTATACAGTGTGTGGATTGTCTTGTTCTAGACAAATGGAACCACTCATTGGACCAGGACATCAAAAAGGGTGTTTTAAGTCTTTTACAAGGTTTTATGCTTCAAGGGGGATAAAAGCAAAATCTGCCAGCGCTGACACTGCAGCTTCTTTCCCCACTCCCCACACCAACCCTTCAACAGCTCACTCTCTTTATATACTGACTTCATTTTAATAAATCCTGAATTGATTCCCTCCCTTTCACTGGGGCAGACAAACTCAACTGCAATTCTAATTATATTGTCAAGACAGATTAATGTCCCCCAGAGAGGTTAAAGGAAGAATTGTTATTTAACGTAGAGAGGTGATGATCTGGTGACCTTTCTTTCTGGCTCTCTGTTTAGGACTTGACCATTTATTAGAAGAGAGAAAGGGAACCCGTTTTGTCAGGGAAGGTCAGGGAAAGCGGAACTGGCACATTTCAACCAAAGGAAGGAAGAGATATAAATCTGCTTGGCTGTAGAAAATGAATCAAAACTGATCCTTGGATGAAATCCACTAGTTTGATCAACATTAGGAAGGCATTATTCAAGCCAATTGAGTGAGATAAAAGATGCCCAGGTTTCTTGTGGCAAAAAAGGACACTCAAGAACCGGTTCTTCTCATAAGAACATGAAAAGGAGATCTAATAAAAATAACCTTGGAGCAACTTGACATGAAGACGTGGATCAAATTTAGATTGCTTATATACTGATTTTCCTGTTCACTCAAGGCACTTTACATAAGTTATAGCAATATCTAATAACCAAAATGGCAAAACAGTTTCAAAACCAACAGCTACTAGTTATACACATTATCTCAGGTGTGTCAAACAAAAAGCCAGGGTCCAGGGCTCTTACCTGGCCCACAAGCAACTGGTATGCATGGAAATATAAGGTATTTTGTGGTATCCCTTGGAAAAACCTCGGTTATGATCACACAAGAAGTTTGGCCTGATGCAGCCACTCCTCCCCTCCGGATCAAATGGGCGCAGTCACACAGCCACATCTGTCAGGCATTCCCCAGCTATACTCATCCCATCATAGGACGACTTGGAGCCGGGTTAAAAAGGCGCCACATCACAAGTGGTGTTTTTGGTTCTTCGCGCAGTCATTGCGCATGGCCGGATGTTTGAACACGGGGGAGCGCGTGCAGAATTGCCTGCAATCTGAACCTGCAGATCTGTTCCGCTGCTAGGGAGGGTTTTTAATTTTTTTGCTTATATGCACATGTGCATGCATGCACATGAGTGCAGCACATGCACCTATGTGCACATATGCATTTTGAATTTTTTGGGGGGCAGCGTGCTCCGTGGCTGAGGTGCTGCAGTAATGTGGATGCTTGACCACGGGATGTCTGCGTGGGTAACCCGCAGCAGGGTGTGCTGTTTCTGATATGCCCCACAACACTTTAAACCAGCACAATTAGAGGTGGCACCATATCGCGCCAAGCTGCCAGTGTGACCACAGCCCTAGTCTTGCATATGGGCTCCCCAGTAAATTGTTTTCACTGCTAGAAATTAATTGCTTTTATTTGTATTTTGAGTAAAAAATAATATTGTTAATTGGGTTGGCTGGAATCCTTTATAAAGTTTTTATCTCTGGTACCTGGCATTACATTTTATGGCACACATGGCTCGGCCTGACAAAGTGACATTTATGTCAGATCCAGCCCTCATAACAAATGAGTTCGACACCTCTGCACCCACCTAGTCCAAAAACCACAGAACCCATAGATGGAACTCTCTACATTCACCAAGCCAGTATGACTGTTCTAAACGCTTTGAGACAAAAAGGTTTTACTCACTCTCCCAAATACAGCAATAGAGACGGCCTGCAACACCTCTTCAGGTAAAGCTTTGCAAAAACAGAAGGAACCCAGGGCACTCACAGGCTGAAGTGAACGGGAAGGGCGAATGCTGCTGAACATACAGTGGGGGGCATGCAAGGCAGACTTTGCTCCCCATAAGAGAAAAGGAGGCAGCCCAGCCCATTTGAAAGGACAATTGGCATCTGTCTCTTTAGAGCCCATTGCCTATCCCAATGACAGCTGAAAGACTTAGCATCAGGCATCATTACCCTTCTGCTTCCTAATATTTTATTTTCCTAGCCCCCCTTCTGTAAAAACATAACCAATTAAAGCCACCTAGGCTAGGCACAGGGAATAATCATCAATGCAAAGAGCCAGCACACGACTAGACATTCCTATTCCAGCCACCCTTATCAGAGTTAATTCAACTCTGCTTAGAATGGGGCTGTATATCAAAGCAGCCAGTGCGGTGCACTACTTAGAACACTGGAGTAAGACTGCAGAGATTAAGCTGTTGCTTTTACAATGTAATTGTATTGTTTCTTACGGCCTCATAGGTCATTTGAACAGACAGCTGATTCTGGGGAATGGAGCAAAATATTTAAGTGTACTGAAAACAAAGGGTGGATGCAGAGTGAAGTAAACACACTCTGAAAATCAGAGCTGCCACAAGGGGAGGTGTTCATAAGTAAGCCCTCCCCCTTGCCCCATCATTATGCATATTGGGATGAAACTGGAACAGGAACCTCAGAAATAATCTAAATTTGTAACTCGAAACAAACTTAAGATTTAGTTACAACAAGGTATTGGAAAATCAGAGAGAGAGGGTGTTTTCGGATAGCTGAATTTACTTTTCCATCTCTAACAATCCATCCATCTCCTAGACAGTTCTGATCAGAGGATAAAAGAAGAACATGCCACACTGCTACAGGGGGAAAAGGATGCAAACAATGGAATTGATTTGAGTCACAGGATATGCGACACCAGAACTACCTAACAAAGTTCTTTTGCAAGGGTTTCTTCTGCTCTTCAACCCCAAAGCAAAAGTCTGGGTAAAACAGCCTCCCCCCAGAGCACTGGAGAAAGCCATTGTCATTCATAATATGATGCCAGTTTGGTGTAGTGGTTAAGTGTGCGGACTCTTATTTGGGAGAACCGGGTTTGATTCCCCACTCCTCCACTTGCATCTGCTGGATAACCTTGTGCAAGCCGTAGTTCTGACAAGAGCTGTCCTTGAAAGGGCAGTTCTTGAAAGAGCTCTCTCAGCCCCACCCACCTCACAGGGTGTCTGTTGTGGGGAGGGGAAGGGAAAGGAGTCTGTAAGCCACTCTGAGCCTCCAAGTGAAGGGCGGGATACAAATCCAATCTCTTCTTCTCTTCTGCTACCTGCCCTGAGCCCGTTTGCAGGATGGGTGGGATATAAATACAATAAATAAATAAAATATCCAGGTTGACCATTAAACCCAGACCATTTTTTTCCCCTCAGCAACCCATTCCACTGTGCCTCAGAGTAAAGAAAGACAAGTTGGTACATATGACCAGCAGAGAGGGGATGACACATGCAAGCACCTCAGACTCTTAAACCAGATCCTGATGAATATGACATGGCCCAGAATTGTTTTTTTAAAAAAACCTGTGTCATGATCTGGGCTGTTCCACCAGAGGCCTACTAGGCCCAGGGAGCCTGGCTAGCAGTAGGTGAGGCTCGGCCTACAATTCCCAGAAGCCCCTGAGAGGTTTTGGAGCCAAAATTGACCAATAGGAAAAGAGGAGGGCTTGGAATAAAAGATCTGGTGCAGCAGGAAAAGCTGTTCTTCTTCCCAGAGGGCAGAGCCAGAAGGAAGGCTGCTGTGGGGAAGAGACCCTCATCCTGAGGGAAGGGTGAGTAGTCTACTGTCACTTGGAATAGTGAGCTAGGGATATATTTAGACGTGTTAGGGCATTTGATTTATTTTCTTTTCACCCACTTACTGTTATAATTCTGCACCTTGTTTGTTTGACCTCTTATAAAATAAACTATTTTCATTGTTCACTCTGCCTGATCCTCATGCCTTAATTCGGCCAAAAGGGAGGTCAGAAGGTCTTGGGAAGGTGCTCTGGGCCTTCTCAAGGGAGTCTGGAACCAGAGTGGTGGCAGCATCAGGTGACACCCCACCTGAGCCGTGACAACCTGCTTAAAAATGTCTAAATCCTTACCAGTTTGTCCAGGAAGACCACCAGATCCTACGGAAAGAAAAAACAGAAGGAGGTCAGCAGCCCTCCAGGTCTTTCCTAGCAACCAGCTGCCTCCTGTGCTCTGCAGCCACTCTGGCAGCTTTGCACAGGTCAACATCAATCGTGACTGGTACCAAACCTACTAGGGCTACATTGAATTGTTGTCTGAATTAGGCCCCATCAGGGAAAGACTTCGCTTTTTGAGCTCCTTAGGGGAAACACACACACGGGGGGGGGGGGGGGGGCGGGGACGACGACAGCTGAACAAAAATTACAGCCCTCGGTCGTCTTATTGGGACGTGGCAACAGAACTTCATTGCTCTCTCGAAGTTGAAATAGTCCTCTTTCCCTCAACCCCCCAAGCCTCTCTTTCTTCCTCCTCCACCATCACCCTTACTCACCCAACTTGGAGTCCATCCTTAAGTCCCTTCAGTTGGTTTACAGCACCTGGCTCACTGCTGGCACCATAGAAGAATAGGGTCAGCAGCTACTGTTCTACTTTTCCCTCAGCCACACCGCAATGACAAGGAATGTCATTAGCGGAAGCCTTATTGGACATGGGAGGAGGAGGGGCTCTTGCCTCCCCCCACCCCCGCAATTTCTCCAAGCCAAAACAGGTCAAGTGGGAATGTATTTCCCCATTTTTGCAGTCGCGTGTGAGTTGGACTTGCCTCTTTAAAATGCATTGTGTCAAGTTTGGCCTTCAGAAGTACTCATTCGATTGTTATGTTGTTGAGATGGAGCCATGCTGATGAGGTTATCTGCCCAATACATTTTTTAAAAGCTAAACTTCACTTATGTATTCTTAACCCCCCCCCTTCCTCCTCCCGTAATCTCATCACATTCCCACCCCCAAGCTCTTGGTCACTTAAAATGTTTGCACAGGACCAAAGTGAGAGAAAACACTTCAGGCATAAGCAACACAGAACACATTCGGAACATGATTGACCTACCTTGCATATTTCTTGCTGGGAGTATTCTTCTATGTCTGCAACAACAGAATGAATTATTTAAGTCACTGTAGTGTCCTTAAAATTATTTTTAATGTTTCAAAAGCTGCCACACGCCTCTCGGCATCAACACCACATCTTCCAGGCTGGGAAGGAGCTTCCCACGCAGCTGGTTTTGCCGCTTTCCACTGAACGTGTGCGGCCTTGTGCATAAGAAGATGAAACTCTGGTCCTTCCATAAGAAGGCTACAAAAGTATGATGCCCCCGAAAGCGGACTCTCCATGTAGCCATTATTTACAGACAGTCCTGCTCCCTACAGTGCATCCGATCTGTATTGTATTTGCGTCTGGTCCTTCCAACATCCTAGGATTACACTTTTTAGGCAGCTTGCCTAGGTCAGGCCAAAGTATTCTGTTAGAGCTGGAAATCCTTACTTCTTACCCAAAGCCAGCTATGTGTACCACACAGGCCAACCTAAACATTAAAAGCAGCCCCTGAAGGATGCAATCTGCAGCGGGGAGGGGGGTTGGCACTGCTTGTTTGTTCTCCCCCCCCCCCAAGTGCTTCTCCTCCAGCAGGGTTCCAAGATGCAGTTGGGTAAACCCACACCAAGAACTCCCAAAGAGAGAGAAAGCAGGCATGGGCAGGGCAGATTTTCAGCAGAAAAGCTACTTGCAACGAATGGGTTAAGCATCCCCTTCTTTCCCGCAACCCGGCTCCATTCATAACCGCAGCCTCCAGAAGCTTTTTCTTTGCATCGGTATGCAAAGTGTAACTTGCCCTAGGCAGGCAAGCCCAGAGTCATCATATTTTATAAATCAATATGCACTTTTAAACACCCTCTCCTCAGTCAGCTATTTCTCTGTATACATGCACCCATGCTCATGTGCATACTTCAGCAGCCTTATCTGAGGAGGCAGTAGCTGATGATACCAGTTGTTCGCACACCATTCACAAATGGATCAGAGCTGCAAGAAGCTTGGAGCATTTTGTGCATGGACGCAAGACAGATGGATCCAGGTTTTCCCAGGCTTGCCATAGGGACTCATCTCCAATTAGAAACTTAATCTAAAGGGCGTTGCCTCAAGATCTAACTTCCCTGGGTTGTAGCTGACTGAGTGACAGAAAGCTCCTTCCAGATGGTGCAGAAAATGCTTGCTAAAACAGTTGTGGTAAAAACCTTGGTATCATCAGCTACTGCCTCCTCAGATAAGGCTGCTGAAGTATGCACATGAGCATGGGTGCGTGTTTCATATTCATTATGCCCTAGCAAAAGAAAACAGGAACAAGATGGATCTCAGAGATGAAGAGAAAATTGAATCGCAATTGTGCCCAGATCCAGATGTGTTTTTGGAACCTGGCAGCTCACGGGCACTCATACTACGGTATTACAACAGCCAACAAACGCAGTGCACAAAGCAAAAAGCGCTCTCAAGGATCTTCCTGATGTTGAAAGGGATCCAAGAACATACCTTTCAGGTTGCAGATGCCAAATATGCCTTGAATTGGTTGTGGACAGAAAACTCTCCAAGCAAAATGGTATCAAGCAGCTGTTTGTGAGCTGCAGTCTGAACAGTGAAAGGCTTTACAGAGGGCCACGTCCAGATAACACTGAACTAACTGGACCAGTGGTCCAACTCTCTAAAAGGCAGCTTCATAAACGAATCAGCAAAAGCCTGTTTCAAGACCAAAATGTCACATCACCTGGTGGAGCTGTGGAGACCCCATAGCCTTTCATTTCCAAGGCTAGGACACGGAAGCCGGCATCAGCAAGTGCTGGGATCTAAGACGGAACAACAGTATGAAAGTCGCCACAGAAGATATCACAGAAGATATCAAACTCAGATTCAATAGTAAAACACTTATTCTTCTCTTGCCACTCACTGCCTGGTTTCCCCCCCCCCCAAGTCATAATAAACGTTCCCCCACAATTGTGTGCAGTTTGGCCTCCGTCTCCACACCCAACTCATCACTATTTACTGGTTATCTGGGTTAAAAGGCTCATTCCAGACTCTAATCACAGTACAGTCACTTCTAGCAAGACAGATATAGCAAGTCCTGGACATTTATAGTACGGAATGGCAAATGACAAGAAGATCCCTCTTACGGGTTCTGTGCAACACTCTCCAGCTCCCCACCCCCACCCAGTCATCCTAAGATGCTCTCTTCATCTCCCACCAGCTCGTTTGAGTACTCCTCAGTGTGGCATGCATGGACACCACTGTGCCCACCAGTACTTCAGAAAGGGGGGTGGTACTGCATGGCACGTCCTCTCATTAACTGCCCTGATTCAAATGAAAGGGTTTTCCAAGGCTAAAATAATAGCCATGGCAACCAGAGGATCAGAAGGACCGGTGAGCACACCAGGGTTTTCCTTAGTCAGCATGTGGTTTCATCCCCCCCCCCCCGCCATCCCCCCATGGTTTTTTGGCCACCTGATTAACCTTCTCCTTGAACACACATGAAGGTGCCTTATACCAAGTCAGAGCCTGGTCTATCAAGGGCAGTACTGTTGGCTCGGAGTTTGATCCTCTTAAACTACAGGTTGTCAGAGACTGGACACGCAAAGAAGATGTTCTGCCACTACACCACAACCACAATTTTATTCTTCCTAGGTTCTCGGTTTGTAACAGATGGTATGCCACTCCCTTCACCCCGCCAAAATCAATACCTTTCCAAGTCTTGCTTAGGAGGACACTGGAGCTGATAGAACTCTCAATCTCTGGTGCACCGAGCTGGGAGAAGCTTTGTGGGAACATCAACAACCCCCCACTAAGGAAGTAGCCATGCTGCTTGACCCCATCAGCTACATGTAAGGATGATCCAGTCTGCTCCATTGGTAACCCTGATGCCCAACCACATACCCGATAGCAACACAGGGCAGGGGCGAGACTACAAAGAGATCCTATTGTGTGTAAGGATATCATCTTCATCTCTGCAAAGGTGCAAGCTGTCTTACCTGGTGACGCCAAGAGAACCAGGATTCTGGGAAGCCATGGCAGAGACAAACTGGAGGGCCGTTACCCAGCTCTACAAAGTGCAGCTGGGTTCCAGGCTAAGGGGGAAACAGAAAGTTTGGGTTATACCTGTGTGATGCCAAAACCACACATGTCTATAGGTCTCCAAGTTCATTATGACATTAAGTCATGCATGCAAATGTTTTAATGGAGGAGGTGGGGGTCAGGGCTTGAAGAGACATACTCAGTTGCTGACCAAGCCCAATATCTGCTTAGCTGGAAAGCTGGAATTATATCAGCTCTTACTCTGCGCTCTGCTTGGCTGCACAGAATATTAATAATAGCTCACAGTTCCTCAGGACCTAACTAAAGTGATATTTTTGAATATGGACTTTGCCCTAGTGCTTGCCAAGGGACCAGAGGGAGGGTTGGGGGGCGGAGACATGAGGGGACATGCTGGCATCATTTTGTCACTTCCAAGTTCAACTTGGAAGTGACAATGGGTAGCTCTAGGAAATGCCAGAAACTCTATGGTAAAACCATAGATTTGCCATAGATTCCTAGAGCTACCTGTTGTCACTTCCAGGTACACAGAAGTGACGTACCACAAAGAGACCAGCAGAATTTTTGTGTTCCACTGTTGCTCAGGGTGGCAGCAGGCAAAGCATCTGAGGGTCCGGCAGTCCAAATTTATGCTCATATCATATCATTAGCGCAGGAGAAGGGATTAAACTGCACTTTATTTTTATCGCCATCGAATGAATGCTTTATATTGACTTGTTTATGTTTTAAATGATGTATTTTATTCTATTACTGTAAAATGTATATTGCTTACCAGTTTTTGGAAGCTGCCCTGAGCCCGCCTGGCGGGGAGGGCGGGGCAAAAGTGAAATAAATAAATAAATAAATAATGACATGAAGATCTTAGAATGTATGAAAAGTCTCCCAGTTCAAAGGTTGCGTCGCATTCTGACAATCCTTCCCCCCCAAACCAAAAAACACTGGGCCCTTTGGTGAACCAGAAACAGCCCCAAACTTCAGATTTTAGTTGTTTCTAGGTGGCATGAAAGCCCTCAACACAGATAGCACTGACCAGTCACAAAACTGGCTGCAAGCCCTGGGAAAAAGGAGGAGACAAAGAAAAGCATACTATAAATATCCCCCTTTCCCCTTCACCTCTTTAAATGCACCAAACAGTGTGGGCTGCTGTCACAGAACCACATACCTTACTAAGGAGGAAGTTTAGAATCATTTCCCACCCATAAGCATTCCTTAGAGCACAGCAGAGGAGACAAGGAAACTCAGCTTTCTGCCTCCTTTGTTTACTTATGCAGCAAAAACACATCCCCAGTTTGGCTTGTTAAGAGCACATCAGTACAAAGAACTCTTTCACCCTCAACTAGCTGTTAGGATTCAGTTTAACAAGACCTGACTGCTCTTACCTTGATCGTCACATAGCCATGGGTTACATTTTCCGGATCACAGGGGGGTGGCAAGCTTTCTTGGCCAAGATGCTGTGTGGTAGACAGTTTAAAGAGAAGGAGACACATTTCAGATGTCATTCGCATACTGTGAGAGATACAGCATTCAGCTACTGTCACCTGGAGCCATTTGCAGCCAAGAAAGAGAAGGGTTTCCTCCTTGGTCTCTGTCTCTCCCAGGTGGCATGGGCCGTTCAGTGCTCTGCTCAAGTACCTTCTTGCAGACAGATTCAGCCCATGGTTTGCTTTTTGGAACGCAACTGGAACCAGGGCAGAGAGGGAACTGTGAGTTAGGAACCTAGGCAAGTGCCTGATCAGCTCACTGGCCAAGCTAGAAGACAAGCGAGGAAGCAGGGAAGAACGTGCTAGCTGGGTGACAGCAGCTGAAGAACATCTAGCTGAGTTTGTTCCTTCTCTGCTGTAGGTATTCAAAACCTGAGCTCCAGTGCCCTGGCTCTTCGCCGGAGAGTTGTACCCTACAATGAGCAGGAACATATGCCAGGTAAAGGGGGACAGAAAGACCTGATTTGTACTTTGAAGACTTCTCTCTCCCTTGCCTGTTGGCTCATCTGTATTACCAGCTGCTTTGGGTCCCCAGGGCGAAAAGCAGAATATAAATTGATATTTACTTCATTTATACCTCAACGGGGACTCAAAGCAGCTGACATAATTTTCTCCTATTTTATTTTCAGAACCACCCTGCGAGGGAGGTTAGGCTGAGTGTGTGAGAGGCCCAAGGTCACCCAGCAAGCAAGCTTCTGTGGTAGAGCGTCATTCATAGAATCACAGAACTGGAAGGGTCCACAGAAGCCATCTAGTCCAACCCCCCGCTCAATGCAGGATCAGCCTAGAGCATCCCTGACAAGCGTTTGTCCAGCCGCTGCTTCGAGACTGCCAGTGAGGAGGAGCTCACCACCTCCCTGGGCAGCTGATTCCACTGTTGAACAACTCTTACTGTCAAAACGTTTTTCCTAATATCCATCTGGCACCTTCCCGCCCTTAATTTAAACCCATGATTGCGAGTCCTCTCCTCTGCTGCCAACAGGAACAGCTCCCTGCCCTCCTCTAAGTGACAGCCCTTCAAATACTTGAAGGGAGCTATCATGTCCCCCCTCAACCTCCTCTTCTCCAGACTGAATATTCCCAAGTCCCTCAGCCTTTCCTCATAGGGCTTGGTCTCCAGGCCCCCGATCATCCTCGTCGCTCTCCTCTGTACCCGTTCCATCCTGATCTGCTCTTGCCTGCTGTGACCAGCAGTTACTCCCCACCCCACCCCGGTCTCAAGCAGAGACCTTTCCCAGTGCTGCAAATTCAGTGTGCTTCAAAGCTCAAACCTCCAACAGGAAGCTTAACACCCACAGAGAAGGGGAAATCGCTCACTGCCATGAAGGGTCTTCTACAGAGGCTCTGCTATGTATGCCACCACCTTCAGAAACAAAGTGGCTGGAGGCCAAAGCCAAGGTATTCTCTGCAGTGGCACCTCTGCTTTGGAGAGCCTTTCCCCCAGCAGGTCACCTGGCAGCAAGCTTGGTCAAGGATTTGGGTGCCAGATGAGAATTTGGTTCTTCTAACAAGTGCTGGCGACTCTTCTTTCCTATTCTTACCTTGGCTCTCTTCAGTGTGTCAGTAAGTTATTTTGCCAGCTGCTCTTTGGGAAAATTGCTTTAACGTAAGTGGATACCTCTGAGCTGCTTCATTTTGTTTATTGCTGTTTTTTTAGATTGTGTTGTGATCCACTATCAACTGCCTCAGGCAGTTTGCTACAGATTTTAATGGCGTGTATGGTGCAGAAGTGTTTCTAAGTAATGGCAACAGTCATGGTTGCAAAGCAGAGATGTGAACCCAGGAGTCATAAGGACAAAGCGGCCTTATACAGAGTCTAAAGGTCATTCATATAATGTACAATCTGATCCCTTTAACTGGAGATGGCGGGGGCTGAACCTGAGACCTTCTGCATGTTAAGCAAATGCTACACCACTCAACCCTGCCCTGCATCCTTTCCCCCAGAGTCCACCAGTGCCTCCATTATACCACCCTGACATCAAAATCCACATGGGCAGCTGGGGCACTCTCTTTCACTGGCATTTTAAAGCCTCCCTCTAGCACCTTGGAAAAGCAGTCTAAAAAAAGGCTTCCATAAAATAAAATATGACACAGTTCCTTTTCTTGTTATCCCCTTTAATTTCTCCTCTGGTATCTAAAACTTCTTGTTCTTGGGTCTCAATGGCCCCGGTCATACGGGCTGGAAAATGCGGGGGGGAAGCGTGGCTGTTTGCCCCGGGGCAAAATAACGCATGGTTGCACGAGCAGACGTCCCGTGTAGGTCCCGTGGTTAGGGGGAGGTGCCGATCACAGGACAATCCTGCGCCGCTGCAAAGAAACGGGGCCGCGGGGCAAACGGGGTTGTGTGGTTTTTTTAAAAAACTAAAGTGTGCGCATGCTCCGTTGGGTGCTTGTGCGCATCCGTGGAGACTTGGGGAAAAAAACACCTTTTTGCAAGGGGAAATGGGCGTGCACCGGAACTACCACCGGAAACGCGATCAGACGCCCGCCCATGCCCCGCGGTTTCCGGAATCTAGTACCTCGGAGGTACTAGTTTTTTACAGCGCATCTTCGGAGTAAAGCCTCGGGTGAGCCACAGGAGCTCTACGCTTCCCAGATGTGGCGGTGAGATCATGCCAGGAAAATCCGCCTATCTTCCATCTCTCTAGCGTGCCTAATGCCCTGTGTGACCGCAGCCCATGAACCTCTGCTTGTCCATTCTAGCACCCCATTTAGGGCACGATTCAAATTAGTCCTGTGCTGGGGCAGAGATGGCTTGTAACACACTCACACACTAAAAAGCACAATTCCAATCCAGTATTTGGAATGGTGTGCATCACTAAGCAGCTTTGCTTCCTCCACATACATTATCCCATTCGTATGCTTTGAACTTGATTCAATGCATGAGATTTTTGTAAACTTTGGAATGCAGTGTTGTGATAGTTAATGATTGGCATAGAATGCTGTTGCAGAAGGCATTGTTCAGTATTGAGTAACAGGGCATGCAGGGAGGGGAAAGAGACTAAAACCATGAGCTTCAGGAAAGGTGAGTTAGAAGGACTTTAAAAACATATACAAGAAGCCTCATCATACAGAACATGCAGTCCCATGTACACTTCAACCGCTAGTGCATCTTTGTAAACATATACACAGCAGTGAGGTTTGGAAGCTTGCACTTTTTTCTTTAAAAAAAAAGAGAAAGATCAAGGAGCCATTGAATTTCCACATTAAAATACACATAATGAAAGATATAAACAGTGTACTTAAGATGATCCAAATGGGCTAGACTTAATTCCCTGCTTTTCACTGAATATAGCTCTATCAATGGCTTTTAACCAGCAGGACCACACAAAACCTCTATGTTTAGAAACAGTATACCTGCGAATACCCATCACCTTCATTTTCTGTAGACAGACTGCTTTTGAGACGCATCCGACTGGCCACTGTGGGAGACAGGATGCTGGGCGAGTGATCCAGGAAGGCTCTTGGGCAGCCAACAATCCTGCCCCCCGACAGCGCCTTTTGAATTAGTTTTAAAGAACGCAGCACGAACCCCTGCATTTCCTGGAGTGCAAAGGTACAAGTCTGCTGCTCTTTGCAAAAGAGCCAACATTTGCACTACTGAGTGAACCATTAGCCATGGAAGTGAGTTATCCAGAGAAAGTCAAAGACAAACCAACTGGGGCGAAAGCCAAAGACAAAGCCGGTCTGAGATGAACATTGGCAAGGTGACGATGCCAGATGCTGCTGCATTCAGCAGTCCCGTCCAGCCCCTTGAAGCAGTTTACCCCCTTATCCTGTACAGGGTGCCCTACCATCAGCCTCTTCCCAAGGCTCATGACATTCTTTGTCACACAATGCTCGAAGCATTACCCACAACGAACAGGCGAAAAATGTGCAAGCTACATAGAACTCTTCATCAGTAAGGTGGGGGAAACAGCCACTTCCCTGCACAGCAACCAGTACAAAGAGGCATACTGCCCGTGAACCTGGATGTTTCTCTTAACAATCATGGACTACTCCTTGGCTGCCAAGTGTTGCAATTTCTTGATCATTGCAATTGCACCTTTCCTTCCTTCAGGATCTGCAAAGGTTCCCCCCACCCCTTTAGGCTACTACATGAACCAACCTTGCATGAGATCCAGAGAAACAGCCCCACAGCCAGGATTTTTTTTGAGGGGGGTTGCCAATTAAATGCCCCCAAGCTTCTTCCCCAGCCGTCTTGGCTCATTCCTCTGGGAGCGCCTTTTCCCCAGAGCGAAACAGAGAGGATTGCATTAAGCCCTTGGGCTGGAGAAGAAAAGGGAAAGCAAGCAGGAGGAACAGTCCCCTTAGCAGCGGAAGCAGGCAAAAGTGAGCCAAGATGGGGTGAGGAATAGGCGGCAGTGGTGGCGAGCTGGTGGAAGCTCTGCCTGCACAAGCTGCGTGGCATGGAGGGCGCTGCAAATTCAATAGGGGGCACTGCCCTCAGCACCGCACTGCTGGCTATGGGCCTGCAGAGAGCCTCGCCATTCTCAGGGCTAGTCACTCCATCCACTCACCTGAATCCCAGTCAAATCTTGCAGCTCCTTTAGCGCAGAGTCAGCATCTCGCACAAGGATGGTGGCCATTCCCATCTCCCGAGCAGGCTTCAAGTTGGCACCAATGTCATCCAGAAGTATCACCTAGATTGAGGAAGCAGTCGGACTCAGGCATCAGCTGACAATCTTTCTTGAACGGCTTATCCAGAGGGCTCCCTGCATCCTTACCCTACTTCATTCAAGCACTTATTCACACTTAGGAAAACTGTCTTGCTAGCCTCTATGAGTGATATTTCACTGAGATTTATAATGGCAGAGTCTTCTATGAGGAAAAGAGGAGGGATTAAATGATGAGAAGGAGTCCTGCAGGTACTCAAGCCTCCCTCCTCTGAACCTGATTCAGGGGTCCTTTGAGATTGAGAAGGAAGCCCCCACATGATTCCCGAGCATATGCTGTCAGCCATGAGGACTAGAAACTCACTCTTTGTCCAGAATATCAACTCAAGTTTGTCAGGAGACTGAAACAGATACCCAGTCTTTTTTGCCCTGCCCTGGATGACCCAAACTAGCCCAATCTTGACAGATCTTGGAAGCTAAGCCAGGTCAGCCTTCATTAGTATTTGGATGAGAGACCACCAAGGAAGGCCAGGGTCGCTACATAGAGGCAAGCAATAGCAAGCCAATTTTGAACGTCTCTGGCCTTGGAAACCCTACGGGGTCAACATAAGTCAGATGTGACTTGATGGCGCTTTCCACCACCAGATTTAAGGAATATAGCTGGCAACAGTCAGCTAATTCTCTCTACAGGAAACCAGTAAGACCATCTTGCAACAGACCACCCTCCAACCAGTCAGTCCCTCATGGGGAACCATTGTTGCCAATCTCCTCCAGGTGAGGGCTGGAGACCACTCGGAATTACAACCGCTCTGCAGAAGGGAGGGCAGAAGTCAGCTGAAGTCAAAGGGGCAGATAATGGTAGGTTGATAGTTAGCTGGGAAGGAGATGGGGTTGCCAACTCCAGGCTGGAAAATTCCTGGGGATTTGAGGGGTGGAGCATGGAGAGGGTGGGGTTTGTGGAGGGGTGGGACCTCAGACAGGTAGAATGCCATAGACTCCACCCTCCAAACCAGCCATTTTGTCCTGGGTAACAATTGTTGCCAATCTCTAGGTGAGGGCTAGAGATCACTCAAAATTACAACTGCTTTTCAGGTAGCAGAGATCAGTTCCTCTGAAGAAAACAGTGGACTGTCATTATACCCTGCTGAGGTCACCACAGCAAATTGACACTGTTTGCCCAAAGCCAGAGCACTCTCCCAGAGCCTCTTTCTAGATCCCGTTGTATTTATTGCCACAACGGGCCTTATTTCTAGTTTCACATAATCCAGTGTCTTGGAATGCCTTGCAGTCAGCCATTACTATCCCAATTTCTTTAAGGGGAACAGGCAAAGCTGGCACTGGATTGGCATGGCTGGAAGTCCACAGCCTGCCAGAGGGCCCTGACCACAAGCACTGCGTGACTCCACCATTTCCCAATGGGAAAAATTCCTAATGGGAGTAGGGGAAACCAAGATCCAAAATTCCTTGGAGGGAGCAGAATAGCAACTCTCCCATGGTTTTTGGCAAAAGGAATGCGCGAATGTTGCACTCCACTTCCCCCAGAGAAGCTGCAACAGAAATGTAGGTAGAATCATGTATGCAATGGAAAAGCCTATGGACACTCTGGAAATAAGAGCCAACTTACAACCAGGACAGATATTTGATATGAGGATCTGAACACAGATCTCACATATGTAAGCCCAGTTCTCCGCCCACATTGGCTTCACTCAGGATCTCAAGCCATCTCTAGTGGTCTCACTTCCACTGTACCTCATAAGGAGCAACTCCATATCTCTCTGTCACTCAGAAAGGAATAAACCAGCCCACTTCCACAAGAACGAATAAATTGAGAAAGCAGCGTGCAACTTGCCTCCTGAGCTTTTGCCTTCAGCACCTCCAGGGTATACTCATAGATCTTGGGATCTGGTTTCTGCAGGCCAATGCGACAGGATTCAATCACTGCATCAAAGTACTTCCGCAGCAGACAGAGGACAAGTGCTGTTCTGTGGCGCTGGGGGCTGTCGTCAATCCAGTTGTTTGTAAGGACAGCAATCTTGAAACCTGAAATGTTGGGTGGAGGGGGATCAGCTGGCAATTCAATAGAAATGAAGGCAGGGGCAAGTAGACCCATGATTTCCGTGCTGTCTGTATGGCAAGGAGAATGTCCGTTCTGCCCCCAAAGTTAGGCACAGAATGTACATTGGTTCTTTCCATGCAGAAATGTATCTTCTAATGACACATTTTGCATGCACATACATATAAGTGGGCTGAGAACTTCACTCATTGAAAGATACATGAAAACAAATAATCTGGTCACTTAGGTTAGAAATGGGCCAGGTTCTCTTGCAATGAAGTCTTACACAGTCCTGCTTTGACATTCTCAAGAGTTCTACATTATGAACTCATTGGAAACACACTGGCTATATCCATTCTTAAGTGAACATATATATGGTCAAGCATAAGGTAATTTTTTCATTTCTTTGAATTTGTCCCTCATTTCTTAACTTCCCACGTATAAGCATGTCACACCATTTATTTCTATATCCCTATGTTTTACAAACAAGTTTTGCTCGCTTTAATAGAATCAAGTTGCAGAATACTACAATAAAAAGTTACAAAAAGGACTAGGGTTACCTCCCCAATCTGTAATTCAAAATTCAGTGCACATCCTGATCATAAGAGGGTGAACGCAGAAGAGTTTATGTACCTCCCAAGACTCCTACAACACAAACACCAGCTCCCCAAACCCCCCTATATTTCCTAACACTATTATGTCTTCACTCAGAGATTTACAAGGGACAAAACAGCAAATGTACCCCCAGTTTGCCCCCGAGTATCCCTTTCAACAATGGAAACCACCATTACCATTGTTTTGCAGAGTCAGGGCAGCCCGCAGAAGAGGCGAGTCCAGTAATTCTTCATTTGTCATGGCCTCAAAACCCTGAGCAACAGAGAACTTGTCTGGGAGGGAGAGTCCAGAGGCAGCCGCCACCTTCTTGCAATCTTCGTCTAACTCTCCCATAAGCTGAATTAAGCACATCAAGTTAAAATGTATTAGAACTAAAACAAAAAACTAAGAGGTGGGGGGAAAATATAGGGAAGCCCATTTTCAGATACATTTAGAAGAAGAGCTGTTTTTTTTAATAACCTGCTTTTCTCTACCATAACGAGTCTCAAAGTGGCTTACAATTGCCTTCCTTTCCTCTCCTCACAACAGGCACCCTGTGAGGTAGGGGGGACGGAGAGAGTTCTGAGAGAACTGCGATTGGCCCAAGGTCACCCAGCAGACCCTAAGAAAGGTAAGAAATTGCCAGCTTTGGAAGACTGATGAAAGATTGGGACAGGGACTTCTCTCAAAGACCATCTACCTTGTACGTTTCTCCAGAGAGCTCATAATGATGTCTCTAAGCCTAATCTATTTCATAGTGTTGTTGTGAGAATAAAATGAGGGAGAGAGAACAATCTAGACCATCTTCCATTAAGTTTTTGAATCCTTTTATTGGAAACTCTGGAAATTAAACAAGTCATCCAGATACGGATGTTTATAACTGGTTTTCCTTAATTTGTAAATGGCTTGCACTCTACCACTCCACTAAGCAAAGTCTGAAGACTCCCCCAGCATAAGTGTCTCTTCCTCTAATGGAAGGAAGCACTTAGGTTGGAAGGATGGCTCCTTAGGCTGGAAGAAGTTCCTCTACCCTTGAGAGCATCCAGTGTGTTTGAAATTTATATATATTGTTTTGATTGTATGAAATCGCATTCTACAAAATCAGAATTTTTTTTAAAAGGTTAGACAGAGAGAAGGTGACTAACTCATAGTTACACCGTGAGGTTGATGGGAAAGTTGGGATCTGAACCCAGGTCTCCCAGCTTGCCCCCCAGCACACTATACCACCTCTATTACTGGCACAGACCTACCAGCTCTATCACTGCTATCATATGGGATAATCTGGGTCTGCCTCACAGCAAAGGCTTAAGCCTCTCTGGAGCTTTTTCAATTCCTACGACCAGACAGGCCATTGAATCGAAGTAAGACTCATGGTCCACCAAGCTTGATATGCTTCCTAAGAATGGCCTGCATCTTTTTGGGTCAGTACTGTGCCACCCAGGCTGATCTGGGAAGGGAGAGGTTATGTTTTACACACAATTAGTGAAATAATAAAATTAAGGGAGAGTTAAATCATTTTAAGGGAGCTGTGGTGGCTCAAGTGGTTAAGACGCTGAACTGCAGGCTGTGGAAGGTCGGTAGTTCAACAGCTCGAGACCTGGGTGCCGCATGACAGAATGAGCTCCTGTCTCTAGTTCCAGCTCCTGCCAACCTAGCAGTTCGAAAGCAAGACATTGCAAGTAGATAAAGAGGTACCACTTCAGTGGGAAGGTAACAGCGTTCCGTGCGCCTTGGTTTTTAGTCATGCTGGCCACATGACCATGGAAACGTCTTCGGACAGCGCTGGCTCTTCGGCTTGGAAACTGAGATGAGCACCGGAACCCTAGAGTCGGATTCGACTGGCTTTCGAGCAAGGGAACCTTTACCTTTACCTTAAATCATTTTAAACAGACATATAAACACGCAAACATGTCAAGCAGAATCAAAGTGGCTGGAATGTCTTTCAGCTCCTCCGTCCCCCTGGTTTTGTGTGACACCACGAGTAGTATAAAGAGCCTGCCCAACGCAATCCGGTACCTTCCTAACCCCAAATCTGCACCAAATCCCAGCCTTGCCATCACAGATCCTGTGAAACTGGAGGGATTAGAGCTAGAACCACCACAGGTGTGGACAACCAGCAACTCGACAACTGACCTCCCCCTGCCCCCCCAAGATAGAGTCTTACCTGAGTCAGTCCAATTTGACCAAGCATTGCTCTGGAGAAAGGCCCATCCTGCCCTCCTTGCAAAAAGACATCTTGGAAGAAGCGACTAGAAGACGAAAGTTGAAAAACAAAGTTAGGACTGAAGATGGCCACACTTCAAGTGCTGCTTGGGCCCAGCGCACAATACTAGTTTCCTGAAAACTGCGCAGGGAGGGCGGAAGCATCTCCACGTTTTATGTAGCACACAGCTGCAGGGACACCAGCATACAACCAGCATTTTCCAAAGCAGGCAAGCGATATGTGGGCAACATGCCTCCATCTTTCTGTGCCTATATATGGGAACTCTGTACATGGACCTATCAAGGCACAAAGCTGAGAAAGAAAGAGATGGGGGAAACATGACTGCCTTGCTATGCGAGGAAGAAAGATGAATGAAGGACACCCAGAGGCCATTCCTCTTCAACCAGAAGAAGAGAAAGGCTAGGCAAAACCTCACACAAGGCCTTGAGATGGGAGGAGCTGTGTGAGGTTGGCAGGAAAGCGGCAGGCCATAAGAGGTTTGGACTCTGAGCGTGGAGGGGGGGGGGAAACAGCCCAGCGAAAGGGGTCAATTATGTGCCAATCAAAGCCGTGCCAGCCAGCTTTGTACTGTGAACCAAGTTTGAACTTTAAAGCTACAAAGATCTGCGGCATCACTAATCTAATCAAAAATACTTTAGCACACACCTATTTATTTATCGTCTTTACTGTTTTTTGCAACCGGAGTCAGAAACAGTAAAATTAGCGCACACATAAGAACAGCCCAGCTTGAGCAGAGTGCTTCGTTTCTCACAGTGACCAACCAGGGAACGACAAGAAGCTCAAACAGAGCATGAAGGGAATTGCCTCCCCTCAGAGCTTGCTTTTTTTTTTTTTAATAAAAAAAAGAGGTGGCGGAACTCTCCAGAGGGAAATGAAGTTTTCAGTCTGTATACTGAAAACTCATGAACTTTTAAGCATCTTTAAAAGAATTTTGTCAAAATGTTCCAGAACATTCTGACACATTCCCCCAGAAAAAAAAAGACCTGGCTTCCCCACACTGTTCCTTTCCTCACTGGAAGTGTGCTCTGGTTAGTCCCTGGACGACTTGGTTGACATTGTTCGGCCCCCTTGCCATCTCTATAATTTGAAATGGGGTGACCGGAAAATGTATGCTGTATTTTAAGTGCAATTCCATCACAGGTTTATACAACAGCATTACAATAATGGTTGTCAAATCTTCCAATGCTAATAAATGCAAGCATAAGGTTTATCTCTAGCTACAGCCAAACACTGAGACAACACTTTACTGATTTATCTCCTGTAACCTCAAAATTCCTTCCCTGGTCATTTACTGCCACTTCAAATCCCATTCAGCATACTCATGAAGTTAGGATTTTGTGCCCCATTATGGATTACACTGAACCACAATTGCAATAAAACATTTTGTTAAGAGCATATTAGCTAGAAGAGTTCTAAAATCTTTCTGGAAGCACAAGATTGGCTCGTTTCAGTGGTAAAACAAAAAAAAAAATGACAGCCTCACTCTCCCTCCCTTCCATTTTCTTTTAAGACTAAGCCAATGTGAAAACTTTCCATCATCAAGTGCCCTAATATAAAGAAAAAATGGGCTATACATTGAATGGTCTCACATACCATCTTCTAAACAAGATAATACTTTCTAATCCTTTGTAATTAAGGCAGTATCACTATCAGTTTGACCCAAGATCTGCTCCTGGCTGCATCTTGGCTACATTTATTGTTATGAAAAGTAGCTGCCATTTCTCCACAAACTTGCTTAAGGCAGCTCACAGTGTAAGAGCAAACACAGTAGCACCCACCACCATGTGCAAGCTTCTATCCTTTTCACCTGGCATTTAATTCCTTGCCACCCCTGTAGGAATGTTTTGCAACTCTGTGGTGCCCAGATCTTTTGTGAATGTTGTGAAAGCGTAAGAAAAGCTCTGCTGGATCAGACCAGTGGTCCATCTAGTCCAGCATCCTGTCTCACACACTGGCCAACCAGTTCCTCTGTCTCACACACTGGCCAGCCACTTTGGTGTAGTGGTTAAGCGTGTGGACTCTAATCTGGGAGAACCGGGTTTGATTCCCCACTCCTCCTCTTGCACCTGCTGATGTGACCTTGGGTCACATCAGCACAGATCTTCCTGAAAGAGCAGTTTGTCTCAGCCCCACCTATCTCACAAGGTGTCTGTTGTGGGGAGGGGAAGGGAAAGGAGTTTGTAAGTCGCTCTGAGACTCCAAGTGAATCCAATCTCTTTTCTTCTTCTTCTTCTTCTTCTCTGGAGGGCCAGCAACATTGTCAAGTGCCTCTGAATGTGGAGGTTCCCCCTCAGCCACCATGGCTAGTAGCCACTGATAGACCTGTCCTCCACGAATCTATCTAATCCTCTTTTAAAGCTGTCCATTCCGGTGGCCTTTACTACATCCTCTAGCAGCAAATTCCACATTTTAATCACTTCTGTGTAAAGTAGTATTTCCTTTACATCCTGAATCTACTGCCTATCAGCTTCGTTGGATGCCCTTGAATTCTAGTACTTTGGCAGAGGGAGAGTAATTTCTCTTTGTTAACTCTCTCCACCCCATGCATAATTTTATAAACCTCTATCATGTCCCCTCCTTAGTTGTCTCTTCTCTACACTGAAAATTCCCAGACTCTTCAGCCTTTCTTATAAAGAAGGTGTTCCAGCCCCCTAATCTCCTCGATTGCCCTCTTCTGTACTTTTTCCAGCAGAAGGGGAAGGGGAAGGGGGAAGAGGAGGAAGATTAACTGCCTGATCTTGTTTTATTTATACCCTCCCGTTCAGATAAGAATTGCTTACCCAAGCAGCTCATATCAATCAAAGGAGACAGTCACCTGCCTTTAGGGCTACAGACTCAAGAGACAAGGTATATCAGGGAAGGAGAATGGACAAGGGTGAAGTTCATCGTAAGGCAGCCCTTGCAATCAGAGCAAAGGCTCACAGAGCCCAGTATCCTATTTCTACCATTAGGCAGTCAGACGCTTCTCGGAAGCCCACACATAGGCCCCGGGCAAGAAGAGCCTACTCCTTTTGGCCTCTAGCAATTGTTATTCACATACACGCCACCTATGACAGTTGCAGGCCCTAGACAGCACAATCTTTTATGCCACCAGGGCTTGCGGGCACAGAAGCTACCAATGCCTACTCTCGAGGGCTAAAGAGATTTCAGCAGAGCATACACAGCCCTAAAGGTATATATTTGCCTGCCCATCTGAAAAGTACACAGACAGAGAGTGATTTCAGCAAAGCGTACTTTATTCAATCAGGAACAAGACAACTTTGGCCGGCTCGCAGGCCGGCTTATATTTCCCCAGAAACCACCACCCAAAACACACACACCCCACTTCCCAATAGGTTATTTACAGTGGCCAAGAGTCCCATTGGCTTCTCGGCCAGGAACCTAGCCCCCTGATTGGAGCGGGCCAGGATCCGCATAGTCCATTGTCTCTTGGAGCGAAGCTAGACGGTTGCCCCTGGACATGTCTGGACTTGTCTGGACTTGATACACTACAACATCCTAAAAGCGCTTAACTCCTTTATTTTGGAATGGAATGAAAGCCCAGAGGAAATAGCAGCACAGACTTTAGCATAGACATCTTGTCTCTAAAGATCAGGGCATAATTCCTATATGAGCTGTTAACTTCTTCTGCCACTCCATCCTATGTGCCTTGTCAACTAGTTAATATCGCTGAAAAGAGCTGGCCAGAACGATCAACAGACTGCCACACTCCCTTACAGAGGAAGCTCTTTAATGAAAACTCAAAGCCCTCAAAGCCAGAGAGTAAATACCACTTTGACACCATGTTCCTCTAGACTGAGAACACAAAGATTCACGAGAAGCAGCTGGCCATCCCCATAACAGTTAAGCACAAGCACTGGATCGTCAGAAGAGGGATTAAGGTTTCAGGGACAGAACTGCAGCCCAAAGTGCATCCTGTATTCTTCTCGTTTCCTCTAAGGGCAGCGGCGGGGACAGGGACAGACCAGAAGGTGTCATCTTCAAACAGACAGACGCAGTCCGTTCCTAGGGAGATGGGACAGCCTGTCTTGATGATACCCACAAGGGCTGGCATTCTAGAGAATATACCATTCTAGAGAAGCCTTAAGAACTAGGGCATCTGGATTTTCATCCCAGCCTCCTTGGGTGATCTTGTTAGGCAGCAAAAAAACAAACAGGAGCCTCTTGGTAGATTTTATTCTGCTGATAAACCTTCCAGGGTCTGGATTTCCTTCGGGGTGATGGCGGAGAAGGTGGGGAGGGAAATCCTGCATCAGCTGTGGAGTCACTTGATGTGCTCAAGGCACACCAGCTATTTTTCAGTCTCTTTCCCAAAAGGAAACTGTAACAAGGCACAGGACTGATGTAACAGTGAACTAGAACAAAGGGACTTTGTGACTGGTAAAGGAACTTCTACAAGCGACTCCAGTAATGGGCCTTTTGTCTCCAATTTGGGATTTTAATTTTGTAGATAAAGCATACAGGATACCATGCAGACAACTTTGACCCCATCTGACCACTAGAAGCCAAGTCAGCCCGAGGGAACTGCACTTTCCTTTTGCCTGCAAACAGGCAGGTTTTGACACACATCATTAGTGGGGTCTTGCTTTGGGGACCACTGAAAGGCATGGCAAGCGGTCTTTCTCCTAGAGGGGCACAGCCTGCCTCCAACCTGGATACGGCAAGCAGGGTCTTGCTCAGAGCAAATCTGCTTAAGATCGGAACTGGTGCCACAGGAGTCCAATGGGATGTCACTGCTGCACAATGGTGGGAAATACAAAGAACTATTTACACAGGCTTGTGGAGAAGCATCACATTACCATCAACGACGACTATTAATATCTGTGGGGGAGGCTGGCTGCAGTGAAATCGAGCCAAACCGCCCAGGAGAATGTAATCGCCTGAGCCTGCATGACACGTCACGCCATCTTGGTTTCTAATTACTGAGTGCACTTTATTCGGCAATTGCCGATTGTTTAAATGTTTTAACAGTGTTAAATGTTAAGTTTTAAATGTTTTAACTGTATATGAATCTTGGCACATTGTGCCAGGCAATGTGAGCCGCCCTGAGCCCGCTTGCGGGGAGGGCGGGTTATAAATATAATAAATAAATAAAAATAAATAAGATATTCAGTGGTTCTTCCCATTTTAAAAATATGAGGGGGGGATTGTACCTATGAAGATACTTGTCAGACCACTTGTCCTGCACTGTCTGGCTTAAATGGTAGGAGGAAACTCATGACTAGTTCACACCCTAAACTGAAGTGGGTCGCACAAACTACAACCCTTTTGTTAAAACAGAGAGGAAGAGAATGATGAAGAGAGAGGGGTACAGAAAAGTTGCCTGACTTGAACTGATTTAACACCCACAGCTCCTAGAGAAGTCCAAGCGGGAGGCTAGAAACCTCTGACAGCTCAGCCCCTCTTCACCAAGCTATAACTTCTCAGCATTTTTGAGGGGAAACCATGACAGTTAATTGCCTTTATACCAGTTTAAGTTAAATCTGTCTAGTAAGGATTATGTAGAAGCCAAAAATGAGAGCTCACGGGAGGAAGTGGAATTCCAAAAACAACATCCGTGACAAAAATAATGAAGAGTCAATAAAGATAAGTTGCAAAAACGTTTACTGTAGTAATTTCTGTAGGATTATGAGTCTCTGACAAAGTCTTTAAGGTGCCATTAAAAAAAACTTTCTTGATATTCTATTACTGTGCTTTTCTCCCCAATGTGGACCCAAAGTAGATTGCATCACTCCCCCTTCCTCCATTTTATCTTCATAACAACCCTGTGGGGTAGGTTTTAAGATGTAAAATTTTTGGAAATTTTGTAGTAGTAGGGAAAAAACAGGTTCCGCCCCACAAAAAGGGAAACTGAGAAAAACTGAATTACTTAATCTCCTATTAACAGAAACCAATTTACTGCTTTAATATAAAGTATATCACATATAATTTAGTGATCATATTTATGGAATTTTAAAATTTTCTACAAGCAAATTTGCAAATAAGAGAGAATGAGCTGCAGTATTAGCCCATTTCACTCATTCCAAATGAAATAAAAATATTTCATAGGAATTATTAGTGCTCCCCAAAATTACCCTTTTTTTCCACTGGAAAAATGGATTGTCCCGCTTTAGAGGAAAATTCTATCCTCCCCTCCAGCCTCTCCATTTCTAGGTACGCTAGGCTGAGAGTGGTTTGACTGCCCCAAGGTCACTAAGCAGAGTCAGGATTCGAACATGGGTCTCCCCAGATCCTAGCTAGGCACTCTAACCACTATGCCACCCTGGCTCTCAAAAACCCTGCTTATTTTGCCTTTCCCTCAAGACTAACACAGTTACCTCTTTGGTATATAAACACCAAATGCACTCTCCAAAAACAAGAAGGACCTCTTATGGTCCAAAATTAGAATAATGTCTCTTCACAAGGTGTAGTAAAGAACAAATTGTAGGTCCGAGAACAATGAAGGCTACTGGTCTCCTGGTAGGGCTTCTCTAAGGCTCATCTTTTATAACTTGCTATCAGAGTTCATTTCAGCCAAAGTGCCTAGAGACGGAACCTTCTGCATGCAAGCTGTGAGCTCTCTCTTTCAGCTGTGACCCATGACCTCTACCATCAATTTTGTAGATTGATGCTTTAAACTGCCTTGAGGTACCCATTATGACAGGCAAAATTGGATATACATTATGTAAATAAATGAAACACAGCAAAGCTGTCAAATGAACAAGCTGATTAACATAAATATACACTGTGTTAAGTAAAGGTCAAGCTTAAATGGAAGAAACAAAGTCAGCATTTCCCAAGATTGATCAGTTCAAGCAGCCATCAAGCTGATGGAGAACAGACCTCTAACTTACAGCCACAGGATCTTATGGAGACTTCAGAAAAGCTTAGCAGACACAGAAGCCTCCTGAGGAGGAGAGGAAACAAAATGGAAGCGCTTCCAGTAACCAGCAGCAAGGAACAAAGTGGATCTAAGAGCAGAGAGAGAAAGCATGGCAGATATAGACCGATTGCCCATGAGCAGCTGCACCGCCCTCGCTGTTTCCTTCCCCCGATTGTATTCGTCAATTTCCCACTACTTGCTGCACGGCCGCATTTTGACCTGCATCTTCCCCCGATTTCCCCCACATCTTCTAGATCCCTCCCCCCTTTTTTGAGATCGAGAAGATGTGGGGAAAATCGGAGGATGCTGCGGCTGTGCAGCAAGTAGTGGGAAATTGATTAATACAATCGGGGGGAGGGAACAGCGAGGGCGGTGCAGCTGCTCGTGGGAAATCAGTCATAGTTTCAAATTTAGTCAGAAGGCAAAAGGAGTCACACGAAGTGATGCCTTCAAAAGCTGAAGTCAAAGCAAAAATACCAAATAATCTTGGAAAACTGGATCCTCAAGGTGGCAACTAAAATATTCCAAATAAAGTATAGATAAACAGTTCAATATAAACACACTTAACAAGGGAGGAGGGCCAATAACAGTTACTGGAGAACAGCAGCTTGCTGGGCTGAGATGTTGGCCAAGCATCTCCTCCGGTCACAGTCCAATTCTGAGTAGACCTATTTACTACTCTCCAAGTCTATCTATCCATTCTGACTCTTAAATGTGAATTTTTAAAAGTTAGTCTCTTTCAACACTCAGCTGACGACACAACACATTTAAATTGGCATCCACTGTAACATAAGGGGAAGGGTTGTGGTGGCTCATTGCGAGAGCATCTGCTTGACATGCAGAAGGTCCCAGGTTCAATCCCCAGCATTCTCCCTCATAAGGTATTGAGCAGAGGTGATACCATGAAAGACCTCCATCTAGGACCCTGGACAGCCACTGCCAGCCTGAGTAGATGATACCCAACTTGACAGAGTGACCCAGTGGTCTGATTCACTATATGGAAGAACAAAGTTTGAGTCCAGTGGCACCTTTAAGACCGACCAACAACGTTTTATTCAAGGTACTAGCAGTAAAGCCCGTTGTGAAAGCAATACAACGGGATCTAGAAAGAGGCTCTGGGGCAGTGCTCTGGCTTTGGGCAAACAGTGTCAATTTGCTGTGGTGACCTCAGCAGGGTATAATGACAGAGTCCACTGTTTTCTCCAGAGGAACTGATCTCTGCTACCTGAAGAGCAGTTGTAATTGTGAGTAATCTGTAGCCCTCACCTGGAGATTGGCAACAATTGTTACCCAGGACAAAATGGCTGGTTTGGAGGGTGGAGTCTATGGCATTCTACCTGTCTGAGGTCCCACCCCTCTGCAAACCCCACCCTCTCCAGGCTCCACCCCTTCAAATCCCTAAGAATTTGTCAGCATGTAGTTGGCAACCCCATCTCCTTCCCAGCTAGCCACCAACCTACCATTATCTGCCCCTTTGACTTCAGCTGACTTCTGCCCTCCCTTCTGCAGAACAGTTGTAATACTGAGTGCTCTCCAGCCCTCACCTGGAGATTGGCAACAATGGTTCCCTATGTGAGACTGACTGGTTTGGAGGGTGGAGTCTATGGCAGTGTACCTGTCTGAGGTCCCACCCCTCCTCAAACCTCACCCTCTTCAGGCTCCATCCCTCAAACCTCCAGGAATTTCCCATCTGGAGTTGGCAACCCTATCAGGATTGGCCCCAATGTGTTTTCTCCCAAAGGCCAAAGTAGGTGACAGGACCAAGCTTAGTTGCCTACCAACAGGCACTGAGGGGAATGTAGGGTTGCCAGCTCTAAGGAGGGAAATACCTGGAGGTTTGGGGGGTGGATTCTGTAGAGGGCCGGGCGACGGAGGCATCGGCCTTCTGTCGCCCGCCTTGCCCCCCCAATCTCGGCCCGGGCGACCGCGGCTCCCGCCAGCG
>NW_015159711.1:3913177-3964510 GCF_001447785.1 Gekko japonicus
GACATCCGGCCGCAGGGTCCGTTTCCCCCCACTCAACCCCACTCACTCCAGGGCCGGCGACTGGAGGTGCAAGCCTCCGGCTGCCGGGTCCGTTTCCACCCCCCCCACTCCAGGACCGGAGACAGGAGGCAGAAGCCTCCGGTCGCCCACTCCCTTCCCCTCCCCCACCACCCACTCCCAACAGGCACTGAGGGGAATGTAGGGTTGCCAGCTCTAAGGAGGGAAATACCTGGAGGTTTGGGGGGTGGATTCTGTAGAGGGCAGCATTGGGCGGGGGGGGGGCGGAAGGACTCAGCAGGTATAATGTCATAGGGTCTACCCTCCTAAAGCAGTCATTTTCTCTAGGGGAACTGATCTCTGTCATCTGGAGATCAATTGTAGCAGTGGGAGATCTCCAGGTCCCACCTGGAGATTGGCAACCCTAGGGGAAAGTCAGCTGCACAGCAGGGGGTTGAAGAGAATGGTTTGATGGCTGCTGGGCCAAGATTGGCAACAATAGTTCCCCAGGAGCCCCATCGTAAATGCACCAAACAATTCCTCAAGATTTTCCAAAACACTACTCTGTTTTGGGCTCCTGGGGAACTTTGAAGTAGCACCAAAGCTTTAAGATCTCTCCAGCTGTCACCTGGAGACTGGCAACAGCTTGTCTGGAGTGTGGGCAGCATGGCATTGTATCTGTCTGAGGTCCCCCTCTTCCTCCTCCTCCTCAGATCCCACCCTCAGCAGGCTTCATCCCTAAAATATCCTGGAAGTTTCCAACCTGGAGTTGGCAACCATCAGCCAACGTTTATCTGCCTGTCTGTCTTTACAACCCCCCCCCCACACACACACACAGCCTCTGCCTAGGGAGCAGCTGACATCATTCTCCTCTCCCAACTGAAAATTCCAACTGCCTTGGGGGGGGGTGAGTTTGAGGTGTGGAATGGAGTGTAGTCCAATCAGCTTCCATATGTAAATGACCTTGGAACGCTGGCCGGGACTGCACAAAGCAGCCAATGAACCCAGCCAGTGTCTTCCGAGTGGCAGTTTTTTCGGCCTAACACTAAAGGGGCCAATTTTAGAATTCTGGCACCCAAAACTCTTTTATAATAAGGGAGAGATAAGCTTTTGTGTGCATGCACACTTCTTCAGATACAGTGAAAGAAGACGTCCTCAACCATTACATATAGGTACGGGGGTTAGTTGCCAGAAAGGGCTAGTTAGAGTCAAGATGCATAAACTGAGATCGGGTTAAAGCCATTGTTAAGATCTGTGAATAGCAGTAAATTACCATACAAATACAAGAGTTAACAAACAGATGTATCTGAATCTGAAGAAGTGTGCATGCACTCAAAAGCTTATACCTTGAATAAAACGTTGTTGGTCGGTCTTAAAGGTGCCACTGGACTCAAACTTTGTTCTACTGCTTCAGACCAACACGGCTGACCACCTGGAACTGTTTTCCTGTCCAAACTAAGTGTCAGACAGGAACCATCCCTTAGTCCTAGAGGTCGCACTCTGCAAGCACATGGTCTCTGGTTCAAATCACAGGATCTCAGCAGCCAGCAGAAAGCTCTACCCGAGGCCACTGATGGTAGAAAATACTCAGCCAGCTGAGCCAGAGGTCTGACTGGGCCAGACTTGTAAGGCTGCTTGAGCTCTTCACCTCTAACGCTATAAAGCCATCACAGAACTACTAGAGAGCTGTGTGCAAGGGACATAAAAACTCCTTGCCACAAGGGGAGAAGGTACAAAGAGAGAGTCCGTTAAAAAGAGAAAAAGAAAAACTGGAGAAACAGAACTATCTGGATGAGCCATGGATGTACTGATGAATCAAGCACAACCAGCATATCCCATTTGTGAATCACAGCCCTGCCACATGGACAGGTTAGATGAAAACAAGCACGGGGGGGGGGGCGGTAATCAAGTTCTACCAATGTTGTATGAGAACACTGGCCTAGCGAACCCGCAGCCATGGTGAAACCTTTCTGCTGCAGGGGACTGACAGATAAAGGGTGCAAAATTTGGGAGCTAACATGTGGAGTTCCTGTCCCTCCTGTTTAACAGCTACAAATCTGAATGCATTACACTGGCTCTGGAAGAACAGTCCACCCTTCACTGATTTATTCCAGAGAAATTCCAGTGTTACTCCTGAACTGCTGCACAGCCATGCCTCTTTCACTGCTCTTCTGCCTGCCTCCCCCTCCCCCTTCAGTGGACCTCTCCAGCTGGTTACCTGGTCCATCCCACAAAAAGCAGAGAAAGCCTTGTCTGTTTCTTTTCTTTTGAAATATTATTGTATTTGCCAGGGCTGGTTAGTAAACAAGCCTTTCAGAAAAATAAAGTATTATTTTGAAGACACCTCCAACTCCCAATCCCAGGAAGCTGAAATAGTAAAAAAGGATGAATGGAAGAGGACGAAATAGAGAAAAATGAGATCATGTTAAGCTCAGTAAGGGGAAGGAGTTCAGGTTTCCAAAGAAAAAATATGCTGATAAAACAGGGATATCCTGCAGGGAGACAGCTGATGCCTTTCTTGGACTGCTTCTTTCTTTTCTTCGCAAAATCCCACCTGCTAAATGCCTCTATGACTGCATAGATGGGGAACAGCTGTGGTTCAATGGCAGAACATCGGTCTGACATGCAGAAAGTCCCCAGTTCAATCCCCGGCATCTGCAGTTGAAAAGATAAGGGGGTGGGTGATGTGAAAGACCTCTGCCTGAGACCCTGGAGAGCCGCTGCCAGTCTGAGTAGACAATGCCGATCTCAATGGACTGATGCTCTGATTCAGTATAAGGCAACTTCATATGTTCACATATCTTCCTTTGCTTTTTATTTATGTAATTCACAGCCTGTTTTTCCTTGCTGCAACTCAAGGCAGATTAGAAGATACAGAAAATGACTCAGTGTTCTCCATCACATCTTTATAACTCCACCCCCCACCACCACCAAAGGCAATACAAGGCTGTTTTAGTGGGGAGAAGCTAGCACCCAGATTATCACTTTAGCTTCATGATGAACTGTTTTCCAACTATTGAGCAAGAAGAGAGGGAATGGCCTGTTTTCTCCAGAGGCATCTTCACATCAACAAAAGTCTCTTGATCAGATAACATTAAGATACTAACTGGTGTTTTTTTTCTGATTAGCAATTCTCCTGTTTCTAGCAGGATGAGAAAGAGTTTTAAAGTGTAAGAAATGCTGGAATTCCTGTTGAATTCCCAATGTGCAATTTATCCCTAAAAAGAAGTTATAAACGGAGGGCAGTACCAGTTTGAATCAGGCTACAGTGCTGGGGGGGGGGGTTAACTTCTCCCTTATCTAGCCATTTCTACAATAGGAGATGGCCTTCAGAGTCTGCTTTAAGCCTTGAGGCGTGGTAGAGAAAGATCATACCTCTCTTTTCCCCCAGTAAGGCTTAGAACAGATTTGGGAAAGGGGAATTCTTCTTTGGGAAAACTCTACAGGGTTTTTTACTGTTTCCCCTCTTCTATACTATATGGCTGTGATGTATATCACACACACATACCCCGCAGCTGCTTTTCACAGCCCAACTGTATGCATTGAGTTCAGTAAATGAAATTCCAGCATCCTGTGTCATTTGACCCACAGAAGGAGGCATTTGTTTTGAAGATGGGTTTGCTTTCTGCACAGAACAAAAGGCGCTTTCAGATTTTTTAAAGTGTTTTTTCAAGGTTAGTTACCACCAATTTACACAGAACGGGTGCATCACATGCCTTATCATTTACCCAAAACATTGTATGTTACTTATAAGAAATCACAGGATTTCCTTTGCCAGTTTTACCTTTTTTACTTGAATGTTCAATTTAAGATTCTCTATTAACCAACTACAGTCTCACTTATTTAGTAGAGGACTGAAAGAGCTATTATCTAAAACTGGAGTCATATTGGTCAGCCATCAGAATTTGTTAGGAGCACATTTGCTTTGCATAATGTATTTCAGCTTGTTGAATGAAATGATTTCTCATGCATTCATTGCCATCTCCATTTTTGCTTGGAAAAGAGGCAAAGTTGCTACCTGAAGCCCTAGATAACATCATGAGCCTGCAAATTCAAGTAACACTTACAGAGGCTGCCTCAGCCACTATGCTGAAGTGGTTAGAGGGTCAAGACTAGGACCTGGGAGGCCTGAGCTCAAACCCTCACTCTACCATAGAAGCTCACTGGGTGACCTCGGGCTTGTCACTGTCCTTCTCTCTCTGCCTGATCTACCTCACAGGGTTGTTGCTGTGAGGACAAAATGGAGGAAGGAAGAACAGTGTTGTAGGAACAATGCTGTACGCCTGGTTGGGTTCCCAGTAAAATAATAAATGGCTATATTTGCACTACAGTTCGTCGTAATAATTCATGTTTCATTCATATTCTATTACCAAAAGCATGTTTTCCATCTTTGTTTCCAACAAATCTTGCCCTCTGCACTTGCTTATTTTCTTTTTTTTTTTGGTAAACAAATTTTTATTTTCTCAGGAATACAACATATGAAATTAAATCATTTCATTCTATCAATTGTCTACCCCATTCCCAGTTCCTCCCCTCCCTCCGGTGGCTTCCCGCAATGCTTCCACCCCTGCTCCAAATTACTTCATATCATCAACTATATCAATTTCTTGTCATTACAATCTAAAGATAACATCATTTGACTTAATATTGATCTAAACATATTAAGTTTTGTTTCACATCCCAGTTCTTTTCCAGATATATTTTAAAGTCACTCCATTCTTGAAAAAACACGTCTTCTTCTTTATTGTTCAGCTTCTTCGTAATTTTGTCCATCTCTGCCATGAACAGAACTTTTTGTATCCAGTCTTCAATTTCTGGCACTTTCTCTGTTTTCCAAAATTGTGCATAAATCATTCTCGCTGTTGTGATTAAGTACCAGAATAAAGTCTTTTTAGTTGTATTGACTTCTTCCATTTTCAGTCCCAAAAGCAGAATTTCCGGTGCCTTTTTAAAAGAGCATTTCAGAATTTTTTGCATTTCTTTGTGGACTTTTGTCCAAAAGTCAACTGCTTTCTCACAAGTCCACCACATATGATAAAATGAGCCTTCATGGCTCTTGCATTTCCAACACTTATTTGACATATTCTGGTTCATATTTGCAATTTTTTTCGGAGTCATGTACCACCTATACATCATTTTATAACAATTCTCTCTAACATTGGTACAAGGCGATATCTTAATAGAATTTTTCCACAAATATTCCCAGGTTTCAATAGACACTTCCGTATTCATATTTATCGCCCATTTTATCATTTGCCCTTTTACAGTCTCATCTTCAGTATACCATTTAAGTAACACTTTGTACATTTTAGAAATATTTTTCCCCCTCCACTCTCCCAAACATTTTCCATTTCATTTTTTTCCTCTCTAAAACCATATTTCCTTTTATCTGATCTAAAAAGATCAAAAATCTGCATATATTTCAACCATTCATATTCATATTCAATTTCATTCTGCTTTTTCATTACCCATTCTGTTCCCACTTTTTTAATTAGATCTTTATATGGCAACCAATCTTTATCTCTATGTCTTGAGTAAGATGTTAACACTTCCACTGGTACAATCCACAATGGTCTTACATCACAAAAGTATTTTTTATACCTCATCCATACCACAAATAGTGCTTTTCTTACCACATGAAGCTTAAAAAAGCTATCCATTTTTGTTTTGTCATACCATAAATATGCATGCCAACCAAATCTACAATCATGGCCTTCTAACCCCAGTAACTTATCATTTTCTAATTTCACCCACTGTTCCATCCAGGTTAGACAGACCGCTTCATAATATAGTCTAAGATTTGGTAATTGTAACCCACCTCTATCTTTGGCATCACAAAGAATTTTCATCTTGATTCGCGGTTTCTTGCCTGCCCAAACAAACTTTGATAGTTCTTGTTGCCACTTAAGTAGCAAATCTGTCTTACTAAGTATTGGTATTGTTTGGAACAGGAACATCAAACGTGGTAGGACATTCATTTTTATGACTGATATTCTTCCCATCAGTGACAAATTCATTTTGTCCCATTTCTTAAAGTCTTGAGTTAACTTAGTCCATAGTTTTTCATAATTGTTCTTATATAAGTCTATATTTCTTGCAGTTAACTCAATACCAAGATATTTCGTCTTTTTTACTACTTCACATTGTACCAGGTCTTGCAGTTCCATTTGTTTTTGTTTCGTCATATTTTTACAAATAAGCTTCGTCTTATTCTTATTCACATAAAATCCGGCCAATTCTCCAAAGTCCTTTATTTTTTGGAATAGTAACGGTAATTTGTCTGTCGGGTTTTGCACAATGAACATTACATCGTCAGCAAATGCTCGATATTTGTATTTAAGTCCTTTGTGTGTCAATCCCGTTATCTCTTGATCTTGCTGTATTTTTTGTAGAAGTATCTCCAACACCCAGATAAATAATAACGGTGATAGGGGACAACCCTGTCTGGTGCCTTTCTGTACCTTGAAGCTATCTGTCAGTTCTTTGTTTACATTCAGTTTAGCTCTTTGTTCAGAATAGATAGCTTCAATGCAATTTCTGAAGTGTTGTCCCACTTCTATTTTTTCCATCATTTGCAGCATAAACTTCCAGTTAAGATTGTCAAATGCCTTTTCGGCATCGATAAATAAAAAAGCTACTTCTTGTTCAGGGTGTTTCTCATAATATTCAATTGCGTCCATTACTATTCTTACATTGTCTCTGATCTGTCTCTTTGGTAAAAAACCAGCTTGGTCTTCTGAAATCACTGTTTGTAAATAGTTTTTCACCCTCTCTGCAATAATTTTTGCAAAAATCTTGTAATCATTATTCAAAAGAGAAATTGGCCTATAGTTTTTCACATTCGTTGGTTCTTGTCCTTCCTTTGGTATTAATGAAATAATTGCTTCTTTCCAAGAGTCTGGCACCTTCTTACTCTCACGTATATCGTTGGATAAAGCTTCCATGACCGGAACAATTTCTTCTTTCATTTTTTTATAAAACTTTGCGGTAAATCCGTCCGGTCCTGGCGCCTTCCCCAACTTCGCTTCTTCAATTGCCTTCCTCACTTCTTCTTTTTGAATTTGGCCATTCAGTAATTCCTGAAATTCGTTGCTTATTTTAAGTAACGGAACCTTGTCCAAATATTTTTTAATCTTCTCAAGATCTGTTCTATTTGCTTGGAATAATTTAGCATAATACTTGAAGAAACTTCTCTTTATGCCAGTAGGGTCAACGAATTCTTTTCCTTCTTCTATTATTTTGGTTATCATTCTTCTTTCTTTTCTAGCCTTAAGTTGCCACGCTAAAAATTTCCCCGGTTTATTTGCCCCTTCAAAAGATTTTTGCTGTAGCCTCTTTAAATTCCAATAGAGCTCCTGGTTTAAAGTTTCATTCAGTTGTTCTTTCAACAACTGTAATTCTCGAATAATCTTCTTTTTCCCTGGTTTCTTCTTTAATTCTTTTTCTTTTTGTGATATTTTTTCCAACACTACTGTTTGTTTTTGAAATTTTTCCTTCTTTTGCTTCGCATTTTGAGAGATGAGAATCCCTCTCATCACTGCTTTATACGCATCCCACACCACCTGAATTGGGGTCTCTTTATTCAGATTTTGTTGGAAAAATTGCTTTGTTTCTTCCTTTAACATTTCAGTTACATCTTTTTTATCCAACAAATCTTCATTAATTCTCCAAAGAAAGGATTTGTTCCTTTCTATAGAAGTCCACAAAACAGGGTTGTGGTCGGAATTACATCTTGGCAAAATTTCAATTTTATGTGTTTTCATTGACAATTCTTCTGACATCCAAATCATATCAATTCTGGAAAAAGAGCAATGTCTATTGGAATAAAAAGTAAAATCCTTCTGCGTCGGGTTCCATTTCCTCCATACATCCTCTAGTTTTTCCTGCTTGACTATTTCAAAAAAGTTCTTTGGCAATTTTCCACTAATTTCGTTGCCTTTTTGTGATCTTCTATCCAAACGGTCCACAGTTCCGTTAAAATCTCCGACCAAAATGACTTGTTCATAGGTTTGTCCTTGTAGATGTTCAGTTAAGTCCTTAAAGAATTTTTCTTTTGCTCCATTGGGTGCGTATAGATTGATCACCAATGTCTTTTTCTGTTGGATCAAAACTTCCACACCCACATATCTTCCATCCAAGTCTTTAAAAATTTCTTTAGGTTGTAAATCCTTTTTCACATATGTCACAACTCCTTTTTTCTTGTTTGAGGCCGAAGAATAAAATTCTAATCCAAATTTGACATTTTTTAAATATTTAGTATCGGAATTTCTAATATGAGTTTCTTGCAAGCATATCACATTACAGTTTTGTTTTTGTATCCAATGATTGATTCTTTTTCTCTTATTTGGTGAATTTAGTCCATTCACATTCCATGACAACAATTTGTAATCCATTGTAAATTTTAAGTTAAATTTCTCCAAAGGCATCTAAATTGTCTGCCTTAAATTTATATAAGTCCGTCACCGATCTGATCTGGACCCTCCCACTTTTGTAAGTAAAGGATAAGCCTTGTGGAATCTCCCATCTGTATCTGATATTCAAGGTCTTCAGTTTGTCAGCCAGAGGTTTATACCTTTTTCTATCTTGCAATACTGCTCGTGGGAGCTCTCTCATCACCATGATCTTGTTCCCTTCAATTTCGAACGGGACGGTAAATTGTTTCTTAAAGATGTCTTCTGTTGTTGCTCTTGTTACAAATTGTACAATTACATCCCTTGGTAAATTTTTCTTTTCCGCAATTCTGGAGTTCACTCTGTATATCAAATCAAAATCTGCTTCCATTGTTCCCTCTTCCTCTTCCAAGTACAAAGTGATCGCTTTTATCATTTCCTCTCTTATGTTTTCATTCTCTTTTTCTTTGATACCTCTAAATCTCAAATGAGTTTGCATTCTTCTGAACTCCATCATTGTTTCAGATCTCCTAAATTGCTGAGTCAAAGAATCCTGTTTCTCTTCCAATTGTTGCATTTTTTCCTCTGTCTCTGTAGTTTTGGTTGCACTAGCCTGTATTTCTTTTCTGACTCCATCTAATTCTTGCTTGATTGAAGTAATTTCTGTTGTAACCAATTCTTTTAATGCTGCTACATTTTTCTCCTGGGCTTCTTCAATTTGTTTCAAGTGTATCTGAGTTTGCTTTGCCATTTGCTCTTCCAGTTGCTGCTCCATATGTTTTTCTTGCACCCCCAACCTTTTCTCAATCTGCTCACCCATGGCCTGAATCGCCTCCATCATTCTTTTCTCCATCAATTCCATGGCTGCATACAATTCTTTCTTATCCTTCTCCCTCTCTTTTGACATTTTAGGGGTTGATGTTGAGCCTGTCCTTGGTCTCACAACTGGTTGAACGTCAGGGTCAGAATTGGTTCGTTTCGGTGCCCTTCTGGTCTCCGTTTTGGCGATTTCTCTGCGGTGCGCAAACTTACACAACAAGTTGTTTCTTCGTTTTTTATCACAGTTCAGGTAAGCGGCACGTTTATTGTTATCTACACGATCAAAACGGGTTTCGCATTGCTTCTTTTCACTCACTGTTGTTGCCCATCTTCAAGAGGTCGGCTGATGGAGAATTTAAACCGGTACACCGGCTCGAACGGCTGCTGTAGAGTTGCTCGGCACTTGCCTTCTTCGCGGGAGGAGATCAAAGCCTGTTTCCGCTTCTTCCGAAGCGGAATCACGCCAACCTAACCCTCCCTCTTAGGCGCTGCTGCCTGCTTGTCCCCCCATGTCCCCCCCCCTCTCGCTGGGGAGCGATGCGTTGGGCTAATAACTGCCCAAACTGTCAAAAGCGGCCGTCGCCCACTTCGCACAAGAGTGAAAGTGCGTCAGTCCTCCATCTTAGCTCGACCGGAAGCCTGCACTTGCTTATTTTCTAATGTTAGGCACACAAGCCCCTCTCTGTGAAACCAGCTGTGGTGTAGCGGTTAAGAGCGGCAGACTTTAATCTGGAGAACCAGGTTTGATTCCCCACTCCTCTACATGCAGCCAGCTGGGTGACCTTGGGTCAGTCACAGTTCTCTCAGAGCTCTCTCAGCCCCACCTACCTCATTGGGCTTCTGTTGTATGGAGAGGAAGGGAAAGTGATTGTAAGCTGCTCCAAGACTCCTTTGGGTAGTGAAGGGCGGTGTATAAAACCAACTTCTGCTGCTGCTACAATACTGATTCTCAGTCTTTTTCTATTTTTTAAAATTAAATTAATAAAGACGTAAGAGCGTCTGTCTTGTTTCTCAATGACCAATATTTTCAAAAGTCATTTTAATCCGAAGGTAATGTGTCTTCCCTTCTGGACACAACTGTTACAAGTTGTATTTTCAAAGACTGCTTAACCTGCTTTATAAAAGTCTAAAAAGATTTGCTACACACAAACACTGCACTGAATCAGACCTTCAGTCCATCAGGGTCAGTGTATCGTTTACTCAGACTGCAAGCAGCTCTCCAGGATCTCAGACAGAGATCTTTCATAAGAACATAAGATAAGCCAATGTTGGATCAGGCCAAAGGCCCATCCAGTCCAACACTCTGGGTCACACAGGGGCCAAAAATACCAGGTGCCATCAGGAGGTCCACCAGTGGGGCCAGGTCATTTGAAGCCCTCACACTGTTGACCCCCCCAAGCACCAAGAAGACAGAGCATCACTTGCCCCAGAGCCCCTATCTATACCTTGTGGCTAATAGCCACTGATGGACCTCTGCTCCGTCACCTACTGTGTGGTCCTTTGAACTGGAGAACCTGGGACCTTCTGCATGCGAAGCAAAGACTTTTTCACTTAGCTGCAGCCTCTCCTCAGCAGAATGGATTGTTCTTGATATGTTAGTAAATGACATATGGGAACAGGTAAGTTAGTAAAGGAGAGGGAAAAAATTGTGAGCAGGAACCCATGGACTTTTCAAGTCCTGCTGGCCCCACCTTGCCTAACCGAGCGGCTGGAAGCTTCCCTATCCTTCAACCTACTCCTGGAGGACTGCCAGCCAATTTGCCCCCAAGAAGCTCACACATCATCTTCAAAGTTTTGGTTGCAAAACACTCCTGCAAAAGTCACACTCTTAACAGGAGCTACTTGTTACATGCTCCCACGTCTTATGAAGCAATGGGCCAGGTTACAACACACTTTGATCCACTGCACCAAACACATGAGCTTAGGGAGGCCATGTCAACGCCCTCTCATTTAGCAAACAGGATGTCATTGTGACAGCCCTTTCTAAACGGCAGAGATGCAATACAGCAGCACTGCAAGGAAGGCAGAGAGGGATTCTGCAAGAAATGAGTTCGGCAGAAACTGGACAGATGGAATATAATGAACTTGAGGAGAGGGCTTGGTGGGAGAAGGTTAAAGAGCACAAAGCAGGGAAAGAAAGAAAGAGAGTGAGATACATGCAGTACTTTAAGAGGATTTCAACAAGTTCAAAGGGCCCAAACATAACAAGATGGACCGGTGCCAGGCTTCTGCAGACACAAAGACTTCTGCCCACATACTGCACCTGTTGGAGCATCCTGAAATGGCCCACTGAAATCCTACTCCTGGAGAGTAGCGACACCCAAGAGCAGGATTTCAGTGGCCATTTTGGGCTGCCACCAAACAGGAGAGCTACAAAATCACTGTCCACGGGGAAAACTCCTTATGTCTGCAGAAACATGCTGTTGGATCCCCTCCACTCTGGGATGTGTGAAAAAGCCTGACAAGTATGTAAAGACTATCCTGTTACCCACCCACCCCCCCAAAAATTAAACCGCTTTCATAAACTGATCTGCAAGCAGCAGAAAAGAGCAAGAGTCCAGCAGTACCTTAAAGACTAACAACATTTGTGGCAGGGGATGAGTTTTCGTGAGTCACTGCTCCCTTCTTCAGATACGGCTAGAAAGAAACAGACTAACAGGGCTACCCATCATGATCTGCAAGGTAAGTGAATCACGTGACGGACAAGCGAAGCCAAAATTCAGTCCTCTCCGATTCAAAGCTCTTGTAGCTAAACTTCAGAACCTTGCCCTATCACATTTTTGGCACAAACGCATGGTAATCCAGGTTAGAAGCAGTGAGTCAATACAAGCCACATTTTTAAAAAGTATTTATATACTGCTTTGGAGCATTAAAAGCAGTGTAGTAGGATTAGGATTTTTAGAAGCAGCGTTTTCTGTAGCAAAAGAGCATAAAAGAGTTAAATGAGAACCTCTCCCTCTGCCCACAACATCCTGCCCATCAAAAGTGGACCCAGCAGATGTATTTAGCAAAGCGGGGCAAGAAGTCTTGAAAATGTTACTGTGGTTTGGCTCAAAAGATTTAAATTGCTTTGCTGGGAAATAGTACAGAAATCCCACTTACAACAAAATCCTAAAGTGAACCTGTAAATTGCTGAACACTCTGGTACAGCGTGGAGTGGCACCACAGTGGTGTAAATCCAGCAGACACATCAGCAGCAGTATAGGGACCAGAAGTTAGACAGTGCCAAGAGATAGTGTCAGTGGGGCTACGGTGATGTGCTAAACCCCCTCAGCTCATCTCCCACCAGCAAAAACACTGGCAAAAGTATAAACAAGAGGGCAGTGTTCCCTCTAACCTGAGTTAGTGTGAGCTAGCTCACAGTTTTTTACCCTTCGGCTCACACATTTCTGTCATAGCTCACAAAGGATGGCTCCAGAGCAAACTAATTTATGCAGTAGCCAAATCGCTCGCTCACAACTTTAATGCCACTAGCTCACAAAGTAGAATCTTTGCTCACAAGACTCCACCCCTTAGAGGAAGCACTGCAAGAGGAGCGAAAAAACAAGATCCCCCCCCAAACACCATGTATACACTACACAGCTCAGAATACATACTACATTTGTCACCAAATCTGGCTCTCTTACACACTATATACCCGACTCTCATGACAGCTGTATAGCAACCAGCTATACCTCTCTGGCCTCATGATAGTCATACTTAGAACATGAAATCACACATAGAGTGACGGGAACTCTAGAGAAAGAACACTTTGCACAAAATGGGAGACATCTGCACAACAGCCAGGGAGGCAAACTGCTGACAGTGCTCTGCTCCAAACCCTTACAGGTGCTCCACCTCTAGACATCAAAGGTGAACTGGAGCCTTTATTCCTCCAACTAGGGATGCAAGGATAAAGCATTCCATACAGGTAAGCAAGGGAGAGGGACCCACTGCTACAAAACATCTCCATACATACAACACATACCAACTGTGCACTGGCCTCAGCAACTCTTCTTTCTTCAACAGATGTTATCAGTGTCCCCCATATAGGCAGGTACACACAATATGGGGGAGTCCCTGAGAGCGCGCTGGCAGAGCGTCACCAGGATGTCTATACAACCCCCACATGCAAGAAGGGGCAAAAGGGAGCCCAACCACAAGCCACTCCAACCACTGCTCCTGCAGGTCAAACATTCATGACACTTTTAAGCCCCAGGAGCAGCTCAGAACAAGCTGTAAGAACCTCTACAAAAGATGGCTAATTACAGGCTGGATTGCTACACTATCCAATATTTGAATCCCAAGGCGTGTTTCGAGGATGCAAAGGAACTGGAAAAGCACTTCACTGAACTTCCTTGAGATTAGCATAAACACCAGATTTTATAAGTACCTTTAGCTCAGCATAATTTAATAAGTACCTTTTTTTGTTCTAAACTAATGTCTGAAAGATACTTAACCAAAACTAGGTAGTTTTGATTAGCCAATGGACAGATTTCGTTTATTTGAATTAATTTATCAAAGTAAGGGTTCTTTACAAAAACCAGAAGTGGCAGCTAGCCTAGATTTCAACAACAAAGAGTTGACTGGGAGAGATCTTATGCAAGATCTGCAGCCTATTAAAAAAACCCCAACAGAAACAATTAAACAAATAGATTTACCAGGCTGGTTTCTTTCATTTCCATCTGCTTAAAGAGTTTATGCATTGTTCCCAAGCATTTCTGCCCTCTCCAGCCTCACCAACTCAAGGCACACCTATTGTAAGGAAGTACTGACCTACTTTAGAGGGTTGTTGTGAGGATTATAAGGGGACATATGTGTACACTGAACATTTTAGAAGTATTATATAGAAGTATTGCAAAGCAAAGGTGCAGTCTGAATTCAAGGGGGACAGCGCCCTTCCTGACTCTCCTCCACTTAAACCCCAGCCTGACACCACAGGATCTTTCTTTGCTTCGAACACTATTAATAGCCCCGCCTCATCACTGTCTATAAAACAGTACAGCTTGAGCGCTATCTGAACCACCCTTCAAATGAGGTCTAGCGTCTTGAGTACACAAAAAGTCAAAGACCACAACGCCTCTGAGCATGTGCAGATAGTACCAGACTGCACCCTTTCTCTTTATCAAAAGCAGCGATAAAATGCTCGTTCTCCCTCCAGTCTGCACCAAAGTTTCAATAACGGAGGGCGTATCTAAAGCCCCACGAACTTTTCCCGCCCCACCTTTGCCCTACAGAACTCTGAGCAGAATCGCTAACGGGCGGGCACAACAGGCACACTACGCATGAACAACTTCCGCGCGATTCTATGGTTCACGGTGGTCAAGAAGGCGAGGGGAAAACTTGGGCGGGCGAGACACCGACCCGTCCCTCCCCATCGGCTACCCACCCGGGCAGGCCCAGAGACCCCTCGAGGCGCCGGAAGGCTCCCTGTACACCGGAGCCGAAAAGAACACCGCCCAAGTCGAACACCACAAAGCACCGCTTCGCTGCCATCCCCTTCTCGGGACAAGCCTACGACACCTTGAAACAGGAGGCGGCAGCGGCTTCCACTTTAGAAAAATACTACCCCACCACACCCCCAGTCTGGTCGGCCACGCCCCCTTCCTTTAAACCTGCCGGACAACTCTCCTCCCTACATATTGTGCAAGTCACGCCCCCTCCCTCTGCCAAATCCTCTGGGTCTTAGTGCGACTGGTTTCATTACTGAAGAAATGCTCGAAGTCGCTTGGCCGGGTGCCCGCGGAAGGGGGGGGGGGGGGGGGGAAGCAGCAGCAGCTTTTTGTCTTCATCATCTGGTGCTTACTTAGGGATACGGAGCATTTGCCTCAGAGGGATGATATGGTGCCTTTAGTGTGAAGGTGGTGCACGTATAATGAGGGGTATGAAATAATACACAGCAGGCTGAGGGAAGTTCAGAGGATCACGGAGCAAGTCACACTGAAAGGTCCCTGCAGTGTTACAAGCAGACCTGCAGACATGACCATAATCCACTACAGGTGTCCCCTTATTCCCAACTTTCACTGTTATCAGTGGGCAGTGGTTCAGGAGAAGCCGATGAGTGAGCTAAGAAGAAGAAGAAAAAGATAGTTTTTATACCCCAGAACAAAGTCTGAGTCCAGTGGCACCTTTAAGACCAATAAAGTTTTATTCAAAGTATAAGCTTAAGCCACTTTGTCAAACACAAGGACACACTTTTCTCTGCCCCCAAGGAGTCTCAAAGTGGTTTATAATCCGGGCCCTGCGGGACCTTGTGCAGTTCTGCAGGCAGGGTTAGCTCACTCACTAGGTGAACTAGGCATTCGCCTAGGGCGGGCAGGCCCTTAGGGCGCCAAACTGCACGGGAATGGCCCCCCCCCCCCACGAGAAGGGCCTCCTTGAATGGGAGGGGCGGGGGAGCAGGCCCACAGACATTAAAGAGGCCGGGGAGGGGGGGGGAATGAAACCCTGTCCAAACAAGCTGTTTGCAATTTGAGGCTTTTGCCTTCCAGCGTGGGTTTCCACCTTCCGCAAAAGTGCCCGGCCGAGGCACCCACCGGCCATCTCTGGGGAAGTCGTCTTGTTAGAGGGTGTATGTCGCAGAACAGCTGGTCTCGCTTGCGCTGCACAAAATGTTTTTAACAAACTTGCCTGTATAAATGGTTACACTCCTGTGCAATGTTCCCTCTAAGCTGTGGAGTCCTGTGAGCAAAAATACTACTTTCTGAGCTACTGGCATTGCAGGGGGGCGGCACACAGGAGGGCGGTGCACGGGGGGTGCCAGAAGGGATCCTCGCTTAGGGTGCAAAATAAGCTGGCCCTGTAAGAAAGAGTTCCGCAGGGCCTGTAAGGAGATCCGGGCCCTGCGGGACCTTGTGCGGTTCCGCAGAGCCTGTAAGACAGAGCTCTTCCGCCAGGCTTTTGAGTGGGAGCTGCCGCCGCCACTATCCCACCATCATGGTAGTGCTTCATTGTCAGCCCCTATCATGGGGTGCAAGCATCGGCTGGCAGAAGCATATAGAACAGTACTGCGGGAGACCGCGCTATTGAGACAGCTGGCCGCCAAATTGGGTTTATTGTTTCCCATCTTGGGTGACTTACATAGGAAGATTAGAGCACCTTGATTATTGTATGGGTTTTTAAATGTTGTTTATTGTATTTTATCTATTTAATTCGGCTTTGCCGCATGTTAGCCGCCCTGAGCCACTGGGAGGGCGGGATACAAATATAAAAATAATAAATAAATAAATAAATAAATAATCTACTTTCCTTTCTCTCCCCACCACAGGCACCTTGTGAGGTTGGTGGGGCTCAGACAGTTCTGAGAGGATTGTGACTGACCCAGCAAGTTTCATGTGGAGGAGTGGGGAATCAAACCCAGTTCGCCAAATCAAAGTCTGCTGCTCTTAACCACTACACCATGTTGGCAGTGCTGGCCAGGACTGAGTTGAGCGGTCCCTGCAGAGCTGCTGAGTAGAGTTGCAAATTTTGGCTTAGCAAATTCTTGGAGATTTGGAGGCAGTGCCCAGGGTGGGTTAAAGGGGGGAGGGGAGCAGGGATGCAATATCACTCTAGGACTTCTGTTTCTTCTAAAGGCTATGGTATACCATAGAGTCCACCCTTCAAAGCTGCCATTTCTTCCAGGGGCATCCAAACACAACATATTGCTGCACAAGTTCATAAATTGAAACTTAACAATGATGATGTTTTTTAATATTTCACTAGATAATAAACAACAATGAGAGACCGAAGTCTTCAAGAAACAAGAAGCAAGGACGAACTTTCCCAAGCTTGACAGTCCGTTTCGACCTGCGTCTTTATCAAACGTCCTGTGAAGAATAACAACTTTGGTAACAGGGGATATCAACTTCGGAGAAAGTTTACAAAAAATTCTTCAATAAAATTACAATAATATATACATACAGTTTGTGGTGTTTTTGTCTTCAGATCATGAATTTCAAATTTATGTGCATCAATTCTATAAATATAAATATATTCAATTAAGTATTTTAAGCAAATTACATCAATAAATATTCAATAAAGTCATACAGCATTCAAAAAGTAATGTGTTAAAAACTTACCAATAGTGGCTAATCATAGCTCTAATATACATCAGTTCCTTCCGGATAATACATCTTAACTTTGCTCTACAAAGACCTTCCTTATAAGTGGTTACAAGCATCACATGTTATTTTAATATTACAATAAGGGGAGGTCAACGTACCATACTCCCATGTCACCTGTAATGATGCCTAAAGGACTGGCGATATCCAACCCGAGAATCCCTCATTGGATCTAAGTAGTTTCATTCACCCAAGAAACAAGACAGGTCTAAAGCAGCATTAAGCTCGGCAGGTTGTTCTGATCTAAGTCTGAATGTCCAAAACGCCTCTCTCTGCAATAACACCCTTTTTAAATCTAAAACGGTGTAGGGGTTATTTCTTATCACTTCCAATACTAGACATTTGAAATCATTAGGGTCGTGATTTGCTTCCACAAAATGCTGAACCATTGGGGCTGTGAGATGCTTATGTTTGATCTTAGATTTGTGTTCCAGAATACGGGTCCTCAACATTCTAGATGTCTGTTCGACATACCTACGTTGGCACGTACAGATCAATAAATAAAAAATGGATTTAGTGGCACAGGATGAGAATTGTCTGATGGGTTTCTTTAAATTAACATCGGGAAAATCCAAAGTGTTTGTTTCCAACATTGACGGACATGCGGCACACCTGCCGCACCTGTGGTGTCCAGTCAAGGAAGTTTCCTGGTATTGCATCTTAAAGGCGTCCGCCCTCACCAGTTTTTCTCTAAGGTTTTGAGTCCTTCTAAAGCCCACTCTAGGTGGAAATTGACATGCTGTGATATCACTCAGGATATGCCAATGTCTAATAACGATGGCTTTGATGTCCTGGGCTCTGTTTGTATAGTCCAGTGCCCAGGTCAATCTATCACTGTTCTCCCGTCCCTTTCTATCCTGAAACAACTCATTCCGGTTGCGTCGTTCTGCTCTCCAGCAAGCATTCTCAATGACCCAATCAGGGTAGCCCCTCTCACAAAATTGAATTGCTAATCTGTCGGCTTCCTGCCTGAAATCCTCATTCAAGGTCGAATTTCTTTTTATTCTCAAAAATTGCCCATAGGGCAAATTGTGTATCAAATGTTTAACATGGTGTGATTTGTAATGTAACAGAGAGTTCCTGTCTGTTTCTTTGTGAAACGGGCGAACCACCAGTCTTCCCTCTTTAACAAAGACAGTAGTGTCAAGAAAATTAATTTCTGTAAAGCTGGCATTGTAGGTGAATTTAATGGATTGATGCCATTGGAAAAAAGGTTCCACCATGTTAAATTGATCAAGAATAAGAAAGCAATCATCTATACAAATACAAATACAATACCTTTATTGGCATAAAATCATCTATATAACGTTTGTACATAACTATATTAGCAAAAAAAGGATTGAAATTAATATTAGTGATCCATTGTTCCTCAAAAAATCCCATAAATAAGTTGGCAACACTGGGTGCAAATGAACTCCCCATGGCTACACCCTTCACCTGGAAATAAAAATCAGATCCCAAACGAAAAAAACTCTTATCAAAAATAATGTCCACCAGGTCCAACAGAAAATGTGTGGGGGGAATTTTTTGGGGCCTTTTTTCCAATGTATTCAGGAGAGTCAATCTCGTCTCTTCATGGGGGATGTTAGTGTACAGTGACCCCACATCCATAGTCATAAGTACTGCCCCACTGGGAAACTCCTTGCCCTCTATGATTTGGATAAAATTGCGCGTGTCTTTGATGCAAGACGCCAATTCACCCACAGCCGGTTGGAGAAAAGAGTCAATTCAATTCAAATACCTTTTATTGGCATAGAATATTAAAACATTTCCCAATAATACAGTCCAAGAGAAATTATAAAATAGATAGTCGTGGGTATGTCAGGCCTAACTCAAGTTGTCACAAGTTAGATTTGACCATACAAAAGATGCCTGAATCATAAAATAAACTGGCATTCCAAACTTTTAAACTTAAGTTTTTAAACTTATAAATTAAGAATCATTAATATGATCAGGGTTACTCTTCCGTTTTATAAAACAATGGAGAAACTTAGCGGTCAGTTCAATGATCTCCAGATCTCGTGAAGCAAGGAGAAATTGTACCTTGATTCTATCTGATTGGCCTGCTACCATCCTAAGGGGGGCTTCTATACACTCCACTCGAATGTCATTTAACAATTTACAGTGTAAGAGTACGTGGTCATGGAGAAAAGAGTCTACATATTTAGATAAGGGCTCCAATAGGGAGTTGGTTCCCGAAACTATGGGCCTGCCAGGGGGTGGGTCTCCGGGTTTATGAATCTTTGGAAAAATATAGAAAATTGGAGTCCTATGGTATTTTTTATGCAGATATTCTGCTGTCTGTGCCGAAATATAATCAAATGATAGCCCTTCATTGACAGTGGTTGAAATAATCCTAGCTACTTCATTCGTGGGATCGTAATCAATTTTGTTGTAAAAATTTGTATTGTTTAATTGCCTATAAACTTCAGTTAGATATTTATCCTTGTCTTGAATGACAATGGCGCCACCCTTATCTGCACTCTTAATAATGATGTTATCCATATTAGCCATTTCCATAAGACTATCCCACTGTTCTTTAGACATGTTATACTTCTTAGGCAAGCTCCTTAATTCCAATCTTCCAATATCTTCCAGTACGCGCCGCTCAAAGACGGAAATAGATGAATGGTAAATCATAGGATTGAATTGCGATTTTATTTTGAAAGGATTAGTATAAGTAAGGGCAGACCCTTCAAACATGACTTTTAATTTAATTAATCGTATGTGTTTAAAAACATCTATTCTAGTCTGGAACGCATCGTATATGGGGGCGTACACAAACCCTAATCCTAAATTCAATACTTCCGACATTTCCCTGGTGAGGCACAGACCGGATAAATTCACTATTAATTCTTTTTCTTTCCTCTTTTGTAGCCATAAGTTGGTCCTGTGTCTGTCTTGTTTTTCACTCTCCGTTCTAAAAAAGGTCTCCTATAATAGTTCTCTTCACCAGAGGTAGTTGCCGAATCCTCGGCTTCAGTGGTGTCCATGTCGGAAACCACCTCCCTAGTATCTGCCCAGGACACTCTCTTATTAGAGGGGGAACAGACCTCTCCTCTAATCTGGTGGTCAGTTGTCATTCTGGGAGAACTCCAGGGCCCATCCTGACATTGGTAAGTCTGCTCCTGGGGCTTGGCTCTGCTTGTTCCCATCTGCGACCAACTGGAAATTTTCCTTCTAAATGAAATGGCTGGCCTGCCTTGTCACAGGGTAGACAGAGGAAATGGCTGGAGAGAACTTTGCCTCCCACACCCCAAAATATTAAAACTTGAAATCATCACTCAAGGTCACCCATCTACTCATCAACCCAAATAATATGCCAGGGAACCCGCAGCCAGCTGATTTGTTAGAAGTGTGACTGTGTTTTAATGTTTATTAATTTTAAATTGTTTACATTGTTTAATTTAATTGTATTTATTGTATGTTTTATGATGTTACCTGCCCTGAGCCTGCTCGCAGGATGGGCGGGCTATAAATAAAATTAATGAATGAATAAATCTCTCCCTTATTATAAAAGAGTTTTGGGTGCCAGAATTCTAAAATTGGCCCCTTTAGTGTTAGGCCGAAAAAACTGCCACTCGGAAGACACTGGCTGGGTTCATTGGCTGCTTTGTGCAGTCCCGGCCAGCGTTCCAAGGTCATTTACATATGGAAGCTGATTGGACTACACTCCATTCCACACCTCAAACTCACCCCCCCAAGGCAGTTGGAATTTTCAGTTGGGAGAGGAGAATGATGTCAGCTGCCCCCTAGGCAGAGGCTGTGTGTGTGTGTGTGGGGGGGGTTGTAAAGACAGACAGGCAGATAAATGTTGGCTGATGGTTGCCAACTCCAGGTTCGAACTCCAGGACATAGGGTTGCCAACTCCAGGTTGGAAACTTCCAGGATATTTTAGGGATCATTCAATGATACCTAGTTTGCAAACCACAATCCAAAGTAAAATGCTCTGTCTATACCATAAATATTTATAATTCATAGATTTATATTAATCTAGGCTCTCCAAAAATAAATAGCAGTGAAATATATGCTGCAGTATTTTGCTGTATTGTGAGACAGCTTTCTACATGCTGTAGTGTTTCCTGTTAGTGGCAATTTGTACTGTAGCAATATGGCAAAACACCAAGGATGATAAAGAGAAGGGAAATGGAAGTTTGAGAAAGGAGGATGCAAGGATGAGAACAAGATGAAAGTAAGAAAAAGGTGGGATGGAGTTGGTTCTCTTTTCTGCAAACCAAGATTTCAAGTCACAATTTAATCTTGGGTTGCCATGAAAGCAGTGAGTTTTCAATTTGTGTATAAGGGGAACAGGGAGGAAGCCTGATGCAACATACAAATCTAGGATCCCCCAAACTAACTTGTTATTACATCTGATACTAAACTAATGCTTGAAAATAATGCTGCTGTTGTTTAATTCTCTTCAGCTAGAAGATGAAATCTCAACTTTACGACAAGTGTTAGTAGCCAAAGAGAAGCATCTTGTGGAAATAAAACAAAAACTTGGTATCAACTTGATGAATGAACTGAAACAGAACTTTAGCAAAAGCTGGCATGATGTGCAAACCACCACTGCGTGAGTACAAACTACCCACACAATCGTTCTTTACTTTTGTGTAGCACTAAGTGTTTCTTTCACAAATCTTTAGAAATTTAGTGGGGTTCAGTGGTTTGACTGCTAAACACATATAACAAAAAACATAAAGTGAGTTTTAATTGATTTATATTCACATGTGAATTATCTCAGAATGAGTGAGTTATATTAAAATCAAAAGATAAGGAACTACTAACAGCCATCAGTGAGCTTCATGGTTCAACAGCTCTCGGAATCAATTCTCCCATTACTACTGGCTACTAGTATGGTATGGCCGAGATTGGGGGGGCAAGGCGGGCGACAGAAGGCCGATGCCTCCGTCGCCCGGCCCTCTACAGAATCCACCCCCCAAACCTCCAGGTATTTCCCTCCTTAGAGCTGGCAACCCTACATTCCCCTCAGTGCCTGTTGGTAGGCAACTAAGCTTGGTCCTGTCACCTACTTTGGCCTTTGGGAGAAAACACATTGGGGCCAATCCTGATAGGGTTGCCAACTCCAGATGGGAAATTCCTGGAGACTTGAGGGATGGAGCCTGAAGAGGGTGAGGTTTGAGGAGGGGTGGGACCTCAGACAGGTACACTGCCATAGACTCCACCCTCCAAACCAGTCAGTCTCACATAGGGAACCATTGTTGCCAATCTCCAGGTGAGGGCTGGAGAGCACTCAGTATTACAACTGCTCTGCAGAAGGGAGGGCAGAAGTCAGCTGAAGTCAAAGGGGCAGATAATGGTAGGTTGGTGGCTAGCTGGGAAGGAGATGCGGTTGCCAACTACATGCTGACAAATTCCTGGGGATTTGAGGGGTGGAGCCTGGAGAGGGTGGGGTTTGCAGAGGGGTGGGACCTCAGACAGGTAGAATGCCATAGACTCCACCCTCCAAACCAGCCATTTTGTCCTGGGTAACAATTGTTGCCAATCTCCAGGTGAGGGCTACAGATTACTCACAATTACAACTGCTCTTCAGGTAGCAGAGATCAGTTCCTCTGGAGAATACAGTGGACTCTGTCATTATACCCTGCTGAGGTCACCACAGCAAATTGAAACTGTTTGCCCAAAGCCAGAGCTCTGCCCCAGAGCCTCTTTCTAGATCCCGTTGTATTGCTTTCACAATGGGCTTTACTGCTAGTAAATACATAAATAAAATAAGGAAATAGATTCAGGACATATCTCACCGCTACGATGTATCACAGTGAACTTATGGCATCCATTGCCACAAAGAGTTGCTGATGGCCACTGGTTATAAAGGGGGACTAGATAAATTCAGTGGTTGTGAACCACAGCAGCTTTTAAGAAGCGTCTCCCCCTCCCACACGCACACACTGAGACTATGTTGGACTTGGTGGAGCCCCGGTCTGATCCAGCAGGGTTCTTGTATTCTTAACATAAGCTGACAACCCCTGTCCAGAAGACTCTCCCAAGTAGAGTCTTGAGGGCCCTTAAACACCATGGGCTCATTGTGGTTTTGCCTCCAGTCTGCTAAATTGAGGAGGCAACAATTTGGTGTATGAAATTTGGTGTATGAAAGTTTATTGGGCCAAAATATATAGTGTCCCCAATTTAGCGGAGTGTGGGTGGTGGAAGAAAGTAATAGCACTTTATTTCTCCGCGGTACCCTTCCCTACCCAACATATCTGACCGGGTGGGAACCCGGTGGTTTATCTGCATGGCACTGAAGGAACTTGCCTGGCTGTGTCACTTGAACCTCTGGCGCATGAACCTTGAACACATGAACATACGAAGCTGCCTTATGCTGAGTCAGACCATTGGACCATCCAGGTCAGTATTGTTTACTCGGACTGGCAACAGCTCTCTAGGGTCTCAGGTAGAGGTCTTTCACATTACCTGCTACCTGATCTTTGTTCACTGGAGATTCCAGGGATTAAACCTGCTACTTTCTGCGTGCCTAGCCAATGCTCTCCCGCTGAGCCTGGCCCCTCCCCTTGCTCCCTCTCCCACGGAATAGCATCTGTTGCTGTGCCCTGCATGGCACCCAGACCACCAGTTGACCAGTCATGATGCATTCAGATCGATTCTCAGTTAAAATGTATTTATTTAATTAATTGATTGATTGATTTGATTTGATTTGTATCCTGCCCTTCCTGCCAAAGCAGGCTCAGGGTGGCTCCCATTAAAAGTTAAAATACAATCAAACACAAATTCATTACATACAAGACCTCATAAAATGCATGTACATTACAGATACAATTCGCATGTAGATACAGTTAAAGTGCTATTGGTGGTAACTATTGGCCATGATGTTGCAGATATAGCAGAAAGTATGGTTAAAAGGTGTTACTGTAGACATCGCAGGCAAATACTCTTGTTATGAAGGGCCTTATCCCAGTTCAATGTTGTTAGTAGCGGCTCCTAATTGAAGGCCTGGTGGAAGAGCTCCATTTTGCAGGCCTTGCAGAACTGTAAAAGGTCCTGCAGGGCCCTGATGTCTTCTGGGAGCTCATTCTACCAATATGGAACCACTACTGAGCAGGCCCTGGCCCTAGTAGAGGCCAATGTGGCGTCTTTCGGTCCAGGGAGAGTCAGGCGGTTTTGGGACCCTGACCTCAGTGCTCTCTGGGGAACATGCGGGGAAAGGTGGTCCCTCAAGTAGACAGGCCCCAACCCATATAGGGCTTTAAACAATCTATGGTCAGCCCTGACGATGCAATTGGACACAGATTTACATTGTTTTGTCTATGGTTTTATTGGGTGCTGGTTTACGTCTATTAATTTTAATGTCAGTTTTATATTTTGTTGTGTACCCAGAGAAACCGTGCACATGGTCAGGTCCGCACGTGGCCATGCAAAGGGCCCAAGCTTCACTTCCAGAGACAATAGCCCAAACATATCCTAGTGCGCACCTATCAGATGGCTAGGATCCGAGAATTGACCTATGGGACTTGGGTACACTGTAAATAATCCTATCATGGATGTGTATTTGGGTGTGGTTTGCTACGGGGATATAAGCCAGCCGCTGGTCCAGCTACTTCATCTCAAGTTCTCCTATGCCTGAATAAAGTATGAGCTGAAATCACTACGCTATGCCTCAGTCTCAGTACTTTATATATATTTTTGATCATATGACACCTCTTGCTTTTTTGTGGACAGCTGCTATTTAAATGTTTGAAATAAATATATCAGATCAGGCTTCACTAGGAAGAGATTTGAGTTACAACTAGGTATGGAGAAAAATGCCCCTTTAATGGAGGGTGAAGAAAGCAGGTAGGAAGAAAGCTGGTTTGTTTAAAACGTGGTGTTGGAGGAGAGTTTTATGGATTCTGTGGACCACCAGAAAGATAAATAAGTGGGTCCTAGATCAAATCAAGCCCGAACTCTCCCTAGAAGCTAAAATGATTAAACTGAGGCTATTGTACTTTGGTCACATTATGAGAAGGCAGGAGTCAGTGATATTGGAAATGGCAACCATGCTAGGAAAAGTTGAAGGCAGCAGGAAAAGAGGAAGACCCAACATGAGATGGATGGACCCAATCACGGAAGCCATGGCCCCCAGTTTGGAAGACAGGGTCGCCAGGTCTGCTCTGGCCAACCGAGGGGGATGGGGGACCAGCTGCAGGTCAGGAAACACTTGGAGATTTGGAGATGGAGTTTTGGGAAGAGAGGGACCTCAGCTGGGTGCAATGCCATAGAGTCCATCCTCCAAAGCATCCATTTTCTCCAGGGGAACAGATCTCTGTAGTCTGGAGATGAGCTGTAATTCTGGGGGATCCCCAGGTCCCCCCTGGAGGCTGGCATCCTTATTGCAAGACCTGAGCAAGACTGTTAATGACGGGATGTTTTGGAGGAATTAATAGGGGCACCATAAGTTGGGAGCAACTTGATAGCACTTAACATGTAGGCAGGCAAAATGGAGGCTTGATGGGAGGTTGTTTCCCAGGGGACGTTATCTGCCTCCATGCCATGTAATGATTCAACTGCCGACTTCCAAACATGAACTTCTATTAAAGGAGCAGGACATGTTTTCCCAGCCCTGTTGGTGACCCAGGTTACAAAAGAAAGATGACATAAAAATATTTTAAATAAATGCACTGATTTATTATTATTTTTTTAGGGAGGACCATCACACTAAACTCTGTCCCTGTCATGTCAGCCTGTTGCTTCTTTATCTATGAAACAGGGCAAAGAGAGGCCAGTGGATCTTCTTTCTTCTCCAGATGCTCCACACTTGGGTCATTTCCAGCAAAGTGCACATCTGCCAAGCTGGACAACTGCTTATCCAGTAGACCCCTTGGCTAAAAGTTGCACGTTGCCGCTTGTGAGCCAATGCGGGGCCCTGTTGGTGACAGTAAAGAGAACAACGTGTTCCCTCTCAGCTTTCTGCACGTGTGTCCAGATCTATTTTTCTCCCTCTCTCTCTTTCGGTCAGTCATTAGCATTCCACAGAAGTTAAGTAAATTGGAAACACACATTGCCACAACGCCGGAAAGGAAGCAGCCCTTCCAACAATTTGTGTGCACTGAGAATCCAACATCCATCCAGCATGCAAGTAGATGGACCCATTGACTCAGGCAGATTGACTGGGATTGATTCGATGACTGGCATGAAGGAAAGCCCAGAGAAGCTTTAGGGCAGGAGGGCTGCTGAACTGGATCAAATTGCACTTGATTGCACGCAGCGGGCTCTGGAGAAAGGCACATCTTGCGCTTCTGCTGGAGGCTGGGTTGGATTCTGCAGAGAGATCTTTGCCATGGTGAGTTGGAAGCTTGGTTCACACTGTGATTTCTGTTAGCACAAAAGAGTCCCAAGACACCTTAATGACTAACGTGTTTTTGTTAGTCTTTTAAGACGTCACAGGACTCTTCTTTTGCTTTTTGCTGCAATGGACAAACATGGCTATTCCTACTGACACCTAGGAAATGTTAAAATAGGTGAAACTGAATGAGGAATGTGGATTGTCTGCTAAATGATGGTCTGGAATGGCATAAACTAGTGGTTTTCCATACATATTCTGGGAAAAGGGAAGGTTTCTAAGTGTGCCCCTTGAAATATACCCAGTCTAACCTTCCTCTTTAGGTGGGGCTACTGCATTTCGGGGGGGGGGGGTCCAGACTCTCCCCAGCCCATTGGCATCCGATTGTGGGGTAGGGTTGCCAACAGGCCTGGAGAAAAATGTCTTGTTCCTTTAATAGAAATTTAACATGTGGAAATAGGCCTTTGGAACTTTCCATGGCATGGAGGTAAATAACATTACCTGGTAAATAACTTCCCATTCATTCTCTGTTAAAGGGACGGGACTTTTTCTCCAGGGCTGTTGGTGACACCACACATTTTGAAGGGAAGCAATGAGCGAGGAGGGCTTATCTCCCAGTCCAAAGATATTGCTTGCCTCTGCATTAAGTGATCCCTTACTCTTTTAAGCACTTTGCTGTGCAGTCATACTAACTAAAGAAGGATGTTGGTTTCTTAACTAGATTTTCTTTTTGCCTGAAAAACAGGCTCTGGTACTTTGAATAGCAACTGCTATGTCATGAATCTTTCCCATAGAAAAAGGTCAGGCAGAACAATGTACCTCTTGTCTCTACTGTGGCTTTGGCCTCTAAGTTTCCCTAGAATTCTCTGCAGCTTTCCTGGGTTTTGGTCATAAGTGATGCTCAGAGGTTTCTTGGCCATCCTACTGTGGAATGCTTTGCCTTAAGGTAAAAAGATAGAAAACAGCTGGAATAAACAACAACAAAAAAGATAATCAACAACAAAAACCACACACTAATCTTTAATTTTGGATTAATTAATTCCAAATAACTGCAATTTATTAGTTGCCAGGACAGCTCAAAATATCTGCAGTGGTCCAACACAACATCAACTATCTGGGCTGCTTTGCCCCGGCTGGTTGTGTGGTCACAGCCATGTAGGGGGTTCATTAATTCATACTTTCATTGAAACTGGGGGACGGGTATCACACTGTGCTAAATGTTTGGGGTCGATCCATGTGATAGAGAGGGCCAATATTTCAGTACAAGCCGAAGAGGCTCATCCTTCTAACATCCTGAGTCAAATCTAGGTACCAGATTGTCATTACTGACTACCTTGAGTGGTAATGGCTCTCTAGCAGTAAAGGTTCTTTGCCAGTACCTGTGATCTTCTAACTGAAGATATACATGAAGCTGCATTATACTGAGTCAGACCATCTGCCTAGCAATGTTGTCTGCTCTGCTTTGGCCAGCAGCAGTTCTCAAGGTTTTTCGTATCTATTACCGGATCTTTTAAAATCGAGGATGCTGGGATTGAATCTGGGACCTTCTGCATGGAAAGCAGATGCTGTACCACCAAACCTCAGCCCATGATTCTATGCTACACTGTTTGCTCACCACCCTTAATCCATTCAGCATCTCAAACTTCAGTGAAAAAACATGGGGAAAACATGTGTCTTGCATATCCAGCTTTTGAAATGTGCATGGTAGCTTCAGAAACTGAGTAAGTAGTTAAAAAAAAAGAAAAGAAACTGAGTAAGTGTATTGTTGCTCTAATAAACAGGAGGAATTGAGCTATCCCCCAAAGCTGTGGTCAAGTACTATGGTATTCCCCATTACTATGTATGGACATGAAAGTTGGACCATGAAGAAAGCTGACAGAAAGAAAACTGATTAATTTAAGATGTGGTGTTTGGAGGAGAGTTATATGGGTACCATGGACTGTTAAAAAGACAAATCAGAGGGTTCTAGATCAAATCAAGTCTGAATCCTTCCTAGAAGCCAAAATGACTACACTGAGGCTATTGTACTTTGGTCACATCACGACAAGACAAGACTTGCTTGAAAAATCAATAGTGCTAGAAAAAGTAGGAGACAGCAGGAAAAGAGGAAGACCCAACATGATATGGATGGACTCAATAAAGGAAGCCCCGACCATCAGTTTGCAAAACCTGAGCAAGACTGTTAGTGATAGGACATGAAGTGATAGGACATTACGGAGGATATTAATTCATAGGGTCACTGTAAGATGACAGTAACTTGATGGCACATCACACACACACACACACACAAACACACACACAGAGAGAGAGAGAGAGAGAGAGAGAGAGAGAGAGAGAGAGAGAGAGAGATCTGAAATAGCCAGTAAGGAGGTAAATCTGTACAAGGCTTTATCATCCAAAGGAAGGCCCACATGCTACTTCTGATTCTGTGGTGATTTCCCCCACCCTTAAAAAATGAATGCAGCCATAGACTCTGCATTTTATAAGGGTAACCCATTGGGGGGGGGGCAGAAAGAAATGCTCTTTCATCTCTTGCCCCAGCACCTTTCTCCCTGAGCCAGTTTGGTGTAGTGGTTAAGTGCGTGGACTCTAATCTGGGAGAACTCGGTTTGATTCCCCATTTCTCCACTCGCAGCTGCTGGATGACCTTGGGCAAGCCGTAGTTCTGTCAGAGGTGTTCTTGAAAAGAGCAGTTTCTGTGAGAGCTCTCTCAGCCCCACCTACCTCACAGGGTGTCTGTTGTGGGGAGGGGAAGGGAAAGGAGTTTGTAAGCCACTCTGAGACTCCAAGCGAAGGGCGGGGTATAAATCCAATCTCTTCTTCTTCTTCTCCTCCTCCTCCTCTCCCTCCTCCTTCTTCAAAATGACCACCCCAACAAATTGTTTTTACCTCAGCTTAAGGGAGACAGATATAGATACTGTATAAATTCCCCCAACAGGGAGAAAAGTAGCTCACTGGGGATGGGGATTCTCAGCAGGGAAAAGACATTATGGCTGTGGTCACTCACACTAAATAATCCACTCCCAATCCGCTTTCAGTGCCCTTTCCAACTTCCACACTGTCACTTTTGTCACTCATTTCCCCCTATTGCTTTGGGTGTCGTCCCCCCCCCCCGTTCCACATGCGTTTTGCTCCCTCTGGAACTACTAGAGAGAGCAAAACACATTGCGGGGGGGGGGGAAACCCCTGAAGCAATAGGGACAAGTGAAGTGGGGTCCCAGAGCAGCTTACATTGTTCTCCTCTGTTTTATCCTCACAACCACCCTGTGAGGTAGGTCAGGCTGAGAATATGTGACTGGCCCAAGGTCATCCAGAAAGCTTCTATGGCAGAGTGGGGATTTGAACTTAAGTCTCCTAGATCCTAGTCTGACAGGCTAGTTTTCTGTGCAAAGAGAGTGTTTTTCTTCCTCCTTATATTCAGGGGTATTCATTTATGTGAGCCCCCACTGCATCTGCTGCTTGGGAGATAACGAGGCCAGTGTGGTATAGCCAGGGGTCATTTTGTAGAAAAAGAGGTGCAGGAGCTCATTAGCATAATTTTGTATATGCCACACCCCCTGACATCACTGGAAGTGTGTCAGAAGGCAACACCCACTGCTCAGGCTCCACTGGACTGTTTTGGATTGCTAGCTATTGGGGGAACATGCAGATCTGTCCTCGCAGAGGAGGGAGAATTTGTACCTGAATAAAACTTGGTCTTAAAGGTGCCACTGGACTGTTTTGGACAGAGGGGGGTGGGGTGGGGAGCTCTGCAACTTACCTGGCTGCTTCTTACTCTGACTGAGGGCTGCTGGGAGCAGGGGGTGGGGCTTGTTGCGTGTGCCCGCCCCCTGGGCTCTTTAATGCCGGAGCTCCGCTCCTGTGCGCTCCTGCAGGAAATGACCCCTGGGTATAGCAGTTAAGAGCAGCCGGGTCTGGTTCCCAACTCCTCCACACGAAGCCAGCTGAGCAACCTGGGGCCAGTCACAGTTCTCTCAGAACACTCTCAGCCCCACCTACCTTTACCTTACAAGGAGCCTGTGGTGGGGAAGAGGACGGGAATGCGACTGTAAACCATTTTGAGACTCCTGAAGGTAGAGGAAAGTGGGACATAAAAACCTACTCCTATTATTTCCTGTTTGTTCTTTTTCTTCTTCTTCTTCTTAGTTTCAGACAGTGCCACTGTCTGGTAGAGGATGAGGGAGATGTTAGGGTGCCAACAATGCAAGAGACGTCCATGGCAACATGATAGTGTGTGGATAATAACTCTGTAATTCTTAAAAAATGCTGGCCAGTGATATTGTGCCTATTTTAGCTGAAAAATGTCCCATGTCAGAGCCAGCTTTGAGCACAGGATACCGCTGTCTGCGGTCAGGTCTGTATTGACCATTTATAAGTTTGTTTTCAAAAGGGCTTATTGTCTGGTATCATATGGTCAACCTTACAAAACACAGAATTTCTAAAGCATGTTATGAAACAGTGAGGTGTGGACTGCTGTGTGGTGTAGGAAGCAAAGAAACAGGCAAGAGACTTGCTTGCCTCGCTGTTGGATATAAATGAAACCCTAGATGTTTAAAAAGAGCATGTCTGAAACATCCCTGGGACCCGAGGGAGGTAAAAATAACTTAAAAAAAAATCCAGTTGTATGCCCAAAAGATGTCCTGCTGTCCTCAACTAGAGCCAGGGCCTTTTCAGCCTCGGCTCCGGCCTGGTGGGACTCTTTGCCTGGTGACATCGGCATCCTGTGGGACCTAGCTCAGTTCCGCAGGGCGTGTGAAACAGAGATGTTCTGCCAGGCCTACGGTTGAGGACAGCAATGGCTTACATTATGGCTCTTGCTACGGCCTCCTCCATGACCGGTCCCTGATCCACACGGGAGAGGGAGCAAACTTCACTGTAAGCCATTAATTAACGTTATTGATTTTACTGGTAATTTGTAATTAATGTATTGTATAGTTTAACCTGCTGGGGAAGGGCAGTCTATAAATTTAATAAATAATAAAAAATAAAATAATATATAACCATAGCTAATAACAGCAATAAAGTCAGCAGTAGGGAAAAAAATAAATCAGCATTATCTCAAGAACCAGTTCAGTGCATTTGCCAGAATGCCCTCTTGATATGGTTGCCAGCTCTGGGTTGGGAAATTCCTGGAGATTTGGTGGGTGGACCCTGGTAAGTGTGGATTTTGCAGAGGGGAGAGAATGCTTAGTAGGGTTGTGGTGCCATAGACTTGCCCTCTGAAGGTACCATTTCCTCCAGGGGAACACATCTCTGTACTCTGGAGATCAGTTGTAATTTGGAGAGTACTCCAGACCCCACCTGCAAGTTGGCATCTCTACTCTAGAATAATTTTTTATTATTCTATGTGCCACAAGATTGGAGAAGAGCAAATGTTATCCCAATCTTTAAGAAAGGGAAGAAGGATGACCCGGGAAACTACAGGCTGGTCAGTCTAACTTCTGTTGCTGGGAAGATATTAGAGCAGATTTTAAAGGGATCAGTCTGTAAGCATCTGAAGGACCCTTAGTGATCCGGGGAAGTCCACATAGTTTTGTCCCCAACAGATCTTGTCAGACCAACCTGGTTTCCTTCGTTGATCATGTGACGAGCTTACTGGATTATGGGGACTCTGTTGATGTGATTTACCTGGATTTCAGTAAAGCTTTTGATAAGGTTCCCTATGACATTCTGATGGGCAAACTGGAAGACTGTGGGCTGGACTATAGGACAGTTTGGTGGATAGGGAACTGGTTAAAGGACCTCTCGGTGACGCCATTGTATCGCACATGTTGGGCCACAGAACTCCTCAGGGGCGGGGCTGTGCCACCGGCCAGCTGGCCAACAGGTGGATTGGGGGCCCTGAAATCAGGGGAGCCCCTGCCCCCATCAGGGGGTGGGGTGGCAACCCTACCTACAGGTGGGGATTTGTATGCTGTTTTCCTTACTTATTTCAAGGTTTTGTAACGGTCTGTACTCAGAGGCAAGAAAAAGACTCCTGTGACAGCATTACATTGATGCAAGAGAAGTGACAGTCACACTGCTTTCTTTGAAAAAAGAACTAGTGTCTGTTTCCCACTCAAGGATCTTGTGATTGGTGCTGAATTTTAGTTTCTCGGTGTCCTCCATCTGTAAGTGCTCTCTCCCATTTGGGAGCAAGAAAGAGGCCTGCTGTTGAATTTGTCAGGGTCTCCTGTGTGTTAGCTCCAGAGCAAGACTGAAAGGTGAACAGGAAGCAGGACATGTAAGATGCAGTGTATTTGCATCGCTGAAAGTGTGCAACTTAATATTACTGATGATGGACATTGGCATAAACTTGTGCATGGTTTGCACTTGGATTACGGGCAACTGTCCCGCTCTCTTACTTCCCTTTTTGCAAAGCATCTCTAAGAAACCCTTTAGTCCCATGAAAATGTTGGCCTGCCATTCCCTTTGCATACTGGTTATTTTAGCATCTCACCTACCCCTCCAACATACCTTAAATTAAATTTTTACTTTCATTTTTTAAGAGCCATATTTGGCTCCGTACTGAGCCATGGCTGGCTCTGCAGTCATAAAATGCAGACCCTTGCTGTAAGAACTGCCCTGCATGGGAAAGAGACATCTCTAAGACTCATGCTTCAACATGGGCTGTGCAGAAGAATGGTTCCCTGCCAAGGTGAGGTGGGGGCACTATCCTGGCATCTCTCGTCATGAAGAATGCCACTGTGCTTTATGTCCTCAGTACTTTTGTCTGAGGGTCTCAACTTGGAGGATAGATCTATCACTGGCTACTAGCCATTTTGACTAAAGTGGAACATCCACATTCTGAGGCAGTAAACCCCTGGACCACAGTGCCAGGAGGCAACATCAGGGGAAGGCCTCAGTCTCTATGCCCTGTTGGCCCTCCTGAGGAACTGGTCAGCCACTGTGTAAAACAGGATGCAGGACTAGATGCACCACTAGTCTGATCCAGCAGGGCTGTTCTTAGGTTCTTGCTCAGAACCTCTCCGGCACCACTGAACTATGTGCCTAAGTTTATCTTTGCTTTCCTGCTTTTGCTATGTTTGTTTCCTTGAAGCCTCTGCCCCTGCACACTCCCTGTGTGCACCACCTAATTGCAACACAAAGAAAGAAATCTCTGCCTTTATTTGCAGTTCTCTCTCTCTCTCTCTCTCTCTCTCTCTCTCTCTCCCTCTCTCTCTCTCTCTCTCTCTCTCTCTCTCTGAAGAGACAGAGTGGGGAGTGGGAGAGGAGTCCTGAATTTTGCACAGCAAGGAAACTTGAGATGTTGAAAACAAGCCTATGAAAAACAGACACATTGAATCAATCACGGAAGGAAGGAAGGCCAGCCCAAAGAAGCCTCGGCAGCCCTGCAAATTTCCCCACAAACTGAGGTCAAGGGTACGTTATCTGGTAGGAATGATTACAGCTTCATTTAGTGACAGGTACAGGAGAGACATCAAAGGGTGACATTCCTGCCAGCTTTAATTCTGAATGATAACCGCTACTTTCAATGATGCAAAAACTCCCTTGTGGCAACTTGGAAGTCACTGGATGAGTTTTTTAGAGTTCATTTGTGAACGTTAGAAGAGACAAGGAGAGGTGTCATACCAGTCAACTGTGGTGCAATTGCCATTGGTCATACAGAGATAATTGGGGGTTCCAGGCAATGGTTGCTTCTATGTCTCTATAGGCTTGCTTCTATGTCTCTATGTCTCACACATGCACCCACCTCCCAAACCCACAGTGGTTCTGAAAAGTACGCAGACGGAGACGACTTTGGCCGGCTCGCAGGCCGGCTTATACCCCCCGAGAAACCGCCACCCAAAACACACCCCTACTTCCCTATAGGTTATTTACAGTGGCCGAGAGTCCCATAGGCTCTCGGCCGGGAACCTAGCCCCCTGATTGGAGCGGGCTAGGATCCGCATAGTCCATTGTCTCTTGGAGCGAACCTCGACGTTTGTCTCTGGACTTGTCTGGACATGTCTGGACTTGTCTGGACTGGATACATTACAGGTTCTTATTTGGGCTTCTGCAGAATGGCACCCTACAGTGGTAACCTGGCTATGCTGTGGATTTCCACAAACCGACTTTGTTACCATCTTTCCTGAAAGATCATATTTAAAGTGGGGACAAGAAGGTACAGAGTTCTGCACCTCCCCACCCACATGTAGTGCCAGTTCCTCCCCATTTACCCTTGCACCTGCCATCCACATACTCATGCATGCTTGCACATACCTGTTCGTGGGCTTTTTGCCAGTTTTTTAAAAAATATCAGTAGCAGATATATTGCTATAGCGATATTTCAGTGCTGCTGCAAAGCCTTGTGCATTTGCAGGAGTAGTAAGAACAAAATCACGAATTTCTCCCATGTGGAAGCAACCCAGTCAATAACAATCTGATCTTTTCCTCTTCTTTTCCCATTATACTCCTGTTTTTCCCCCCAAGAACCAATTTGTTGCATCTTTTCCTTTTTTGTTCTTTTTTTCTTTTTGTGCAGAATTGATTTATTTATGTCCCTTATAGTCCACCTTTCTCACCGAGACTCAAGGCAGGTTACACAGTGTACGACAAAACAATCAACAGGATGGAACATCCAATAAACAGTGTGAAAAGACTTAGATTGCAAAATAATGAGCTCAGTCTCTATAGTACGATAGTACGTGGATGGTCTTCGCACTGCTATTTTGTAATCTGCAATATTTCCTTCTTACTTAGCAGTGCTTTATTGGCGTTATACCACCATTAAGAATCAGTGCCATTTGCAGTATTTAGTTCCTGAGTAGTGGGAGCTCCTTGTTTGTTTTTTTTAAAAAATGATAGGGAAACTGACCAACGTGTGTATGTGTGTGTGATTGTGTGTGTTTGGGAGAGAGAGAGAGACTTTATTAATTGTTATGTCCGCTGACCGCCACCAGGCACCAGAGTTGCACGGCCGAGCTTAACTCCTGATGAAGAATAGGGACTAGGCTCCTGGAGTTTTCTTGGGGAACCAATAGGGACTTTGGCGGGAGGTTTGAACCCACCAATAGGATCTAGGGGTGTTCCCAGGTACTGTATATAGTTGGCCACCTGGCCGGTATTCTGTGTTCTACTTGTGTACCAGTAAACCATGCTGATCACTATGTCTCTGTGGTTTCTACATGCGTCTAACCCACTACACAACATTAATGTTTAAGTAATCTGGGGGCAGGACCCTTTAACAACTGTGAAATTACCAGGGAAAAGTACTTAAATACTGTATTCAAAGGGCTATAAGCCTCTGAACTTAAGAACAGCCCTGCTGGATCAGACCAGTGGTCCATCTAGTCCAGCATCCTATTGACCAACCAGTTGACCAAGCAGTGAGGGTCAACAAACAGAGCATAGAGTCCAAGGCCTTCCCCTGATGTCGCCTCACAGCACTGGTATTCATGGGTTTATAACTGTTCTCCAACTGATGCATTTTTGTTGTATTAAGAAACATAAATTACACACAATGCTTGGTGAGAGCATTCTGGAAGTTTCTAGCAGTTATGAGGAAATCTCTGGTTCTCTATTTGTTTCTTTGAAGCCACATCTGGAAATGGGGCAGCCCCACCTAATGATGAGGAAAGCCAGCTATAGGTTGAGGGTAGTGAGAGAAAGAAGGGGGGAAATTACATTCACGAGAAAGGAAGACTAGGTTTTCTCTTAGGAGTGCTGTCAAGAAAAATAGGTGGTCACTTTAAATTCTCATACAGTTATGAGTGATAATAAAAACGTTTTGTGTATAACCTTGGGTGGGGGGGACACCAACATTCAGGGGTGTCTCCTTTTTGGTATATACTGTAGTTTAATTATCTCCTGCTGATCCCTAGCTCTCTGCTTCAAGCAGCTGGTTCACTCCTTTGCCTCTAGATTATCAGCTCAGATAACTGGCTCTGGAGGAATGTCGATGGATGTTCTTGGCAGATCAAAAGAGACCGTGCCAAATGGGCCCAGCCTCAGACCTGCCAAGTCCCACTCATTTGGATTAACTATGAAGACATCACTCAAGCTGGCAGTGGAAGACTTCCTGATTAAGCAAATGGACAGCATCTTCTGGCTGGCCCTGCATCTTCTTGTGCCTGGACATTGGCAGGCTTTATTTATGGAAAGCTGCTCTCTTGGGGAACGAGTCTGGTGGACATCCAATTCACAACTGTATCCTTTTTACCTCACAGAGAGTTCTGTGCTGGCCATAGCTCCAGTGGGGCTATTGGGGGTTCCGCCACTGTTCTTAAAGGCCCCCTGCTTCTTCCCAAAAGTATTTAAAGGGATCCTTTAAATGCTTTTGAGAAGAAGAGGGTGGTGCACGCCCCCTCCCTCCCTTCCTGCAAGATTTAAAGGGCCCTTCAGCTGATTGACAGGCCACTTGCTCCCTGCCAATCAGCTGGAGGGCCCTTTAAATCTTGAAGAAGGGGAGGGAGAGGGGCATGCACCCCCCTTCGTTATGGCAAACAATGGCAGCCCCCCAGAAATTTTTGTGCCCCACAAGCCACAAAATCCTAGCTACGGGTCGGTTCTGTGTTGTTCAAAAGTTTGCCTTCTCTGTTCTCGGCAGAATGAAAAGTTGTGTTTTGCAGGGGGGTTGTATTTAAAATAGAGGGGAAAATCTTTTAGAATTTGTCGGTTCTGTCTGGTCTCATGGATTAATTAGAGCAGAAATTAATTCAGCCTCTGAAAGCTGCCTTGGAATATTATGCTGGAGGGGGCTCTGAACTGCGGCAATAGGGGCTGGCCAGGCTGCTTATTGACCAGAGCCAAAGCAGCTAGCCCTCCATAGATCCAACCAGTGAAGGGAGGAATAAATGCTCAGTCTCTCTGGCTGGTGTCCAGAGATAGGAGTCTGAAGCAACCCCAAGAAATCCGACCGGGTGCCCCCAAAGGAGACACATTTTGAGTTTAACACTAGATTTCCCTGACCAAGCACCGGAAGTATAGATTTATGGATGATATCCAGTTAGCAAGATTGTTGGGCCGAATTAATCGCAGTCCAGCTGGGCAAGAGATAGCCAAGGGCAACTGGGGGATATTTTGCCAAAGTTGTTGCTGCCACTCCAAGCAGCAACAGTACATATGACACAACTGCTTTGTGGGCCAGAAGGGAACTTGAGCGTGAATTATTATTAGCAGTTTTTCCAGGAGAAAAAGTGGGGCTGTTTGGGGGGCGGGGATGGAGGTTATTATTTGAGGGAAACCACAATTTCGCAATCTATCTCCTTCTATAGAATAAACATGCATGCATAGAAAAGCTTATTTCCAGAATTAAACAGTGGCCCCGGTCACACGGCAAAGTTGCCGTGGGAGAGGCACAGAAGGTGGGCGGATTATCCAGGCACGATCATACCCCAACATCTGGGAAGTGGAGTGCACCCGTGGCTTACCACCGACAATGCGGATTTAAAAACTAGTACCTCCAAGGTACTAGTAAACGTTTGCCACGGGCTGCCTCCAGACACCTGTGGTGTGATCGCGCCGGCGCGCGGCATTCCCCTCTGGTCCCTCATTTACCCGCTGGTGCCGAAGGAAGGACCCGTGGTGTGCCGCCGGCGCATCTGATCACGTAATCGCAGATCAAACTGCGCTGGGGCAATTAGCCACGCCTCCCCCCCCGCGATATCCGGCCCGTGTGCCCGGGGTGCCACTGGATTCAAGATTTCTTCTAAAGGTGCCACTGGATTCAAGATTTCTTCTACTGTCTCCTTCTGTAGTATTCAGGGTAGCTAAAGAATGGTAAAGTGGCAGATTTCCTCTCTGCATCCCAGTGCAGGCATATCTGTAAACAGGGTTGCCAGCCTCCAGGTGGGGCCCGGAGATCTCCCACTTTTACAACTGATCTCCAGCTGACAGAGATCAGCTTCCTGGGAGAAAACTGCTGCTGTGAAGGGTGAACTCTGTGGCATTGTAGCATGCTGAGGTCCCTCCCCTTCCCTCCCCAAACCCTTCCCTCTCCTGGATCCATCCCCAAAGTCTCCAGGTATTTTTCAACCCAGGACCGGCAACCCCTATCTGTAAAATCAGAATTTTTCACATTATCCAGTTTAGTAATGACCAGTGGACATCACATCACTTGGGAGGGGGCAGGTGGGAGGTAACAACGCAGGTTCTTTCCACAGCCTTCGGTCTGGAGATGCCTCACGTCACCCACATGGAAGCTGGCTCTTCATAGCTGTTACAGCAGCCTGCGAGTGATGAGCCTGACAAAACTAGCCATAACAAGCAGTAGCATCTGTGGGAGGTTATTACTGCTAGTGAAAATAATGCAACTCAGGCATGTGAAAGTAAAGTAGTGTTAATGAGAGTGATGAAACTGGTTTGTGGAATGCCCAGCCTGGGCGTTGAGGCCTGCATAACCCTTACCCTACAAGATTTGGGTGGGGCGAGTAGTGAGCTCAGAATATTTCTAGCTCTCATCTGACAACACAGCTCTGTAGTGACGGAGAAGCGGGGTTGTGAGATGTGGGGACCTTGGCGAGATGGTTGTCATGACTGCACTTTTGTGCAAGCTCAGTGGGGGTGCAGAGGGGAGGAGCAGGAGGCTGGGAAGTGACAGCAGCAGACAGCACATGAGCAGGGGTGTGTGGATGCTGTTCCCACACTGCTACTGCTGTCAATGTTCCCTCTAAGCTTTGGAGTCTTGTGAGCAAAAATTCTACTTTGTGAGCTACTGGCATTAAAGCTGTGAGCCAGCGATTTGGCTGCTGTATAAATTAGTTTGCTCTGGAGCCATCCTTCCTGAGCTAAGACAAAAACGTGTGAGCCAGAGGCTAAAAAACTGTGAGCTAGCTCACACTAACTCAGCTTAGAGGGAACACTGGCTGCAATGTACACCTGCCACCTCCAGTTTGGGAAGTCTCTAGAGATTTGAAGGAGGTGCTTGGGGAAAGTGGTGCTGGGGAGAGTAGAGGAAGCTCGGTGGGAATTTAATGCCATTAGGGTTGCTGGTTGCTAGTCACTAGTTCGAAGCCCTCTAGAGGCCCCGGTCATACGGGCCGGAAAATGCGGGGGGGGGGGAGCGTGGCTGTTTGCCCCAGGGCAAAATAACGTGCGGTTGCGCGAGCAGATGTCCCGTGGAGGTCCGGTGGTTAGGGGGGAGGTGCCGATCACAGGACAATCCTGCGGTGCTGCAAAGCAGGGCTGCGGGGCAAACGGAGTTGTGGGTTTTTTAAAAAAAAACTAAAGTGTGCGCATGCTCCGTTGGGTGCTTGTGCACATCTGTGGAGACTTGGGGGGAAAAAAACCTTTTTGCAAGGGGACATGGGCAGGCGCCGGAACTAACATCGGAAACGCGATCAGATGCCCGCCCATACCCCGCGGTTTCCGGAAACTAGTACCTCAGAGGTACTAGTTTTTTACAGCGCATCTTCGGAGTGAAGCCTCGGGTGAGCCACGGGAGCTCTACGCTTCCCAGATGTGGCGGTGAGATCCGCCTATCTTCCGTCTCTCTAGCGTGCCTAATGCTCCGGGTGACCGCAGCCAGAGATAGGTAGGAGTAAGTGGGAAATGGAAGATGTGAGAGGACAAGGAGAGAAAATGGCTCATTCATGCTTGAGGGTGGAGAGGTCTGGCAATCCTGGATTCTGTGTCTCTGTCTGGTCAGGTAACATTCTGGATTAGAGAACCTAAGCTTATATAAATATCTCAAGTTATGGATTTAGCTTGTATTATTTTATTCTTGCTGTTCACTGTTCTTATATTTGCATATCCCTGTGCATTCATTTTAACAAACCTTATTCATTATATTCTGTGATGTTTGGGGAGTTTGGGGACTTCAGTCTGAACCCAGTACTTTGGGCCTCCATTGGCTAGAGCTACCAGAGTAATTGTTTTTGGAACTCAACTCGCAAGTGTCCCACCGCTGTGTTGACTTCTCGATTTAAACCTGGGAGGGCGGGAGACTCTGTCCCTTGGTCTCTGGCTGGCAGGTTAGGAAGGGGACAGGTGGTGGCTTGCTACTCTGGGGTCATGAGGATTCACTCCCCAGCTTTTTGACGTTTGGCTCTTGTATTACCTGTCACCCTTAATGAGTAGGGCTGCCAGATCCCCCCAGGGGGGTGAGGTTTTTCCTGCTCTAGGGGCCCCCGACCCGGCCAGCGGGGCGAACCCCGCCCCTAAAGTGCCTGGATCAGACCGACGTGCCCAGTGCAATGATATCACCTGGAGGTCCAGCAACGTGCCTAGTGTGATGACGTCACTTCTGGGTGACGTCATCACAGCGCATGCACGAAAGTCCCAGGCCAGGAGCTTCTCCCCTCCCTCCCCCGCTGGAAAGAGCTAGGGACCTGGCAACCCTATATAATGAGACCTTTTGACAAACGCAGCATATGGCAAAATACACAGCACAGAAATATTTTAGCAGCTCCCAGAAAGCAGAAAGACCAAAAAAGAAAAGAAAAAGGGATTGTCCTTGGGAGATAGGCTGAGCTGCACTGCAGGCAGAGTAGCACATTTTGCTCACTGCCGTTTGGCCTCTCCACTCTACCTTCAGCCTCTTTGTTCTAGAATAAATAGCAGAGACCCTGGTTTTGAAAACAACATCCTCTTCTGGTCTGTCATTGGATATAGCTGTCCCCCTGCCACCAGGCTTGGCCCTGGAGAGCTTAGGGACTAGGCAACTGCTCTATTAACTCATATTTGTTTTCTTCTAGCTTGTCACAACACAGCTCCGTGCCTGGCCTTTCCTGGTCGGGCTGGGTGTTTTTATGCCCTTCCACTTGGCTCAGACCAAGGCAAAGGAGGTGACTGAAGATGCCGCTTCAGGGCTTAGGATGGACCAAGCAGGGAAAACCCCAGATGAGCATAGAGCACCATCAGTGAACCCAAACTTTTGTGATCTTAGCTTCCACATCCCCTGGTCTGGCAGTGCTTGCACACCAACTGTCCCAGCATCCCCACTAGCCTCTCAGGAAGACCTGGACCATCTGAAGACCCTGTTGGAAGATGCTGGCAGCATCCTAATGAACCTGCAGGCTGCTGCTGCTGTAGAGGCCAGTCAGTCCAGGTATCAGGACATTGTTTCCGAGCTGCTGCCAGGAATAAGAGAGGCCAACTTGGAGTTTCATGAGATCCTGCAGAAGTTCTTGCGGGAACTTGAGGACCACATCCAAGAGGACGATCATCCGCATGTGACAGATGAAAAAAAGAAGTAGGTGCTTTCTTAGAGGAGCTGCTGTTTGCACGACTTGCTGATGAAGGCAAAGGCTGGGGCTTCACAGTAGGGAGTGTGTGGAGAACGGCCATGGCTGATTGGTAGAGCCCTTGCTTTGTATACAGAAGGTTCAGTCTCTGGTTTATCTCCTGTTAAAAGGACTTCAGGTAGTAGGTGATGATCAAGACCTTGCTCAGCCCGAGTCCTTGGACACCAGCTGCAACTCAGAGCAGACAATATGATGCTTGGTAGATGAACGCCTCAGGCTGCTTCCACATGGTTGTTTTGCTCCACCCTTGCTTTCAAACTGGAGTGGGATTTTGAGAGCATTCGCACACCATCATCTTCCAATATGTCTGCTTTCATGGTTTCCCCAGTTTTCTCCAGTGCTTTCCAAATCCACTTTGGTATTATCTTTCTGACAAAATCGTAGTCAAAAGAATTCAGCTGTCGGTTGGACGGGAAGGTACAGATTTCCAGACCTCTCCACCCTGAACAATGAAGGAGCCATTTTCTCTCCCTGTCCCTTCACCAATGTTCCCTCTAAGCTGTGGAGTCTTGTGAGCAAAAATTCTCCTTTGTGAGCTACTGGCATTAAAGTTGTGAGCGAGCGATCTGGCTGCCGCATGAATTAGTTTGCTCTGGAGCCATCCTTCCTGAGCCAGGACAAAAACATGTGAGCCAGAGACTAAAAAACTCTGAGCCAGCTCACACTAACTCAGCTTAGAGGGAACACTGCCCTTCACATCTTCCATTTCCCACCTACCCCTACCTATCACTAGTGGGGTTCCAAAAAACCCAGTAGTTATAACACTATGGCAATATAGCTACTACCACTTTTTCCCAAGCTTTATATTTGTTACATTACATTAAATACATTAAACCCTTCCCCCCAAAAAGGGGGGAGGGACCCCTCTCAAGTTGACTGTGTTAGACAAAGGAAGATGGGTAGCTAATTGGGTCTTATGTGTGTGATTCTGTCTATAAATCCCATCTGTCTCAGTCCCCATCCAAATTGCCCTCCTCCCATGGGTCCTTTGAAATGAAAGTTAAAGATGTCAGGAGATTTGATCATAGCTCTCTGGTGCCTCATCTACTTAAAGCTAGAGTCAGTCCAGTATTTCATCTTAAGCTTGATAACAGTTTGTGTTTGTATGATGAAAATTCAGTGGGTTTGGAGGGGGGAGTTGAAGAGAAAGGGGGGTGACTGACAGCTAGGCTGCTTTTACACAAGTTGGATAATGCACTTTCAATGCACTTTAGCAACTGTTTGCAACTGGATTTCCCTCAGTAAAATCTGCCGCTCATCCCAGGAAGGGTGGGATAAAAATGGTTAGTTAAATGGTACCATGCAGGTGTTCCAGGAAGGAGTCCCAGGTGTAAGGAGCAGCAACTGGTGGAGTCCTTTGAGAAAGCAGTTTTGGGGGGTGGTAGAGTTTGAAAAGTGAGGGCTATGGGCAGGGATAACATAGGAAATTACAGCTGGAAAAGAAGGCGGGACAAGGCTACGGGGAGCTTTAAAAGTAAGAACAAGGAATTTGAGGTGGACACAGAAGGGGATGGGAATAGGGATGCCAGCCTCCAGGTGGGACCTGGGGATCCCCCAGAATTACAGCTCATCTCCAGACTACAGAGATCAGTTCCCCTGGGGAAAATTGAAGCTTTGGACAGTAGACTCTATGGCATTGTACCTCACTGAGGTCCCTGTCCTTCACAGGCTCCACCCCCAGATCTCTAGGAGTTTCCCAACTTGGACCTGGCAACCCTACCCCACCCATGGCCAGGGAGAACCTGGCAACCCTATATGGCAAGCTGGGATTGGATGAGGAGTGTCACATGATCTGAGCCAGGGTCCTCAACCTTGTTGAATTGAGAACCAAAAGGTTAAGAGAAGTCAGAATGTGATGGCCCAATAGTTCTATATCTAAACTTAAAACATAAATGTTACCATATATACAAAAATACATGGATTTATTTCAAATTAGATAAAAACCAGTAGGCCCAAAGAATAGCCTCAAATCAGAATAAAATCATAATAATAATCTTTCCATTTATTAATCGCTCAATCCTGCAGAGCTGCTGGCTCTGAGCGATTTACAGTTACTCAAATACACACGGGGCTAACAATGATTCATATAATTATCCCAGACGCTGAAGGAGTTGTAGGTTGGGAGATTGGATCTTTTCCAGCACCCAGAAGCGCAGCTGCTTATCTTTGTGTCTCAAGGTCTTGAAATGTTGAGTCAAAGGAATGTTCTTTCTTTGTAACCTAATGCAACTTCTGTGTTCACAAATTCGTTTCTTTTCAGTTCTCGTAGTAAAACCTACATACATCAGATCACAAGGACATTGGATTGCATAAATCACAGATTTGGAAGCAAAATTAACAAATTATTTTATGGAATACCTATTCTGTTTGGATGAGTCATTTAAAAAGTCAGAGAGAAGTAGGAGTGTGTGCTTGGTATAAACCAAGCAGAGGCATTTTTCGGGTATTTTCTCAACCAGTTACCGAGTGGGCTACTGATTTGGCTATCCAAAAATTCCCACCCTGAAAAATCCCACAAATATTTAGGATTTTTCGGAACTGCTGGATAGTTGTAGTTAAAGAGCATTTAAAGGCTTTCAGTCCCTTTAAATACCTTCAGAATGAACTCAGCTTGCAGAAGTCATTTAAAGAGACTGTGAGCCCTTTAAATGCCTTTGGAGTTCACTCGCCATGGAGTTGCATGGCTTGGAGAAGGCATTTAAAGGCACCACAATCCTTTTAAATGCATTTTTTTCTTCCATTGGAAACGTAGAACCTTTGCTCTCCTGAAGTTTGTCTTTATACAAAGGATCTGTGAACTTTACTTGAGTTTTCCCTTTGTATCAAGTACTTTTTGATCCTAGCTCTTTAAGAATATATAAGGGTTTGTTGAACTTTAACAAAGATTTAAAACTGTTTGAATTGTTTTGCACAATATAATCTTTCTGCTTGTGTTCGTAATTCATTCACAGAGTGTCTTTATATTGATACAATCTCCTCCCGTCAGCTCTCATTTTGATATACTACCTGGAGGTTGGCAACCCCACTTTTTAAAGACAGGAGATGCAGGAGAAAGAGGGCCAGGAACAGGGCCAGAAGGCAATGAATTAACAGGCTTTCTCCTCCCTAGGACACAGCAATTTTAAAATACAAACAGTTAGTGGCTGGGTTGCAGAACCCGAAGAACACCAGCCAAATTACTACTCAGATGTGAAACCGAAGCTGAGCAATGTGATTTTCCCAGGAGAAACCCCTCGGTATCAGCAATAATCCACTCCGCTGATCCCAGCATTGACACTGCAGGCTTAGTGTACATTTTTCTTCCCTTACAACACGTAATTGTCACATTTTGCTACTCAGCTTGCAGGAGAGAACAGTGTGTGTGGGGGGTGCGGGCTCGTTGCAGAAGGCCTCAACTCATCTGCAGTGCTCTGGGAAGGATGAGGGTACAGTCCACATGTGGGGTATAATCCTTTCCCCACCCCTTCACTGTCTATGAAGCTTGGGCAGGAGAACTTCAGAGCCGTTGTGCTTTAGCGTAATGCTGCACTTAGAACCTGATGTGTTTCTAGACCGGCAGCATCTGCATCCATCCCATTTCTGGCTCAAAGCCTCTTGTGCAGGAATTTTTCATTTGATTCATAGCACCAAGCCCATAGCCAGGATTTTGTGGCTCGTAGGGCAATTTTTTTTTCTGGTGCGGCTGAAGTTCTCAGTGCAGAAAGAAAACCCATTTAGCCAATAGAAAGCTGTTACCAGGACAGATCTCTAAATTGCAAGCTGTCAGCCACTTTAGATGACACTTCTCAGCTGTTGCAAGTGAATCACTTCTGCCAGCCTAAGCAACAAGTCTGATAGCAAGCCGGCAGGTGGGGGTGATGACTTCTATAGTCAAGAAAGCTAACACTTAGGCAGAAAAATGATCTTAAAGGAGACCAGTTTCTTGACACAGAGTTAGAAGGGATCCTAGAGGTCACCTACTCCAACCCCCTTGCTCAGTGCGGGAATTAGTCCACTACAGCGCCCCACTCTGCTTAAAGGAGCACATGCCTTTTGAAAAAAGCATTTACAGGAGAAATTCTTGTGGGGCTGTGTCTTTAAGAAAGGGGCCAGGGCCCCCAAAAGCCCCACAGTAGCACTACATTATTCCTGAAGCCTCTACCACTGCCGTCCCATCCCCTTTCTCCTGGAATATTCTTTCTGCTATGTTAGGTCCCTTTTTGTCTAAACCCTTCCTTTCTAAAGAAATCCTCAGGATCTGAATAAGTTCAGGGGTTACCAGCATTTGTTTTAATGAGAGCTACTTCTGAGAAATGAAAAATATGCCGAGTGACTCCCTCCTTTCCCACCTCAGTGTGGTACCAAGTTAGGTGAAGTAAGTTAGGCTACGTGAGAGAGTGAAAGATTCATTGTCAGCCAGTGAGATTCAAAGCAAAATGGTGACTGGAACCAGAATCTCTCCAGATCCGATCCATGTTTCTAATCACTATGCTGTACTGACCTCAGGACCCTAAGAAGCATTTCTGTGGGCCTAGTATAAACTTGTCATGTGCCTCACTGTCTCATCCCATGATACAGTGTCATGAAAGAAAGATATATTTTATTTCTGAAAAGAAATACATTAAACCAGTGTGTAGTATAGTATTTAAAGATTTAGACTTGGGTGGGAGATCCTGGGTCCAACCCCCTCTCTGCCATGAAAAGCACTTGGGCCAGTTACTCTCTCTCTCTCAGCCTAGCCTACCTCACAGGGTTGTTGTGAGGATAAAATGGAGGTGGGGAGAGAATCACATACAATGTCCTATACACCTTGGAGGAAAGGCAAGACAAAAATATACTTAGTAAATAAACAAATATTGTAGCATTGTCATGGGCTTTCAGCCTGGAATGGGTCCTGTTGCACCCTCTGTCTGTAGCAAAGTGTACTTGTTTCGGGCCCCTATGAGGGGGGTCCTGTCTGGCTCTTCTCTGAGCATCTTCAGGGTGGCTTTTCCCTGGCCTCTGACCAACTGCAGCCTGTGCCCCTGTATGTTCAATGTTAAGGAGGAAGTTCTCCTTCCGGGTCCTATTGTAGGACTGCCAACTCTGGATTCAGAAATTCATGGAGATATAGGGGTGGGACCTGGGGAGGGTGGGGGTTGGGGAAGAAAAGTACCTCAGCCAGATGTGATGCTATAGAGTCCACCCTCCAGAACAGCCACTTTATCCAGGGGAACGGGATGGATCTCTGCAGTCTGGAGATTAGTTGTAATTCTGGGAGATCTGCAGTGGAGTAACAATGGAAATTATCATGGAAAGAAGTAGAAGGAAAGATAAGAAACAACTGTGAAACAATAACAAAACAATGTAAACAACATCAACTTATACCACAGAAAAATCATCCATAGAGTCAATAGAAAGACTCTTCCAAATATTCCAACTTCTGGAATGGGAGTGTCCCTGAAATTGCACATTGTCCTCCTGCAAAATAAACAATTTGCTATTTATCGCTTCTCTACATTTGAAGTTGGAATATTTGGAAAAGTCTCTATTGGAAACTTACATATTGTGATTGGACTAATTGGCATCACCAAGCAATTTAAATATCACAGAACTTTATTCTTCATTGTACCTTTATTGGACTACTAGGAATAAGGCTCCTTGTGGAAACAAATACAATGAGCTCTAGAAAGAGGCTCTGGAAGAGTGCCCTGGGCTTGGGCACTCAGTGTAAATTTGCTGTGGTGACCTCAGCAGGGTATAATGACACTAAGTCCACCATTTTCTCCAGAGGAACTGATCTCTGCTACCTGAAGAACAGTTGTAATTTTGAGTGATCTCCAGCCCTCACCTGGAGATTGGCACCAATGGTTCCCCAGGAAGGAATGGCTGGTTTGGTGGAGTCTATGGCATTGTACCTGTCTGAGGTCCCACCCCTCCTCAAACCTCACCCTCTCCAGGCTCTGTCCCTCGAATTTCCCAACTGGAGTTGGCAACCCTATCTCCTTCCCAGCCAACCATCAACCTACCTTTATCTGCCCCTCTGACTTCAGCTTTCCATCTCCCCCCCCTCCTGGAGAGCAATTGTAAATCTGAGTGATCTCCAGCCCCCATCTGGAGATTGGCAACACTGGTTCCCCAGGAGGGAATGGCTGGTTTGGAGGGTGGAGTCTATGGCATTGTACCTGTCTGAGGTCCCACCTCACCCTCTCCAGGCTCTGTCCCTCGAATTTCCCAACTGGAGTTGGCAACCCTCTCTCCTTCCCAGCCAACCATCAACCTACCTTTATCTGCCCCTCTGACTTCAGCTTTCCACCCCCCTCACCTGCAGCCTCTACTGTGCTCTGAAGCCCTGACTGCTACATCACATTGGCTGTCATATGGGGGCCATCTCAGCAGGGTATAAGGATACAGAGACCACCAATTTCTCCAGGGGAACTGATCTCTGCTATCTGGAAAGCAGTTGTAATTCTGAGTGATCTCCAGCCCTCACCTGAAGATTAAGCCAAAAATGAGAGATCACGGGAGGAAGTGGAATTCCAAACAGAACCGTCTGTTATTAGACAGTCAACATGGAATATTTCCTTCAGGAGTTGATAAGTAGTGATTGATAAGAATTGGGATTGCTACATGCTCAGATAAAGCAAATATTGTGAAACAAATTGTTCATTGCGCAGTATTTGTTAGCATGTGAGTGATAATAGAATAAATTTTTCTACAGAAATTACTACAGTAAACATTTTTGCAACTTATCTTTATTGACTCTTCATTATTTTTGTCACAGATGTTGTTTTTGGAATTCCACTCACCTAGAGATTGGCAACAATGGTTCCCCCAAAGGAAAAGTAGTCTTTTTCTGCAATGGGGACCAAAGCATCTTACTTCATTCTCCTCTCTGCCTTTTGACTTGCACAACAACCCTGTGAGGTAGGTTAGGCTGAAAGTCTTTGACTGGTCCAAAAATCACCCATTCAGCTTCTACAACAAGAACCTCACTCAGGCTTCCTTGTCTCTTCTGAAGGCCTCTCACTTAAGGCTCCCTTCAGGAATCACTTTTAGGAAAGAAAGGATAGGTAGAAAGGTTAATACAGGTCCAGCGCTGAGTCTCCTTGTGAGGCATAAGGGATCCGGGTCATGGCACCAATTGTTGTGTGAAAATGTGTTGTGAGAAAATGTGTGGCTTCTCGTGTCTGTAAATGCGGTTTTACCAGTGCCACCCACCCTCTCCTTGGTTCGTGTGTCCCCTGAGTGTTGCCTCCTTACCAAAGGCGAATGGTGCAAGTTTGGAAGCCACTAAAGGCTGGCAGAGACACTCAAGCAAGGGTTTCATCTTCCAATAAAACTTATCTTTATTAAAAGAAAAACATTCAAAGGTTTACCTGGCATGGTGACCAGCACGGCACTATGCCAGCTTGCCAACACAGTAGACTCCTATTTCCTAAATATTGATAGTGAATACACAGAAAAATAAACATGCAAGCAAAGTTCTCTCCCACCCAAAGCATGCAGAAAACGAAAGGCCTTCCGGGCTGACCCGTAAAGTTTCCAGAGAGTAAGAACCTCTCCTGATCCTTCAAGAGCCAGCGAAGGCAAATGATCAAAGAGGTCCCCCAATAATTACATTACAGTTGTGAATTAACATTTTGAAGTTTTACAGGAGATTTGCTTCCCTGCGTCTCACATGACAAAAGTTACATTTTACAGGATCAATACTGTGTCATTGTTTGTCCTTTGATGTTATCTCTGAGATGGAAGCGGGGTGTGTGAATTCCTGTATCTCAGGAGTCCCTACCGGATTGAAGTCTGTCACTGCCCAAATGGCCTTTCCTGTCAGCTGCAGTTTATTGCTGTATATTGTGGGTCTCACACCTGTGGAAATTTACATTGATTCAGATCCTGGGAATGGAATTTGATTCAGATCCTGGGAATGTGAATTTTTGTGTGTGTGACCAAGAAAGAGATTTGCCTGGAACAAAGGGTTTGCCAAGAATCATGGGGTTTGGTTCAGTGAAGCAGGCCAAGCCTGTTTGCTGTTTTGCTAGCAAAGACAGGGACAGATACATGGATTTTATAAACTATTTGGTTCATTTTTAAACCCAAACCTTCTATATTTCTAACATTTCTTACCACACAAACGACCTCTGTGTTCTGACAGGCTATGGGGGGGGGGGAGGAACAGCAAACTGTTTAGAATGTTGTAGGTGAGACTCAGGCAACGCAGCCAGTGGATACGGACAGCTTCTGAGTGACACATCAGGGAGCCAATTGATTTGGGAGCATGCGGAATGTTCAGGAGAGTACCACTACCAAAATAGAATTATTATATAGAGAGATGGTTGAACTGAGTGTTGCACCTTACTAAGAGTCTTTCTATTGAACCTATGGATGAATTTTCTGTGGTATAAGTTGATGTCATGTTGTTTGCTTAGTTATTGTTTCATGGTTGTTTCTTACCTTTGCTCCCACCTGGAGGCTGGCAACCATTAGCCCATGGCAAGGATCCCACACACAATCACAGTCCCCAAGCACCTTTTGTTTTTTAACTTGAGCAGTGCCCAAGACTCCTCCAACAGTATGTTGAGAACACAGTTCATTCCCTCCCCACACACACTACTAAAATCTACAATTGAGGGCAGCACTCCCCCCTCCCCCCGGCTACCCTTGCTCTGTTTGTTTTCATCATGGATTATGAAGTGCTCCAAAGGTGAGGGGCAGAACCACATGCTAGTTCTGTAGTCTCTGAAAAATACTTCTCCCACTACAGTTGCCAGGGTTGCTTTAATGGGTACCTATAAAAGTGGTGGTAAAGGCAGCTTCAGGGTAGCTTTTTTCAGTTAAAAAAAAAAACAGGTCAAAGATCCCCTCTGTCTCTTGTAAAAGTAGCCCTGGCAGTTGCATTTGCATCTGATGAAGTGAGCTTTGGCTCACAACAGCTTCTGCTATAATAAATGTGTTGGTTAAGGCACCACACAAATTGCTTATTATTTTGGCTACAGCAGACTAATGCAGCTACATCTTTAGAATGTAAATGTTGCTGTGTTAATTCTGCCCTACATTATCCTTCCTTTTGGCTATATATTGCATGGGGTAAGTTATTTAACGCAGTAAACAGGGCAGTGATAGTAGTTAACTTTAATTCTTGTTGATGTGGTTTTTGATAGGGCTGCCAGTATTAATCGATATGTGCAATCAAGCAATGAAAACATGAATTACGACAAAAAGTTTAAGCATGGGTTCTGAAACTTTAGAGGGCCCTACTGCCCTGATTAAATTACTCTCCGTGTGCCCTGCCCATTCTTTCTGCCCTGCCCAAATCTGATAAAGAAGCAACTTGAAAATGGATTGCATTTCCCTTTTCAAATCCAAAGCTGGCACTTGGGTAATGCTGGGGCCTGGCCACAGAAGCCTCCTCCTCACCGGCCACTGATGCTGCCTTCCATAGTGGCAAAGAATGCAAGATCACAGAAAACCCTTGAGGGAACTCCATGTGCATGCACTCATAACAGCCTGCAGGCATTGCCTAGCACATGTGCACATACCAATGCACACATGTTCAAAATAATCACAATTAAAATAATCTTAAAATTCAAGCAAAAATGAATGAACCAGCCCATACAGTTTCCCTCTCT
>NW_015159711.1:3964573-4023824 GCF_001447785.1 Gekko japonicus
TAACAATCCACCTACCAGTTGCAGAGGAGATAATGTTGCACACCCCTCTCATGCATGGAGGTATGTGTACACAGGAGGGCTCGTGGGGTTGCCAACCTCCACGTGGTACCTGGAGATCACCTGCTATTACAATGGATCTCCAATTGACCGAGATCAGTTCCCCTGGAGAAAATGGCTGTTTTGCAGGGTGAATTCTATGACATTATACTCTGCTGAGTTTCCTCCCCTCCTTGAACCCTGCCCTCCCTAGGCTCTCCCCCCCTCCCAAATCTCCAGGTATTTCCCAACCCAGAGCTTTTCTCTATGGTAGGGGAAATGAACAGTCAGTTAACATGTGTTTGAACTAGCCTAGTATTACGGAGAAATCAGGCATCGTATCACTAAACCCTGATTTCCCCACTGCTGATGAGTTTTGAACTTGTTTATTTATGAAGACATGTAGGTGCTGTTCCAATGCTTCTGTAACATTTTGAGATTACTTTTGCCAATGAAAACTTGCTGTTCGAGATTTTGGCAAGCATTCCTTTGTCAGATTTAATCCTTTGCAACAATTCCTCCTCCTCTCCCTTCCACCACAGCCTTTATAATTCAGCATTGTCTGTAACTGAGAATGCTGTAAGAGAAATCAGTTTGGGATATACGCTTTTGCTTTTTCAATCAAATCTGAATTAGTAGAATTTGCGAGATAATTGATTTTTAAAAGAAATCTGTAGCTTTATAAGCCAATGCCCGTACTTAGCATTTTGCAGGTAAATTGACCTTTCAGCAAAGATAACGTGTGTCCTTCTTCATATGCTTAGGTTACAGGAACACTTACGGATGATGGATCATCTGCTTCAAGTCACCGGCCGCCTTGCAGAGCAGTTGGATCAAGTATCCCAAAACCTCTTGGTGACACTAACCAAGCCCCTGGAGGAAATCACTTCCATTTTGTCTAGGAGTGTCCTGCAGCCCTCTTAACCATGTTCCACTGCGAAGGCACCAAAAGCTCTCATGGATTCAGCTGCCACCATGTTCTAGCATTTCCATGCATGCACCTTGTTCCTTTGCCACAGCGTGTGCAGTTTAGCATGCACAGAAGCTTCTTTTGTAGAATTCTACATGGAATGTCAGGCCAGGCTTAGGACAACCTTTGGACAAGATGGCGAGAAGTTAGTGGGGCTGGGAGCTTTGACTTTCAAAAGCTTGTACCCCCCAAATCCTGTCGATCTCTAAGGTACTACTGGACTCAAATCTAACAGTGGCCAACCAGTTACTCTGGCGGGCCAACAAAAGGGCATAGAGGCTGAGGCCTTCCCCTGATGTTGCCTATGGGCAGTGGAATTCAGAGGTTTAAATAATGCTTCTGAACATGGAGCTTTGCTGGGCTCCACATTGGGAGAGATGTTGCAAGATCAAGCTCAGATAAGACAAGGAAATCAGCTGCATTTTTCGAGTCTTTCCTTCCACTGCCCCCCATGGTTGTCACTTTCAAAACAGCTACTCCTTCTCCCATAGCTTTTCTTGGGGGACGGGTACAATGTACCCCAAATTGAGCACTTTTTCCTCATAGAGTTCAAGGAGAGAAAATTAAGTGCATCTCAGTGGGACTAGATAAGGTGGCGGAAAATCTGTGATTTGGGTCACTTACACATGTGTTATTTGGCCCGGCTTTGATGTTTTGAGAAAGCATCTCTCCCCCCCTTTTCTGCGGTATCAGTCCACCTACATTGTCCTTGACTTTTCTGCAATCTTCACCAAACTGCTTCATTGCAAAGTTTTGGCAAACATTGCAGCAAAGCCAGGCTGGCTGCCGTGTGAGTGGGAAACTCAGGAGTTCCCCAGTCCTGCGCCATCACAGCCATTTCCCACCTGTGGCACTGGAAGGAGCTTTTGAAGTTTTTAAAACAAAACTGTAATTGACATATCAATGTAATGGTATGGAGATTGTGAGCCTCCTCCTACCCTGCATTGGGTTTGCCACCTTCTGTTGTTCTGTCTGAGGTCAGGCCACCTCCCCTGAGGCCCCTAAAAGGGAAGGAGAGGGGCTTATACCACCCAACTCTTCTTCCTTGCCAGGACTGGCATCCTCTTGGCCCTCCCCCCCATTACTCAGCCCTTCTTTTTTTCCTTGGCTGGGTGTGGTGCCTTTCCTTTTAAGGGATTCCCTGGCCCCGCCCCTACCTGGCCTGTATCCAATCCCCTTCACCCTGCTCCACCTGGCAGGCTATAAAAGGAAAGTGAAGCCTGCCCTGCCTCTTCCCCCTACTGCCCATCTCCCTGCCCTGTTCTTCCTCCGGGTTGCAAAGAGCTGTCTCTTCGCCTCTCCCAGTCCTGGCTCAAACTTGCCTTCTGACCACGCCCCTCCCTGTTCCGCCTGGTTCCTGGCCTTGTCCTCAGCTGCATTGGAACCACCCACCTGGGTCCTCCCAGCCATTTCCCTCTCCTGGCCTTCCTTTGCAGGGATGGCCCCCCAGCTGTCTTCAGCTTGGGCGGCCAGGGTGGGGTCAGTTCAGGGCCAGACATTGGCTCCCCAGAGATACAATGGCTATATTGGCGTGTCAATTACTTGTTAAGGAAAATAAGAAGGTCCCGTAGCTCTGCCAGCATTGCAAAGGAGGCTTAAGCTTGAGCCCACTAGTCTCAGCCACGATCAGTAGTTGTCTCTTTTGGCACCACTGTTGTTAGCAGCACAAGAGGAGGCAACAGGTGAGCCTCTCTCTTTGTTGGTGCCGCTGGCCTAGTCTGCGCTGACTGGCCCCTGCACAGTATCGGATCACAGCGCTTCAGGTGCCAGTGGGCTTGGCTTTCTCCCGAGCCATTTCAGTTTCCCAGTACACTGGGGCCGTTACAGTTAAGCACTGTCAACGTGATGAGGAACCAGGAACCATTCAACAAATGGATCCTTAGCGTCCAGTTCAGACAGGGTAGCAGGGATCTTACCCAGTGCAAAAACTGGGTGGAAAACCAAGGTACCTTTCTGTAGCGACCGAGGAAATGTGGAGTCCCATGGGTTCCCCTTAGCCAAGAAAATGCACTTCTATTACAAGGGGGGGGGAGGGGGGAACAACATGGAGAACTTAAGGGGGAGGCAGAATCGGATGGGAGCTGTAATGTCGGCATCTTGTGTGCATGTCCATCCCAAAGCTCCTTTGAATATCTTGCCAATCCTCTTCAAAGCTGGCTCAGTCCCTAGTAAAAATCAGCCCCCCCCCTTTACACTTCTCAAAATCAATTTAGAGGTGGGGGAGGGGCTTTTTTGCCCCCTAATTAATTCCCCAAGGATTCGGTGTATCATCTTTCCCTTGTAGTTCATCGTACATTCTCTCTTTGTGCTCCAGCAGAATGGTAAAGATGAATCAATACCCGGCTTCAGAACATAACGGGACATCTCTCTTCTCTCGCAGGCATGAACACAGAGGTGTTTGGTTGACTCCTGTGCCCCCTAGTGGCCACATTTTGCTCGTGGCTACTTCCAGTTGTGGTTCTTTTGTAGATGAAGCCTCCTAAAAGCATACTACCCAATAAATGCAGCTCTTCACACTCAGCTGCTTGTTTTAATCTCTTTACTTCATCCTGAAATGCTAATAAAATTAGGTCAAAGGACCGAGAATATGCAGTGGCACTTTGTATACGGGTGTGAAAACCTGCCTTCTACTGAGTTAGGCACTTGACCCAGGTAGGTCGGCTCTGTCTGCTCTGAATGGCAACTGCTCTGTAGGGCCTCAAGTAGAGACAGGTCTTTCCTAAAACATGCTGTGAGGCCTGGTAACTGGAGATGTCAAGGACTGAACCCGGGACCTTCAGCACGCAAAGCATCTGGTCTGCCACTGAGCCACGCACTGTTTACAATATTTCAGACATCTTCCATCAGGGACTTCTGATGCACCAATCCCATTGAAATGAATAAACTACAGCACTGGATTTGGACCAGGAAAACTGGAGGGGGGGGTGTCCCTTGTTTCTGCCACTGACTCAGTACTAAGCCAGCTTCATTTCCCCATCTGTGAGATATCCTCAGGACAAATATGAAGCATCACTGCATACTTGATCAGTGGTACTGTGGGCAGCATTAAAATGAGAAGTTTGACCAAAAGGTTGGTGTTGTGGTTAAGTGTGCGGACTCTAATCTGGGAGAACCAGGTTTGATTCCCCACTCCTCCACTTGCACCTGCTGGTGTGACATTGGGTCAGTCACAAGCTCTGGCACAGCTGTTCCTGAAAGAGCAGTTTGTGTCAGAGTTCTCTCAGCCCCACCCACCTCACAGGGTGTCTGTTGTGGGGAGGGGAAGGGAAAGGAGTTCGTAAGCCACTCTGAGACTCCAAGTGAAGGGCGGGGTATAAATCCAATCTCTTCTTCTTCTTCTTCTTCTCCATTGTTCAAGTATCAGCACGGATGCTGTTTGGCAAGCTTTAATTTCTTTTTGCTTCCTGGCCTCTTAAGCCTGGAACTCCTCCCTCCAACACCTATGTGGAGCCACATCTCTCTCGGTTCAAACCTGAGCTCCAAACACACCTTTCTGCAGTTCCATCATCTCAAAGTCTTAAGTAGACATTAGTTCATCTCCATCCCTTGTCTGTCTTATCTCCTTCCTTCTCTCCTAAGAACATATGAAACCTGCAGATCCATCTGGGCCAACAGCCTGTTCCCCACAGCAACCAACCAGATACCCTGGCAGGTCTACGTGCAGGAGTACAGAGACCAAAGCCAGCCTCCTGTTTTATCCCACAGCAGCTGGCCTTCAAAGGTCTCTGCCAATAGCCGTGGATAAGACCGCTCCTCCTCCATGACTGTGTCCAGTTCCCTCTGAAAGTAATCTAAGCTTGTGGCCATTGCATCTTGTGGCAGGAAGGTCTCCAAGCTGTTTGTGTCCTATGTGTTCTTGTTGGTCTGCTGTATATCTACTGCCCATCAACTTCAATTGGTGACACCAGAACTCATGTCTTTTTCCACGTTGTGCACCATTTTCTGACCCTCTTGGCCAACCTGTCTCTTCAGCCTTTCCTCACAAGGAAGCTATTCCAACCCCTTGATCATTTGGTTTGCCCCTTCCTGCACATTCAACAAGCTCTAGGGTATCGTTTTTTGAGATGGAGCAACCAAAAGAGACGCCGTATTCTAAAAGTTGCTGCGCTAAAAAGCTATCCAAGGAACTGTAATCGCTGTTCTATTTCCAGACCCTCTCCTTGTCATGTTTTAGACTGTAAAGTCCTTGGGGCAGGCTCCTATAGTTTCCCCTTATGTTTTTAAACACCATGTACAGTGATGGCATTGTTTACAGTATGATTTAGACTGAATTACCACCACTGGCGTCACTAGGAGGACGAATACCATCAAGATCACAGAGCTTTCTGCACATTTTAGGAGAGATTTGCTAACCACACGGACATCCCCGCTGTGAGGATGGGTCATTCTCTCATGGGGTGCTAATTCTGCTGTATCTTGAGATGCTGTGCAGGGAAGGGGGCTGGGGCCTTGGGCTGGGGCAGGGGAAGGTCTGAGTCCATTAAGCACGAGATTACGGGTGAAGGCAGATGCTGAATTTTGAGCATGGTGGGATCACTCTGCAAGCATTCCATCCCAGGAATAGCTCAGGGGGGGGGGAATCGCTTTGCATATTTGAGAGAGAGGCTGGCGCTGACTGGCTGCCTTCCGTGACATCCCCCAGAAACCTTTTCCACTCAACCTCTGGAGTCCTTTTGCACTTTAATAAAATATTTCCTCTTAAAAAAAATTGGCAAAGGAATCAATGAATGGTTGTGTGGCGCTTTTAAATATTGAGGAGGTGGACAATCCACCTGACGCATGAAAGGAAGGACAAGACTGACGGCAGACTTAGCTCTTCAGTTTGTTGGAATAGAGATCTGCCCTTTCAGCTGCACAGGGCCCTCCTCAGAGATGCCTTGTGAAGCCTTGTTGGTCCAACCTTACTTAGCCGGTACTGACCTCGAAGGCCTTAACGGATCACACACCCAACACTTCTGAAGTGCCAAATCCCTTTTCAGCGCAAGTCAGTGAAGGGGGAGCTCTTATGCCTATTTTTCAACTAGGAAAACTGAGGCCAAGAGGTCAAGAGGTGCCCACGTCCACGCATAGCTGGGTTGCGCTTTGGACCTGAGCGCTGAACATTTACGGCACACCCGGTCTCTCTTTCAGGCTCCTCCCCTCCCCAGTTCATTCACTCTCCCTTCCATTCATCCCATCAGTCCCACTCTCTGTCCGGCGACACACATTTTCTAATGCTTTGCCGCAAAGGATCAGACAGTAGGCAGATCTGGAAAGCTGCCTGTATGATGAATAAAGAGCCCAGAAACCCCCGAACCCTTTTCAGACTGGTCTTGTGGCTGCACTGAATCTTCCTCTCCTCCTTCTTGTCACCCAGAGGGATATCACAGCTGAGAGCCTCCCTCCCTCCCTCCCTCCCTCCCTCTTCTCAGCCTCTGTCGTCACAAAAGAGTGGGAATGTTTGGCGAAGCTCCGTCTTGTCTAGTGCGAGCAGAGCTGCTGCGTTCAGAGTGGCACCTTCCTGAGATCACTTAGCTCGCAGAGCCGGGGAACCTGAAGCTCATTTGTCGACTTTTCACTGAACTCCCGGCCAGCCAGCGGCGGCGGCGGCAAAGGATGTATGTGTGCGCGCACACGCACTATGTGCGCTTCTTGCTTTTAAGCTGCTGTGCCTCAGCTCCAGTGGTCAGACCACAAGGCTGTTGAGAGGAAGGAGGCTGGGGTAAAGGAAGCAAGCCGTGGACTGGGGAAAGATGCTCTTCTATTGGAGTGGCCAATCTTGAGTGGAGGCTCTTGTCCCAGGTGTCTCCCTTCTCCCAACAGGTAAGCGGTTCTGTTTTAGATCCATAGCTGTTTTAGATGTATAGCTACGTCAGGGGAAGATGCTCCAGGATTGCTTTGGCTTCCAGTTGCACGTGCTTATCAGTGCTCCGGCAAGGAAGCCATGCTTGTTTGACAAAGTGGGCTCAGGCAAAACAACCAAAGGAGGCAAAGTTTTCTCAGGGCTCAGCAGTAGAGAAGGGCATTTGCACAAGCCCTCTCGGAAGGAACAGGAGCTCTGCAAGAGCACTGACGTCCTCTTGGGCAGCTCAAAGACTTGCACGCTTCCCTAGTATTGTACCCTCTGCCCATCCTTTTACAGAGGACTCAAGGATTTAAAATTGCTGATTCCCGGGGAAGTCAAGGGAGGACTGGCGGGGAACGTCTGAAGATAAGCTGCTATGGTGATGAGTTTGGGCCCAGGAATGATGATGCTCTAGCATAGCAAACTTCAGAGTGTGAGCTGGCAGATCCCCAGTTCCGGTCCCGGTCCTCAGCTCACAAGGCAGCCACAGCACCACAACTGTCCTCTCGGTCTGTCCTCTGTGGTGATTATAATACAAGCCTATTTTGCAGGGGTGCTGCCGAGGGTTGCCAGCTGCCTGGAGGAAGAAGATGACCTGTCCCTTTAACAGAGGCTTAATGGGATGTGGTTTGCCAGGTCATGTTACTGACCTCCTGCCCTAAAAAGCTTTGCCTGCCCATTTCCACATATTAAGCCTCTGTTAAAGCGACAGGAGGAGCTGTGGTGGCTCAAGTGGTTAAGACGCTGAACTGCAGTCTGTGGAAGGTTGGTAGTTCAGCAGTTCGAGACCCGAGTGTGCCGCATGACGGAGTGAGCTCCCGTCTCTAGTTCCAGCTCCTGCCAACCTAGCAGTTCGAAAGCAAGAAATTGCAAGTAGATAAATAGATACCACTCCAGTGGGAAGGTAACGGTGTTCCAGCCACATGACCACGGAAATGTCTTCGGACAGCGCTGGCTCTTCGGCTTTGAAATGGAGATGAGCACCGCAACCCTAGAGTCGGATTCAACTGGCTTTCGAGCAAGGGAACCTTTACCTTTAAAGGGACAGGGGGATGTGGAATGGTACAGTACAGCCCACTCTCGTCAGGTCTCGGAAGCTAAGTACTTGGAAGGGAGACTACTAAGGAAGATTGGCAGAGGAAGTGAATGGCCAGTCACCTCTGCTTGATCACTTGCCTTGAAAACCCTAAGGGGCCCGACTGGGAGAGGGGTCATTTTCCTCCAGATCTTTTAGCAACCTGAATAGTTGTAAGAACTTCCTCCCCACAGCCGCTTCCCTGGAACCTGCCCTCTTGCTTCAGGCACCTGGTGAAAACTTTCCAGTTCGTTCTGGCTTTTGATGGGTCTTGTTCAGGGTTTTAAAATTCATTTTCCACCATGTACTTTCTAATTTTGTACTCCCCCCAAAATGTGATTTCCATGGTTTGTTTCCTCCCTCTGCACACCGGGATCCTCTTCCTGAGAGAAGGCAGGGTATATATTTTTTCAGTAAAACAAAGGACTGAAAGCACAAGACGGGCTTAATACCCGCACTGTGTCTGGCTGTAACATGTGAATATAGAGTTTTGTTTCTGCAGGAATCATATTCCCCCATCCTCTCAACTGCTCTACTTTTGTTGGTGGTGAGAAAGCAGCATCTGAGACTGGTTTGGAGGGGGTGGAGAGGAGCCAGCATGGGATTCCTTGGCTAGGCTAGGATCTAGGAGACCTGGGTTCAAATCCCTCCTCTGCTCTGAAGCTCCCTCGGGTGATCGTGGGCCAGTCAGTCTCTCTCAGGGTCCCCTCCATCACAGGATGAGGATCAAATGGGCGAAGACAGCACCATGGATGCGGCTGGAAAGCCGGGATATGATTGCACTGGGTAACTAGAAAGCCAGGCGGAACGACACGCAGCTGCTCTAACTGCTGGACAGCCAAGCGGAAAAGGTGTGCTGAGCCCCACACTGCCTCTGCGAAACAGCCGTCGAACTTCTGGAGCCAGCCTGTGCTTTATGCAGAGCACGCCATGGCAAGCTCACCCACTGATCTGTATGCATGTGGCGGGATGAATTCCTGAGAGGTCAAATTAATAGGGATCTGCATAAGATTAATCAGTTAAGTAAAGCTATAATGGCACCCTCAGGGCTGGTTTCGTTGTGATGTACTTATAGAATGAAGTGCGCGTGTCAGCGTAGTTGCTCTCTCCGGGCCAATGCCAAGTGGCTGAGTGCATGCTTTGCATGCCAAGGGTCCCAGAGTCAGTCCCTGACATCTTCAGTTCAAAGAGTCTCAGGTTGCAGGGTTGGGAGGGAGTCTCAGCCTGGGATCCTGGGGAGGGGCTGTGACTCAGTGGAAGAGCATCTGGCTTGGCGTGCAAAAGGTCCCAGGTTCAGTCCCCGGCATCTTCCAGTTAAAAGGTCTGGCAGTGGGTAATGGGAAAGACCCTCTGCTTGAGACACTGGAGATCCGCTGCCAGTCTGCATAGACAACATTGACCCTGATGGAACAAGGGTCCGATTCAGTATAAGGCAGTTTCATGTGTTCAGCTGATGCCAATTGAGGTCAGACGGTCCTGGCCCTAGAAGTCACAAGGGGGAGGAGGAAACAGCCTCCCACTCCCCAGGGTGTCCCTGCAATCCCTCCCTTTTACATCCCCCTATATGGGAAAAAGCAGTGTCCAGCACTTGGGAACCACAACATAGGAGGGTGCTCGGAACAGGTTGCCTGGCATGGATTTGCATTATATTGTTGCAATAGACAAGCCCCCATCCATGTACCCTGCATGGATGTTCTCCTAGCAAAGCAAAACAATGTCCATCATTTACCTAGAGTATATCAAACGTTCAAAACTCTTCAGTCCCCTGAATGATCTTCATCTGTCCCACAACAACCCTGTAAGGTAGGTCAGCATTATTGCCTGCACACAAATATATTAAGCTGTTTTGTACTGTGCCAGACAGTTGGCCCCTTTAACTCAGTGTTCTCTGCTTTGACTTGGGGTCGTTGTCCGGGGAAAGGCAGAGAAAGTTCATTCCTAACACCCAGGACCCCCTCTGGAGATACTATTGACTGAACTGAGGACCTTCTGTATGCAAAGTATGTCCTCAGCCACTGAGACAAAGCCCTTCAGCACGTCACAGGTGAGAAGGACAGAAAATGAATCTGAGAAAGAATGGAGTACATAAAACCGACCCCATCAAATCATGACATAGGTGAGACTCAGAGCAGTGGCTTCCTGGCTCATGGGATGCACTTTTAGCCACAACATTCCACTGGTGTGCATAATCCACTGGGGCAAGAACACAGGTCCGGACCACCACTCCCACCACTCCACTGAGCAAAGTTTGAAGACAGACTCCTGTTTCAGTGGCTCTTCCTCAAACAGAGGAACCCCTTATGCTGGAGGAAGGCTCCTTGGAAGATGTTTGGATCCAACCCCCTTTATAAATAGTTGTACGTTTACCCTGCTAGGGGCAAATGGCATCTCTGTGGGGTCATTTGCAGCCAGCAAAACACCCCAGTGGGAAACATCAGTCCTCCCTTTCCACATCATGTTCTGAATCAGGGCCCACCACACCCGCCTCTTAAAGGGCAAAGAACTGCTGAGGAGCAATGCTCCCTCTAAGCTGTGGAGTCCTGTGAGCAAAAATTCTACTTTGGGAGCTCCTGGCATTAAAGTTGTGAGCAAGCGATTTGGCTACTGCATGAATTAGTTGGCTCTGGAGCCATCCTTCCTGAGCTAAGACAAAAATGTGTGAGCCAGAGGCTAAAAAACTGTGAGCTGGCTCACACTAACTCAGATTAGAGGGAACACTGCTGAGGAACTCATTCACTGGACTCCCAGCATCACTTCAGAGTTGACGCTCAGTATAATCATGTAACCAGGATGGATTCACATAAATAGTGTTGTTCCAATATGTATTCACTGCAGTCACCCCAACTCCAGGCATCAAGTAGAATCAGCTTGTTTGTCAGAGTCAAATGAATAATGCCGTGCGGCTGACAACAAAGTCAACACTCATTGCACAAGCTGGGGTTATAATCTCCATCCATGAATTTATTCATTTTTATTTATTTAAAATTTCTGTCTACGTATCTGAAGCAGCTAACGCTACTGATTAAAACAATTTAAAAGCACACATCAAAACTTAAATATAAAATAAAACCTAGGAGAAGAAAGACTGTGGTTAAAAGCTTTTCTCCTGAATAATACTGATTACTTGGTCACCAAAAGATACAGGAGAAGGTATCATGGCATTGGGGTGGGAGTTCCAAAGACGCAGCCCCGGCATTGGCAAGCCATCAACCTGTCTTCCAGTGATGGGGCCCCCCAGAGTAAGATTGCCATAGACCATATGAACACATGGACTGACTGATATGCAAGAAGGCAGTCCCTCAAACGTCAAGTTCCCAAACCATTTCGGTATAATAAAAACAGAAGAAGAGCCCTGCTGGATCAGACCAGTGGTCCATCTAGTCTAGCATCCTGTCTCACCCAGTGGTCAAGCAGTTCGTCTGGAAAGCCAACAACAGGGCATAGAGGCCGAGGCCTTCCCCTGATGTTGCCTCCTACACGGGGGTTCAGAGGCTGACTGCCTCAGAATGTGGAGGCTCCCTTTAGTCACTGTGGCTAGTAGGGAACCTATCCTGTGCTTGTGGCTCATGTTAAAAGTCCTACCACTGGAAAAAACTTCACAGCCCTTCTACCGTTTGTTGCTACAGACCCCTCCTTACCCAGTGGCAATGGAACATCTACTACTTGTCGCTCATGTGGCACACAGCACTTGTGCCTAAACCAATACAGCCAAAGCAGGCAGAGCCCTGCTTGTGTGTGCAGCTGCCAGTATGCTTTGATGATGCTTAGATTTCTGCCCTGCAGCTGGGAACCTCAAATTGGCTTTGTGGCGTGAGCCGCAATAAGATTCCCTCCTTTGTCTCTTGCCCCCGCTGCCATCAGCTCTTTGAACAGCGTTCAGCTGCAGGTCGACAAATGTATGAAAGATCATTTGGGGTATTTGTGCTTGATACATGCCCATTCAAAATGGAAACTGATAAGGTTCCTTCGTTTCAGGGTGAAGAAAAGGTGTCATGTGTCCGGAGAGACACAGCTGCTGTGCAGTTGTGGGTGGGACAAAGCAAATCTATAGTCAGCATGAGTCAGGTGGCAGAGAAAGTCAGGCCCAGAAGTCTGTTTAGGCATCAGGGGATATCGCCTGTCCTGTCCTGTTCAGGCCTAAGGGTACAAAAATGCCTCTTCAACTAGTCTCCTCTAGCTAAAGTTGGGTGGCCATGCCCAAGCTGAATTCTTATCTGACAGCTTTTTGAATTTCTGTCTGACAATTTGCTGGTCTCCAGTTCAATACCTGCTGTAGTCCTGACCTCTAATGAGTCAAAGGGTATTGAGCAGGCATTTTGTATGAGCAATAGATGTAGGTCCTGTTTGACATTCCAAGGCCTTGGAACAAATGAAATGACAAGAGAACATAAGACTTGGATCAGACCAAGAGGTCCAGTATCCTGAATCCTCCAGTTAACCAACCAGATGCTCCCAGGAAACTTTCAAAGCAAGGAATGCAGGGCAAAGCTACCCTGTCTCACTTCTGTCCCCTTGTCAACTTGTCTTCAGCAGCCTGCAGTGTTTGGATGCAGAGGTCCCATGAAGCCATCGTGGCTAATAAGTGTCGATAGATTTATCCACCATGAGTTTGTCACGTATCTTTTTAACACCATCAAAGTTAGCAATCATCACTATATGAATTCCATACATTATCAAAACTCCATGCGATAAATTATTTCTTTTTGTCTGTCCGGAATCTGCTGCCCATCAACTTTATTAGGAGACCCTAAGTTCTAATATTATGGGGGGGAGGGGGGGAGAGATCTTTTTGTCCATTTTTTCTACACCATACAGAATTTTTATAAACCTCTATTTTGTCCACCTTAAGTCAACTTGTTTGTCAGCGGTAAAGTCCCAAACTCTTTAGCCTGCCCTCTTCTCGCAGGGAAGGTGCTCCAACCTCTTGATTAGTCTGGTTGAACCTTTGGGGTCTAAACTTTCCCAGCTCTAGAATATCCATTTGGAGATAACAGTGACCAGAACTGAGCACCGTTCTGCACCATAGATATATTCAAGGGCATTGCAATATTGACCATTTTGTTTTAAGTCTCTTTTCCAGTAATCTGTAGCAGTGGGATATAATGAGTCAATATTTCACTGAATTTATCCAGGGTGACTCCCAAGATCTCTTTCCTGACTGGTCACCACCACTTCAGATCCCACCTCTTAGGATTATTATTATTATTTTGCCCCTCATGTGTATCGCTTTGCACTCGCACTGAACTTCATTTGCCTCACTGTTTAGAGAGATCCTTTTAGAGCTCTTCATCTGTTTTGATTATCAGCATCTGGAATCATTGGATGTCATTCACAAACTTGGCCTCCTCACCCATGATTTCAGACATGTTATGAGCAGCCTGAGCTAGCCTGAGCTTGTCAGAGCTCAGAAGCTAAGCAGGATTGGCCACGGCCAATATTTGGATGGGAAGCCACCCAGGATGACCATGTCTGCTGTGTTGCAGGTGGGTAGCCATGATGGCCAGCAGGACAGCAGCAGGTTTCAAGTAATGGATGAAGAAAGCTTGAACTCTCAAAAGCTTACATCCTAGAAATCCTGTTGGTCTTTAAGGTGCTACTCGCACCAATCCTTGCCCTGCAGAGGAAGGCAAAGGCAAACTGCCTCTGTGTCTGTGCCTGGTTTGCCAGTTGTACGGCTGTGGATAGGAAAGCACTCCATCACAACCCAGAAGATCATTGGCTGCCCCCTCCCATTCCTGGAGGAATTGTATAGTTCTCGATGTTTGAAAAAAGCAAAGAACATTCTGCAGGATTTGTCACACCCTGGACATTCCCCGTTTGAACTGCTGCCTTCGGGCAGAAGATATAGGACAATTAAAACAAGGACAAACAGATTAAAAAATAGTTTTTATTCAAGAGCTATTACTGCCTTAAATGCTGTATGAAATTGGAATTTGGGTGACATTAGTGGTTTTAAGTTGCTATGTGAACCTTAAGGGAGTTATGAGAGTTGTGAATGGTTGTGTGAGTGTATATGAATATTGTTGTAGATCACCGAAATGATTGCATCTTAATTTCGTTGTACTATGTACAATGACAATAAAGTATATTACTATTACTCATCCTTTGCCTTGAAAACCCCATGAGGGCAGCGGCATGGAAATCACCTTCACCGCCCACGATTTCGGCATGGCAAGAGAAGGTATGGGGTCAGTTTATAATGGCTAAAATCACAGACTCCTTGAATAGAGCGAATAACAGCAATACACCAACTTACACCAAATTTGTTAGGATATGGGCCCCAGTGCTGGATTATATGACAACGAATGATACACTCCCAGCGAAACAGATTTATCATAAATGGTTATATTTCTAGATCACATTAGATGACTTAAAAATATCAAACTCACAGAAACTCACCCGAGCTGTATAGTGGCTGTATGTCGTCGAACTGTAAGTAATTATCTTAACTGCTCTATGTAGAAACCTTGACTCAATACATGTTTGTATTATGTAAACCTTTTAGCAAAATCAATAAAAAGATATTTCCAAAAAAGAAAAGAAAGAGAAAACCCCATGAGGGGTCACCATAAGTCTGTTGCATCATCATCATCATCATCATCATCATCATCATCATCATCATCATCATCATCATCATCATCATCATCATCATCATTATGAATTATTATAACCGATGATGATGAAGAAGAAAATAATACCTTTCTGTCATCACTGAATAACTTTGCCATGTTTAAAGACAGGCTTGACTGTCTACAGCCAATCTATTTTCTGAACTAGTCAAAGATTCCAGAGTGATGGGATAACAGAGGGGAGGATGGGTTAAATGTTGGGTGCTCTAGAATGGGCTAACACAAGCCTTTTGAGAATGAGACAGTATGTCCCATGGTATTAGACTAGAGCTGGGGAGACCTGACTTCAAAAAGGTAGTTCAGCCATGAAACTCACTAGAGGGCCTTGGATCTCTCATTCTCAAGAAGAAAGGAGAAGGAGAAGAAGAGGAGGAGGAGGAGGAGGAGGAGATTGGATTTATACCCCACCCTTCACTACCTGAAGGAGAGCGGCTTACAATCTCCTTTCCCTTCCTCTCCTCACAGCAGACACCCTGTGAGGTAGGTGGGGCTGAGAGAGCTCTGAGAGAACTGCGCATGAGAGAACAGCTCTGAGAGAACTTGTAACTGACCCAAGGTCACACCAGCATGTAGAGGAATGGGGAATCAAACCCGGTTCTCCCAGATTAGAGTCCTGGCTCCTAACCACTACACCAAAATGGTTAACCTACCTCACCGGATTGTTTCGAAGGCAGAATGGAAGGGAGAAGCATGTACACTATCCTGGAAGAGGAGAAACAGAGGATAAATAAGAACAAAGTCTGAGTCCGGTGGCACCTTTAAGACCAACAAAGTTTTATTCAAGGTATAAGCTTTCGTGTGCACCCACACGTCTTTAGCTAAATAAGGAAATTGAACAACTTCAGTGGACCGTAGGAGTGCTACTCCTAACTTTATTCATTATATCCAAGTGCTATCGAGAGAGAGGATATTATTCCTGCCTTGTAGTCTAAATTAAAATGACAAGATAGATGGACGTGGGGGAAAGCATCAAATGACAATAAAGCTTCATGCAGGATAGCGTTCTGTGCCTGCAGACTGAAGCAGGAGGCTTTTAATTTTAAAAAAGCCAGCCAAGGGGTGATGCACATGCCAAGATGAAATATAACAGTCAGTTCTCCATTTGGTTTCTGATTCCAATTGTAGAGGATTTATAGACTGGAAAGTGACTGTTCTGCATGCAAATGGCGTTCCTTTGGCCTTTTCTGTAACAGTTCTAATCACATCCCCCAACTTAAAAGAGAAGCACTTCATAGTGGAAAGTAGAATCAAAGCATCTTGGATCTACTGGTTGGGAAGGGCTGCTGCTTTCACCCAGTGGGTCCAGCTCAGTCCAAAATATAAGATGGGTTTAGGCTAAACCATGTCCCCGCCCAAGGCATGTGACCTGTCCATGCTGTACAAACCCTGGATGTTTTGGGATGGACTGCAGTGATGTGCTAAAGATGCTGTTACAGCAGGCACCAGATCATTGATGTTAAATGGTCCTGCCATCCCGTCATATCCTCTCTAAGCCTCCTTCTTCCTGGGCCAACCTGGTCCAAGTCTACCGAACTAGCATCGGAAGAAAACTTTCTTCTTCTTGCACTCAGCGTATCACTTCCAGAGTGAACATTTATATATCGGAGTCGGCGTGGTGTATGGTTAGAGTGCTGGACTAGAATCTAGGAGACCCAGGTTTGAATCCCCACTCTGCCATGAAAGATCACTGGGTCATCCTGAGTTAGTTATTCTCTCCTCACCTAAATGACTTCACTGGGTTCTTGTTGTGAAAATAAAATGGAGAAGGGGAGGAGAACGGCATTATAAGCTGCTTTGGGTCCCCATTGTGTAGAAAAGCAAAGTATAAATCTAAATGATTTTCATCGAGCCAATACGATATGGTGCTTAGAGTACTGGATGAGGATCTGGGAGATCCAGGTTCAAATCCTCACTGTTGCCATGGAAATTCACTGGGTCATCGTGGGCCAGTCACACTCAGCCTAATCCACCTCACAAGGTTGCTGTGAGGATGACATGGAGGAGAGGAAAATGATGTAAGCCGCTTTGCGTCCTCAGAAGTAAATAACAAATATTTCTATATTCTATGTTTTTTTTTAATATGCATGAGGGTGAATGCAGGCAGGCCAAACCTGATGGGGAAGGCAGAGCAGGAAAAAAACTGCAGAAAAATAATAGGAGTTCAAATAGCAAGGATTCCCATATGAATGAAAGAAGGCAAAAGGAAGGTTCCTTTCTGTTAACTATCTGCACGTCCACATGCATAGGTGGAGGGATTTTCATTCTCTTTCCCATCCTTTTCTCCAACTATATGCATGGATGTATATGTGAAAGTATACTTGTGCACTGCCCTGAGCTGGATAGCCCAGAGTAGCCTGATCACATCAGATCTCAGAAGCTAAGCAGGGTGGGCCTTGGTTTAAGACCCTGGAACCATCATTGGCAGCCTGTGCCTCGCCAGCATAAACTGAAATTAGCATGGGACCAAGATAATAGTCCTAAAATCACTGCTGACTGTACTCCCACTATGACTGATTCAGTACTGTGTGCCACCATCACTTATGCAATATTGTGCACTAGCACTTTATTAATGTTTTATAAATGTTCTGTTTTATTTATTTTAATTTTTATGTAAGCTGCCCTGAGCCTGCTTCGGGAGGGAGGATGAGGTATAAATTGAATCTCTCGATATAATAATTCTGTTTTGGTATGAATGCGCCACACGCTCCCACAGCCTTTGGCTCCCTCAGCTGCCACTCTGAAGGTCTGCCAATCCCCTGGCTGCATTGCCTCACTGCGTTGCCTCGGCCCTGCACACAGAGCTGGCAGCCAGCATCTCACCCTCAGTCTGGAGGGAGCCGGCGAAGGGGATGGATGCTCCGCCGAGAGAGCGGCAACCCCTCCATGGAAGAGAAGGAGGCAGACCTAGCGAGTGGCGGCAAGCAGGGGAAGCACTCACCTTCGCTGCCCATTGCAGCCCCTCTCCCTAGGCCACAAGGCTGGCGCTTCATCAGGGTGATAGCTCAGCGGGCTGCACTGCAGAGAAGGCTGCCCAGCGCCTTTCAAAGGCTCCCCCAACTTCCTTCAGCAGCAGCAGCACCAGGGAGGGTCTGGCCTAGAGGAAACAAGCTATGGCTCCTGGAAACCCGGACTCTCTCCTGAGGAAGACACTTCTCTTGGCTCCTGTGTGGGACTAACTGTGACTAACTGTCCCCTCAGTGCCTGTTGGTAGGCAACCAAGCCTGCTTCTGTCAGTAAAAAAAACAAAGGACTTTCAGCATAACCCCCTTCTCCACCCACTGCCAGCTTGGCCACGTTCCTGTCAGAATAAACTTAAAACGACTCTCTCCTTTTTGCCTCCACCACGGCTGGCTGGCTAATGAGGTGGGCCAGCAACCATCAAACCATTCTCTTCGACCCCCTGTTGTGCAGCTGACTTTTCCCTAGGGTTGCCAATCTCCAGGTGGGACCTGGAGATCTCCCACTATTACAATTGATCTCCAGATGACAGAGATCAGTTCCCCTGGAGAAAAAGGCTGCTTTGGAGGGTAGACCCTATGGCATTATCCCCTGCTGAGTCCTTCCATCCCCCCCCATCAGACAGGTACAATGCCATAGACTCCACCCTCCAATCCAGCCATTCCCTCCTTGGGAACCATTGTTGCAAATCTCCAGGTGGGGGCTGGAGATTACTCAGAATTACAACTGTTCTCTAGGAAGGAGGGGGAGGAGATGGAAAGCTGAAGCCAGGGGACAGATAACAGTAGGTTGATGGTTGGCTGGGAGGGAGATAGGGTTGCCAACTCCAAGTTGGGAAATTCCTGGAGATTTGAGGGGTGGAGCCTGGAGAGGGTGAGGTTTGAGGAAGGGTGGGACCTCAGACAGGTACAATGCCATGGACTCCACCCTCCAAACCAGCCATTCCCTCATGGCAAACCACTGTTGCCAGTCTCCAGGGGAGGGATGGAGATCACACAGGGGAGGGATGGAGATAACTCCAGGGGAGGGATGGAGATCACAGAATTACAACTGCTCTTCAGATGGCACAGATCAGTTCCCCTCGAGAAAATGGTGGATTCTGTGTCATTATACCCTACTGAGGTCGCCACAGCAAATTGACGCTCAGTGCCCAAGGCCGAGGCACCCACCCAGAGCCTCTTTCTAGAGCTCATTGTATTTATTTCCACAACGGGCCTTATTCCTAGTAAATAAATAAATATAAAATAGTATTTGGAAGCGTGACCTCCAAGGAATACCAGGGTTTGATGCAGAGGTAGGCAATGACAAACCACCTCTGAAACATCTCTTGCCTTAAAACAAGTGTAGCTCACCACCTTGTGGTGCATAACACTAAAGAGCTAGAACTTCTGGCTGCCAGACAGTCTTAGGATCTCCTGGCTATTTTACACACAATGCCATACAATATTAATAATTAATACATGTGAACTTATATAACAGTGTGCATATTAATTCTAAAGAAAAGTGAAGAGTCATCTTTCTTCCCCACCCCACCCCTGCATCTCACCAGCTGAAAGATTACTTGTGCCACTAACTCTGAGCTGCCATCTCATGGTACTGTTTTTTTTTGCAGGCTTCTCCAGGGACCATTTCCTTCTTGGCGCAAAATCTGGGCCTATGGAGAGACCCGCTTTGATCTACAGTCAGACATCTTCTTCGCTTGCCATCCTGTGCGAGGAAAAGTTCAGGGTGAATCGTACCTGGAAGGGATCCTGTTAGTACACATGACTTCTGCACCACACAGACAGCTTCTCCTATGGTGCCTCAAACATGACTCTCCAAGAACAGGCCAAAGTGACGCTCAGCTGTCTGCCCCCAATGGAGATAGCTCCCTGCAGCACCGCCCTGCCAGGAAGTGAACACACCGGTACATGCAGTTCCCATGTTGCGACTCAGCACAGACTCTGCAAATGAAAAGAGACGTCCTGGATTTTTGTGTCTTTGGAGATAGTATTCCAGTGGGGGGAGAAAGTCTCAGCAGCTGCCTCTCAGAAGATGGATCAGCTTGCCAGTGGATCCCCAGCCTTGAAGAATGTCATCACCTGCTATTTCCTGGTGTCCTTGTCAGGTAACGGATGACTCTGTTTCCCCAATTCTGAAATTAGCTACCCTATTGTCTAATCAAATTCAAAGTGCCTTATTATGCAAATTAATGTGAAAAGTAATTAGTGTGAACCTGCAAGAGAACGCACAAAGCAAAAATGGATTGGAAGTGATGCCAGTTAACAAAAAAAGAGAGATTATTTTACAGAGGGAAACCTATTCTGAAAAGTGGGAAATGCCTTCAAGGGTCAAAGGAAATGTAATTTGCCAGTGTAAAAGGCCTCTGTTGCAGCTCTGAGTGTTGTCAGTAATTGCCTATTAAGGTGCCCTAGCACTTTCTTGGACCAATACTAGGAGTTCTGGGCTCACCCGGTTTTCTGTGGTTTGTTGTCTGAATTCACTCTTTGAATATGCTTCATGAGCATGGAATTCTTTCTTCTTTTTTAGAAAAATACCATGGCTGCCATCAATGTGCATAGATTTTGAAAGGCCTCTGTGATACAACAGATCAGTCCACGACATGTAACACACTCGCTTGCCTGAGTGGCGACAGAGGCAGACCCAGCATGGTGTGGTGGCTCTCAGACTAGGATCTGGGGAGACCTGGGTTCAAATCTCCACTCTGCTGTGGAGGCTTGCTGGGGGGCCTTGGGTCAGTCACTCTCTCTAAGCCTAACCTACTTCAAAGGCATGTTGTTAAGGATAAAATCAAGGAGGGGGGGGTGATGTAAGCTGATTTTGGTCTCCATTGGGGACAAAAGCAGATAACAAATAAATGCATCTTAAAAGCAGAGAGTGGGTTTTTACTCGCATGGCCAGGGTTGCAAGGTTCTGCCAGCCACCAGTGGGGGGCGGGGGCCATAGGCTTGCCAGATCCAAGCTGGGGAACTCCTGGAGATTTGTGGAGAGAGCCTGGGGAGGGGAGGGACCTCGGTGGGGTACAATGCCATAGACTCCACCCTCCAAAGCATCCATTTTCTCCAGAGAAACAGATATCTGTAGTCTGGCGGTAAGCTGTAATTCTGGGAAATCCCTAGGCCCCACCTGGAGGCAGACATCCCTACAGGGCACGGCCGGCAAATTAGAACAGGAGCTTCCATTTACTGAAATCAGAAGATATTTGGACCACTGGCTTATACCAGAGCAGCAATTTTTCACTGCATATCATAGCAGGATGCTCTCAGTGAAGGGCACTATCAGGAGATTTTGAGGCTGGTTCTGTCAGGGAACTACCTGAGACAGTGGGGGGGGGGGTTAAGTCTCATAGAACTCCTCAGGCTCACTGAAAGGAATAACTGCCAGAGGCAAATCATATGAAGCTTCTAGATTTGGCCGGGGTGTGGTGTCAACCCTAGAAACGTGGCATTTGACTCTTGGCTAGTCAACAGATCAGCTGCAATAACCACCGCCTGATCTACTTTCCATCTATACTTTTGGTATTTCTTATGTTTTCATTGCCATTTGTAATACTACTTTGACTCTGTGATAGGATAAAGGCCAGGGCTATTTTTGGGCAGGAACGCACAGGAACGGAGTTCCGGCTGGCTTCAGAGTTGGCCATGCCCACTACAGCTAAAACATCTGTGCTCGTGGCTACAGAAGGAAGGCCTGGAGAGCAACCCCCCCCAGCGACTCCGAAGCAGGCAGGCCGGGGGGGGGGGGGTGGAAGGATCGGGGAATTTAAGGGCCAGCTTGCCAGGCATCCCACAACCGTGGGGCAACTGGGCAAGTCAAGGGAAGACACGGGTGTGTGGCCTAATATGCTAATGAACTGTCCTGTTGGGGTGTGTGGCCTATTATGCTAATGAGTTTCTGCTGTTGGGTGTGGCCTATTATGCTAATGGGTTTCTGCTGGGCTTTTTCTACAAAAAGAGCCCTGAAAGGCAGTTTTTAAAAAAGCAAAAACAAACGACGCCATAAACATCTTGCAGGAATTCTGGCTTCTTCTTGCAGCTCAGCCCTTGCAAAGCTGATTTTGCCAATAATACCACACACAAGAATTCTCTTTAACAGAAGCTGTTCCAATATTTGCATATCAGGTGGATGAGTGTACCTTGTTTAAGAGATACAGGATGCAAGTCCAGTGAAAGCCAAGTGCAATTGACTTCAGTGGGGATTGGTACATTTATGTGCAATCCTAGACATGTATGCTCAGAGGTAAATCCTACTGAGTTCAATGGGCTTTACTCCCTAGTAGGCATAGGGAGCAATCCTAAACAGACTGTCTTCTCAGAAGTACTTTTGTTGTTATTCAGTGGGACTTACTCCCAGGAAAGTGGCAGGATTACATCATTAACTGTCTCTTGACTTTACCTGCAATGCGTACCTTGGGAATTCTTCTTCCTTTGTGCACAACAAGATGATACAACATCTGCAGGGACAACCTGGGGACACCGCAGCCATTTTACTGCAGGAATTCTCTTGCTTTAAAAATGCTGTGGGGGCCCAATCCAGTTTAAGACTGTGGTGCAAGGAGACAAAGGGGGTCCTGCCTCTCCCCCCCATGCCATTTTTCAAGAGGCCAAACCCCTGGTGTATTCGGGTTCTTGAAAAATGACACGGGGGGGGGGGAGGTTGGGAGCCCCTCCTCCCCCATGCCACAGTCCTGAGTAGGGTTAGGCCCTGGAGCACTTCTGTGGGAAATGGCTGTGGCCTCCCTGTGTTGTAGGGTCACCATGTCGCCTGGCTGTGCCCTGTGTCTGAGTTGTGATTCCAGACAAAACTCGAGGAAAATCAGAGGCATTAAACTGGATGTATGTTTAGTTTAGGAATTGCGGTGGCTCAAGTGGTTAAGACCCTGAACTGCAGGCTGTGGAAGGTCGGTAGTTCAGCAGTTCGAGACCCGAGTGTGCCGCATGACGGAGTGAGCTCCTGTCTCTAGTTCCAGCTCCTGCCAGCCTAGAAGTTCGAAAGCAAGAAATTGCAAGTAGATAAATTCAGTGGGAAGGTAACAGCGTTCCGTGCGCCTTGGTGTTCAGTCATGCCGACCACATGACCACGGAAACATCTTCGGACAGCGCTGGCTCTTCGGCTTTGAAACGGAGATGAGCACCGCAACCCTAGAGTCAGATTCAACTGGCTTTCGAGCAAGGGAACCTTTACCTTTACCTTTATGTTTAGTTTACCCCTTTGGGTTGGATCCATCCATCCACAATGCCATTGACAGTTTTAGCTGTGACGTGATGGAAATACGGCCTGTTCTGAGGAGATGTGCTCTCCGAGTTGACAGCCTTTGGTGTTTGGGAGTGCAGTTTGACAAGATCAGTGCCTGATTTGGAAAGGCACCATAGAGGACTCAGCCTTCTTTCCCTGTCTTTTCTCAGGAATCATTTCTCATTCACGACTGTGTAGTTCCTGCCTTCAATGCCGGGAGCTGTTAGCAAGATCTTATGACTTTGTGTCCGTCTTTATGAGTTGATGTCAGATCTCACATGATCTGAGCTGAACAGTAACAATAATGAAGACAGTCACTTTCTAGAGAAAGATTGACAGAGTTATTTGGGATGCAAAGTCAGACACAGAAACCATGTGGCAAATTAAAGACATGTTCATTGCCCTCAAGACTATGGAAAGGGGAAGAGGGGATGGAGTTAAACTCATCCGTTCGGTTTAGATGTCACACAAAACTATGATGTTATTAATCTAACTATGGCGAACGTGATCTTTTGAATGCAGGCCACTCTATGAACTATGGTTAAGTACAGGACTTTTTTTGTAGAAAAAGCCCAGGAGGAACTCATTAGCATAATAGGCCATACCCAACAGCAGGAACTCATTAGCATAGTAGGCCACACCCATGACAGTACAGCTCATTACCATATTAGGCCACACCCCCGTGTTACCAGAAGTGTGGTCATCCAACCACACCCACCTTTTGCTTCTTATTCTGTTTACCTTGTTTGTTGTCAAAACCCAGGGCTTTTTTTGGAGCAGGAACCCTTTGCATGTTAGGCCACACACCCCTAATGTAGCCAATTCTTATGTGTTTCTGCTGTTGGGTGTGGCCTATTATGCTAATGAGTTCCTGCTGGGTGCGGCCAACTTGGGAGCCAGCCGGAACTCCGTTCCTGTGCGTTCCTGCCCCAAAATAGCCCTGGTTAAGTACATCAAACCATGAAGATAGCTTTGGAGGGCAGCCTTCTTGGTCTGCAGTAGAACAACTAGATTCGAGTCCAGCAGCCCCTTAGAAACCAACAAGATTTTAGGGTATGAACTTGTGAGAGTCAAAGCTCTTGTATCTGATGAAGGGAGCTTTGCCTCTCTAAAGCCTAAACCCTGATTATCTTGCCGGTCTCTGAGATGCTACTAGACTTGAATCTAGTTGTTCTGTATCAAACCAGAAACTGAAACAATGGTTTGAAGTTGGTTTACAAACCACAGCGAGGTGCTACCCTTACGGATGACCTAGTTACAGAGATGCCTCTGGCTGACTACAGAGGCTCAAAAACCAGGCTTTTCTTTCCTTCCACCATCTCTCTTCTGCAGTCTCCATTATCAATGAAACAAGAATTTGCCAAGGCCAAACAGGCTGTGAATGAGTGTTTGCAAGCAGACTGCTAGTTTGACAAACAAACCACCCTCTTTCTGAGTTGAGATGACACCCTGGGTAATTCAAAGTATCGGGCTGTGGTAGTTAATTTGTGAGGGCTCATTCACATGAAGTTAAACAAGTAAGGACAACGCCTGCGTGACCCACCCTTCAAGCCAGACGTCAAGTGCAAGGTATCTAAGAAGTGTAGGACAGGTAAACATTTAAACAGTATTGAAAGAAGGCATTGTGGGGCACCCCATAACCCAGAATCCCTTGCAGTGTCACACGGGATGGGAAGGCATAACCCTCAGGTCACCCCATGGCCACACGTGATCTGAGATTCATGTCCCAGAAATCTGTTTGACTATGCAAGGTGTCTTGGGCCTCAGGTCTTCGATCACATACTGCTTCACTGGCATCCTTTGGCTTGTACCCCTTAACTTCTTCCCTATGATGTAGGGACACTACCTTGGTTGGAAAAAGGGAAGGGGTACTTTCTACCAGTTCCACCTACCATTTCAGACCCCTAATTAAGCTGTTCATAAGGTCCTCTGAGCCCATCCCAGGAACAAAGTTTCAGGGAATTCAGTGGGCGAGGTGGAATATCCATGATCTCTGCTTTGCTAAAAAATGCTGTTGAGTACAATCCATTAATTACTTTTTCATCCATACTGCTCAGCTGAGGGCTCAGTGTGATGAACCAAAGGCAGAATATTGATGGCACATTGTCCCTGACAAGGCAATTTTATTTGCACTCTTAGGACCTAAACTGGAAGGTACATAATATTTCCAGTTCATACAACAACTTCTGACACAAGGCCAGATATATTTGTGGCCCCAAATAGAAACTTTTTGGTGTGTCATTCAATTCCATATTGGAACAGTCCAATTTTGGTCCTATTTTATTTATTGTTAATTGCCTTCCATGTGTTACAGGGACTCTGTTGCTTGTTGTATTTTGCACTATTTGACCTCTGAAAAAGGCTCTTGTGAGCGGAAACGCACCAGGACATAGACTGTTCTTTTGTGTGTGTATTTGTAACCTTGAACATTTTTTGAGGCTATATTTTGGCCCCTGCTAGGTTTTTATATGTCATTGTAATAAACACTCTTTTGTACACTTACTTATGTTTTTAACTTTTGGCCTTTAATAAGTTTTCTAAACTTCCTTTGGAGGTTTGTGTTTTGTTGGTTTAGATTTTCTCCCCTCTATTTTTGGGAGACTGGGAATTTGAACCAGGGTCTCCCAGATCCTAGTTTAAAAAAAACCTCTAGCTACTATGCCACATTGGCTTTTGTTGAGTGGCTGCTATTGAACAGTAGCAAGCAGCTCAGCCTGGGTGAACATGCAAGTCACATTGTATCAAGTGCCCCCCTGTTTGCTGCAAAACCTAGCCCCAATGAATCCTCAAAGGCCAAAACAGCCCTTGAAATGGCCCTGCCCCCTCCCCTGCCTTTTACTTCTCCTAACAATACTCTTGTGGTTGCCTAGCAACAGCTCCAGAAGGCATTTGTTTCTTAAAGCTACGGGCTCGGCTACTATAATTTTGAGGGAAGTTAACACCCCAGTGATTTTTTTTTAAAATCAGTTTCAGATCTTTCTGCAAACCTGGGGATTTTCTCAAGTTTGTAGAAAGACTTCTCTCATCTGTTCATGGCTCCAGTCTGTGGATTTAAGTATCCACAGATTGGGCCACAGTGAGAATCAGATATAAGGATATCTATCCTGTTCTTCTTCTTCTTCTTTTTTGTCCCTCCCTGTGACAAGCGTGCAAGAGAATCATGATCCACACTTTCCCAACCCACAGTTTGAGAACCACTAGCCTAGAGAACGGCTCATGCCTCAGGCTCCTCCTCAAGCTCAATAAGCAGTAAGTGCAGAACACCAGCCCCGAAATTGGCAGTTCAAGACCTGGAGCTGACTGTGGTTCAGATCATAAGCTACTCATTGCAAAATTCAGACTTAAACTGAAGAAAATTGGGAAAACCACGAGGCCATTCAGGTTTTACCTAGATCGCATCCCTGATGAATATACAGTAGAGGTGAAGAATAGATTCAAGGGTCTAGATTTGATAGATAGAGTGCCTGAAGAACTATGGACGGAGGTTCGTGACATTGTACAGGAGGCAGCAATCACCACCATCCCAAAGAAAAAGAAATGCAAGAAAGCAAAGTGGCTTTCTGATGAGGCTTTACAAATAGCAGAGGAAAGAAGGAAAGCGAAAGGCAAAGGCGAAAAGGAAAGATTTGCCCAACTGAATGCAGATTTCCAGAGAACAGCAAGGAGAGATAAGGAGGCCTTCCTGAATGAAAAATGCAAAGTAATAGAGGAAAACAATAGAATGGGAAGGACTAGAGATCTCTTCAAGAAAATTGGAGAAATCAAGGGAGCGTTCCATGCAAAGCTGGCCATGATAAAGGACAAAAACGGTAGGGACCTAACAGAAGCAGAAGAGATTAGGAAAAGATGGCAAGAATACACAGAAGAACTATACAAGAAAGACCTCGATGTCCTTGACAACCACGACGGTATAATCACTGACCTCGAGCCAGACATCCTGGAATGTGAAGTTAAATGGGCCTTAGAAAGCATTACTAACAACAAAGCTAGTGGAGGTGATGGTATCCCAGCTGAGCTATTCAAAGTCTTAGAAGAGGATGCTGTTAAAGTTCTGCACTCCATTTGCCAGCAAATTTGGAAAACGCAACAGTGGCCACAGGATTGGAAAAGATCAGTATACATTCCAATCCCAAAGAAGGGCAATGCCAAGGAATGTTCAAACTATCGCACAATTGCACTCATATCACACGCTAGCAAGGTCATGCTCAAGATCCTACAAGCTAGGCTTCAACAGTACGTGGATAGAGAACTACCAGAAGTACAAGCTGGGTTTCGAAGAGGTAGAGGAACTAGAGATCAAATTGCCAACATTCGCTGGATTATGGAGAAAGCAAGAGAGTACCAGAAAAACATCTACTTCTGCTTCATTGACTATGCTAAAGCCTTTGACTGTGTGGATCACAACAAACTATGGCAGGTCCTTAAAGAGATGGGAGTACCAGACCACCTCACATGTCTCTTGAGAAACCTGTATAAGGGCCAAGAAGCGACAGTTAGAACCGGATACGGAACAACTGATTGGTTCAGCATAGGAAAAGGAGTACGACAAGGATGTATACTGTCACCTTGCTTATTTAATATATATGCAGAGTACATCATGCGAAATGCTGGCCTGGATGAATCACAAGCGGGAATTAAGATTGCTGGGGAAAAGATCAACAACCTCAGATATGCAGATGATACCACTCTAATGGCTGAAAGTGAAGAGGATCTAAAGAACCTCTTGCTCAGAGTAAAAGAGGAGAGCGCAAAAGTGGGCTTGAAGCTCAACATCAAAAAAACTAAGATCATGGCATCCGGCCCCATCACTCCTTGGCAAATAGAAGGGGAAGTCGTGGAAGTAGTGACAGACTTCACGTTCCTGGGATCCCAGATCACCGCAGACTGTGACTGCAGCCATGAAATTAAAAGACGCCTGCTCCTTGGGAGGAAAGCGATGGCGAACCTAAACAGCATGATAAAAAGTGCGGAAGACAGGAGGGCCTGGCGGAATCTAGTCCATGGGGTCGTGAAGAGTCGGACTCGACTGTGCGACTGAACAACAACAAAAATGAAAACTTTGGACTGGTTCAGCCTTCTGGTTCAAAGAGCAGAACTTCCTGTCATGCACAGCACCCTCACTACAAGGACTCCTGGCTGGAGCACAGTTCCCAGTATGACATGGTTGCTGCCGATACATCCTTGCACTGAGGACTAGTTCCTCTGTCTGTGCTAGTAATGCTATTGCTGGCCCTCTGTGCATTTCCAACTGTCCTTATTTTCTGGTCTCTCTCCGTTTGGTGTAGTAGTTAAGTGCGTGGACTCTAATCTGGGAGAACCAGGTTTGATTCCCCACTCCTTCAATTGCACCTGGGATGACCTTGGGCAAGCCGTAGTTCTGATAAGAGCTGTTCTTGAAAAAGAGCAGTTTCTGTCAGAGCTCTCTCAGCCCCACCTACCTCACAGGGTGTCTGTTGTGGGGAGGGGAAGGGAAAGGATTTTGTAAGTCGCTCTGAGACACCTTTGGGTAGTGAAGGGCGGGGTATAAATCCAATCTCTTCTTCTTCTTCTTCTTCTTCTTCTTCTTCTTCTTCTTCTTCTTCTTCTTCTTCTTCTTCTTCTTCATCACTGTTCCTATTTTATCGCTTTAGGGGCGCCCTTATTAAACTTTTGTTCATGTGAGAAGGGCTGAAGCAGCATTTCTCTTGGACTGGTACTTAGTTGTAACATGGGCACCCCTCCCCATTTCAGTTACACACGATCTCATGACTCAAGAGAGAAAAAGCATCTGTTTCAGTTCTAAAATGTCTTCAATGGGCTGTATCATAGTAACTGGCATGTAGCTTGGGCCATGCCTTCCGAGGTATCTGAACCCCAGTGAAGAATAACCATACCTGCCCCCCCCCCATGAGCCTTGGGCCCTGAGGAGTGTTGCCAGGCTATATCTGGCAACTGGTGGAATGCTTGGGGGTGGAGATATGGGGCAGGAATGGGGGGGTGACATCTTGTGTGTTGCCGTGTCACTTCTGGGGGAAATCCAGAAATGACATAGAGTAACTCTAGGAACAATTGGAAACTCTGTGGTCAAATTGAGAGCAGTCTCCCTGGGGAGAGAGTTCCAGAGTTTTAATGCCTTGACCAAGAAAGGTCTCTCCCAGGTTGCCACCTGCCTAATCTTAGAAGGAGGGGACACCAAAACCAAGAAATCAGAAGATTGGGCAGGTTCATAAGATGTGTATTTATTTGTTTACTACTTCATTTATTGTCTGCCTTTCTTGCTGAAACTCAAAGTGGATCACAACAACAACAACAAAAAAGACATAAGAACAATATAATGCAAATTTAGAGACTGTTGCACGTGTATGCCCATAGTGGTGTATATATTATTTTAAACTTGACTTTGCTTTCTTATTTAGGCTGGTAATAAAGAAAAGATGGTGAAGATGGCAAAAGTGACTTAATGATATGACCATCGTTCTTGTATTCTTCCTCTCTGTCAATGAGCAATCCATTTTCTTTGCATTCTGCTTCGCGTCTGCTCCACACTTAAGGTGCAGGGCAAGCAATGAACTGGAATAAATAAACAGACAAAAGGTCTTAGAATAAATACTCAGAGGAAAGGAAGCAAACAATTCACAGAGCAAACAGACTCCCGTTCATTCAGCTCCCTCAAGCTGCTCTGTATGAGAGCAACAGTTCTGTGCAAATTAGAGTTGGGCTCCTCACAGCCCAAAAGAAGCCTTTGCTTACCCAGCCTCATTTGTTCTCATTAGCCCTGTCTGAGGAGCAGATTTGTCGTGTCAATAGACGCCGCTCTTTGTTGTCAGGAGAGGGTATCAGGCCACCTCAGCTGCTAGGAAGGTGCCAGAGGGATTCTCTCACCAGCCATATTTATTTTGTTCAGATATTTATACCCCACTTTTCTCCTCAGTGGAGACCCCAAGTGGCTGACAACACCATTCTGGTGTGCTCCGATTCATCCTCACAGCAAACCTGTGAGGTAGGTTAGGCTGAGAGAGATGTCCCCCAGAGAGCTTCCACAGAAAATCAGATAACCAGGGCTATTTTTGGGCAGGAACGCACAGGAATGGAGATCCGACTGGCTTCCAAGTTGGCCACGCCCAGCAGGAACTCATTAGCATAATAGGCCACACCCAACATCAGAAACTCATTAGGATTGGGTACATTAGGGGTGTGTGGCCTAACATGCAAAGGAGTTCCTGCTACAAAAAAGCCCTGGGTTTTAACAACAAACAAGGTAAACAGAATAAGAAGCAAAAGGTGGGTGTGGCTGGATGAGCACACTTCTGGTAACATGGGGGTGTGGCCTAATGTGCCAATAAGATGTTCTGTCAGGGGTGTGGCCTAATATGCTAATGAGTTTCTGCTGTTGGGTGTGACCTATTATGCTAATGAGTTCCTGCTGGGCTTTTTCTACAAAAAAAGCCCTGCAGATAACTATGCTTGGAGATGCAGATAGACTCAGGACCACCAGACCCTGCATAACCACTGTGAGAGACGCAACTCCTGTGGCCCGCTCCCACTGACAGAGAGCCTGGCAGCCTCCTGGGCAGCAACACAGGCCCTGAAAACAGTGTTGGGCCTGGAGCAGCTGGAACCGGTGCAGCTGGGGCAGGGGAACAGTGGCAGAGTTGGCACGCAGGACCCTTACCCAGCACCATGGCTAGGGTTGTCACCTGGAGATCTCCCACTATTACAGTTGATCTCCAGTCCACCCTCCAAAGCATCCATTTTCTCTGTGGGTGAACTGATCTCTGTAATCTGGAGATCAGCTGTCATTGGGGGATCTCCAGGTCACCCCTGGAGGCTGGCATGCCTATGTTGGTCAGGAAGAAGTTTGATCTTTGCAAGTGGGCCCTGAGAACCTGAGTAAAGTGGTCCCACTTCAAAAAGTTTGAGAACTATTCCTCTAGGCCACATCAGACCAAAAGGTCCCCAGTTCTCTCTGGTCCCCTGACAATAAGTTCTCCCAACTGAAACTCGGTACTATATCTAGAAAGAGAGACCGTCGCACAAGAACAAGGAACTGAAAATATGGAGAGTGCTGTTCGCTACAAAGACCGCAAACAGGAGCTTGGGGAAGCTTGGAAACTATTTAGAACTAGAAAAAAAAAATATTCCGCAGGTTAGGAAAGGCACAAATAGGTATAAGAAAAAGCCTGCATGGTTAACAAACAAAGTAATGGAAGCTGTAAAAGGTAAAAAGGATTCCTTTAAGCGGTGGAAAGCTAGTCACAGTGAGGTTGATAAAATGGAACACAGGCTATGGCAAATAAAATGCAAGTCTGTAGTCAGGCAGGTAAAAAGGGAATATGAGGAGCATATAGCAAAAAACGTAAAAACCAACAATAAAACTTTCTTCAAATACATTAGAAGCAGGAAACCAGCCAGGGAGGCAGTGGGGCCCTTGGACGACCAAGGGGTAAAAAGAGTACTGAAGGATGATAGGGAAATGGCTGAGAAGCTAAATGCATTTTTTGCCTCCGTCTTCACTGTGGAAGATGAGAAGTGCTTGCCCACTCCAGAACCGCTGATTTCGGGAAGGGTGTTGAAAGACCTGAGTCAGATTGAGGTGACGAGAGAGGAGGTCCTAAAACTGATAGACAAAACTGATAAATCACCAGGCCCAGATGGCATACATCCGAGAGTTCTGAAAGAACTCAAATGTGAACTTGTAGATCTCCTGACAAAGATATGTAATCTTTCCTTAAAATCTGCCTCCATTCCTGAGGATTGGAAGGTAGCTAATGTCACTCCCATCTTTAAAAAGGGTTCCAGAGGAGATCCGGGAAATTACAGGCCAGTCAGTCTGACGTCGATACCGGGTAAATTGGTGGAAACCATTATTAAGGAAAGAATTAGTAGGCACATAGATGAACAAAACCTATTGAGGCAGACTCAGCACGGTTTCTGTAAGGGAAGATCTTGTCTCACTAACCTGTTAGTGTTCTTTGAGGGGGTGAACAAACATGTGGACAAGGGGGATCCAATAGATATTATTTACCTTGACTTCCAGAAAGCTTTTGATAAAGTTCCTCATCAAAGGCTCCTAAGTAAGCTCAAAAATCATGGGATAGAAGGACAAGTCCTTTTATGGATCAAAAACTGGCTAGTTCATAGAAAACAGAGAGTGAGTGTAGGTGGGCAATTTTCTCAGTGGAGGGTGGTAAGCAGTGGGGTACCGCAGGGATCAGTACTTGGTCCACTGCTTTTTAACTTGTTCATTAATGATTTGGAGATGGGAGTAAGCAGTGAAGTGGCTAAATTTGCGGATGATACAAAGTTGTTCAGGGTGGTGAAAACCAGTGAGGATTGTGAGGCACTCCAAGGGGATCTGTCAAGGATGGGCGAGTGGGCGTCAACATGGCAAATGGGGTTCAATGTGGCCAAGTGCAAGGTGATGCACATTGGAGCCAAAAATCCTAAATATAAATACACATTGATGGGGTCTGAACTGGCAGAGACTGAGCAAGAGAGAGATCTTGGAGTTGTAGTGGATAACTCACTGACAGATCAGCCAGTATCATAATGCCCCTATATAAATCAATGGTGCGACCTCATTTGGAATACTGTGTGCAGTTCTGGTCACCACACCTTAAAAAGGATATTATAGCTTTGGAAAAAGTGCAGAAAAGGGCAACTCGAATGATAAAGGGGTTGGAACACTTTCCCTATGAGGAAAGGTTAAGACGCTTAGGGCTCTTTAGCTTGGAGAAACGACGACTGAGGGGTGACATGATTGAGGTTTATAAGATTATGCATGGGAAAGAGCAGGTAGAGAAAGAGGTACTTTTCTCCCTTTCTCACAATACAAGAACTCGTGGGCACTCCATGAAATTGCTGAGCGGTCGGGTTAGAACGGATAAGAGGAAGTACTTCTTCACCCAAAGAGTGATTAACACTTGAAATTCACCGCCACAGGAAGTGGCGGCTACAAGCATGGTTGGCTTCAAAAGGGAATTAGATAAGCATATGGAGCAGAGGTCCATCAGTGGCTATTAGCCACAAGGTATAGATAGGGACTCTGGGGCAAGTGATGCTCTGTCATCTTGGTGTTTGGGGGGGTCAACAGTGGGAGGGCTTCTAATGTCCTGGCCCCACTGGTGGACCTCCTGATGGCACTAATATTTCTGGCCACTGTGTGATACAGAGTGTTGGACTGGATGGGCCTTTGGCCTGATCCAACATTGGCATCTCTTATGTTCTTATGAGCTCCTATCAGAGCACAAAGCAAATCTTTGAAGGCCCATAAACTATACAGCCTGGAACAGAAACAGTCAAGTTGGCAGAACGGCCACCTCATTAGCTAAAGAGCCTCCATACATTCTGAACTGGCACCAGCACTAGTTGTAAAATGGCCAAGAGTTTTGGACTTGGTGGGATCCTCTACTGCGGAATTGGACTCGCACTTCCTCAACTGCTGGTACAATTGCCAACCTCCAGGTAGGGATCTGGAATGACAACTGATGTCCAGTCCAGATGACAGAGATCAGTTCCCCTGGAGAAAATGGCTGCTTTGGAGGGTGGACTCCATGGCACTATACCCTGATGAGACCAATCCCACCACCCTCCCTAGGCTCCACCCCTAAATTGCCAGGGAGGCTGGCAACCCAAGCTGCCGGTTAGGGATGCCAGCCTCCAGGTGGGACCTGGGGATCTCCCGCTTTTACAACCGATCTCCAGCTGACAGAGATCAGCTCCCCTGGAGAAAATGGCTCTTTGAAGGGTAGACTCTATGGCATTGTACCATGCTGACGCCCCAAACCCCGCCCTCTCCCGGCTCCACCCCCAAAGTCTCCAGGTATTTTCCAACCCAGACCTGGCAACCCAAGCTGCCGGTATTCCATGCAACTGTGGGAGTAGGTGACTTTACCTCACAGTGCCAGAACAACTGACCACCTACAGACTTGATGCAGCAGGGATCTTCTGGAGTCTGTGTATGTGTAGGGAGGATGGCACCCTGACACTCAGGCCTTGCTGTGGAAATGGGCTATATATTGTGGCTCTGTGTTATGGCTTTCCAGGTGAGTTCCAAAACCAAGGGTTCGTCAGCCATTCAGGACTGGTGGTCGGTGGTGTACAACCCAAGGGCCACGAGACTAAGCGGCACTACTGCAAAACTGGGAAGCCGCACCAGGGCTGCAAAAGTATAACAGTGTTTATTTTTGTTACAGTTCACAAGGCCAGTCTCCAGGTGGGGCCTGTTGTTGCCCTGGAGTTACAGCTGATTTCAAGACTACAGAGATCAGTTCCCAGGGAGAAAATGGCAGCTTCAGAGGGCAAACTCTATAGTATGCCATCGATTCTAGGTGAAACCCCTCCCCAATTTCTCCTCTTGTTGTGCTCTCGATCTGTTTCAGGATTTGCCCTAGGCCGGACGCAAACCCAAGCAGAAGAACGGCTCTTCAAGTACCTTTTCACAGCCTACAACAAGTGGTCCAGGCCAGTCCCCAATACCTCAGATGTTGTTATCGTCAGGTTTGGGTTAGCCATTGCTCAGCTGATCGATGTGGTATGTATATCATTTGACACTACTCCTCATGAGGGCTGAGCCAAAAAGGGGGTGGTGTTTTTGGCAGATACTATTGAAAGTACCCCCTCCAGACAGGTAGGGGGGCAGGGCAAAAACAGGTGAAAGTGTTCACATATTGAGGGCAGTAGGATGCTGTTTGTTGCTAAATCTGATTGGTTGCAAATTGTCATGACATCATCATATGATTTCTACATAGCTAAGGTCACATTCTTTGGAGGAAGATAGACAATGGCAGCCATCCTGCCTTAGGCTGGTGCATTCTTTCACCCTAGGGATGCCAGCCTCCAGGCAGGGACTAGAGATCTCCTGGTCTTACAACTGATCTCCAAATGACAAAGATCAGATCCTCTGGAGAACATTTCAGCTTTGGCTGATGGATTCTGTGGCACTGTACCCTGCTGAGATCTCTCCTCAAATGCTCCCCTCCCCAGACTTCATCCCCCCCCCAAATCTCCAGGTATTTCCCAACCCAGAGTTGGCAACCCTACTTTAAATGGCCCTTCTGTTGAAAGAAGAACCATTGAAGTTGAAGGAAGTTTACTTAGGCTGGAGGAAGTCACCAGACTTTGCTCAGTGGAGTGGCCAGATACTGGCCAGTAAAGAGATGCATATATTGGTTCTGGGAGACCGTTCAGGAAGTTTAGGGGAGTGTCCTCAAGAAATACTTTACACACACACAATTTGAATTCCTCCGGTCTGAACAAAAAATGCTAAATCAGCCAATGGTCTGATTCAAGCAGCTTCTTAAGGGCTTTTTCTGGGGTGCCTTGAGTGTGCCCCTCCCCAATGGCTTGCTCAGCACCTGGCCTGTCCGCTCTTAGATGGCTGGTGAACACGTTGCCATTTGCCCAGGAATTTTGTTAACAGAGTCCTTTTGCAGCTTTGTTCCCTTCCTTTTTACCTGCTTCTTTTCTTCTTTGCTGCTGCTTTAGTGATGTCATTATTGACTTGGGGAATTCACTGCCACTAGAGAGGTTGGCTTGAAAAGGTGACCAGACAAGTTAATGGAGGATAGGTCTATCAGTGAAACCTCCATGTTCAGAAGCAGTAAACCTCAGGACTTTGGGGGGAGGTCTTGGTCTCTGTGTCTAGGAGTACCTAGTGGGTCACTGTGTGAGACAGGATGCTGGTTGGGACATAGGCCTGATACAGCATGATTGCTGTTATGTCATGAACATGCTTGGGCTTATTTCACAGATTTTGTCATAATAAATGTTCATGTATCCAATGTATTCAGAATAATCTGAATGACAATGCAGGAAGGTTAGTTCCTCATTAATGGGATGTCAGAATTGTATTCTTATACTCTGCTTGTCCCATTGCACATCTGTATTTTGTTGCTGAATGCACCCTGGAAGATAAAACCAGCTGCACCCTGCAGAAAGCAGTCAGAGGACATGCTTTCTCTCTAAATACTATGGAAAGTGCTGCAAGCTGACTGTGGAAGCCATTCTCAGATGTCATGGCACAAGCTTTTGGGTTCCCGGTTTGTGGAGGGATGCCATTGTTAGCCAAATTGCCTCTGATTATTAATTATTTGAGAGTAGACAAGGCAATAGGCAAATAAGGGAGCAAGCACCAGTGTATACAGGGTTCCCGCTTCTTCCAGAATCACCAGAAATAGACTCAGAGGCAAGCTTCAGTATAAAATTGTTCTTGTTTACTGAAGGTGTTTCACACACATACAATAATTCAATCACACTCACAATTATACAGTTCTAGGAAACTTAGATAGAAAATGATAGCACTTTTGCATTAGCAGGACAATCGTTGAGGGGCAATACTGTACCTGTCTGCGGCGAGATGAAGCAATTCTTAGGAAAATAAAGGAGACTATGGGGTTATGGGGTCGTGTCCTGAGCCGGCAGCAACACGTGGAGACTCTGGGGCTGCGCAACCGAGAGTCGTGGAGTTAGGGTGGTTATAGGAGAGAGAGAGAGTAAGAGAGCAAGCATGGCGGGTTGCCCTCTTTTATGAGGTGGTATGGGGTGGGCGGGCTAGGCTGGCCACATCCCCTGGCACACCTCCTATCAGTCCATCCCCCAAAATACACTGATTGGACCTGGGGTCAAGGGGGAAGGGTCTAAGGGGGGTGGTCAATATTTAGATCTAGTAATCCTGAGAAGACGGTAACACCTAGAGGGATGATGACTCATGTGGCTACAGTCATTGTCATGGACATTCCTTGATTGTCTTATGGTGGCTGTTTCAGCTAGGTGAGGCTGGGTGGGGGGAAGGGGATGTTGCCTGTGTGCTGAGAAGGAAACTCAGCATGGAGTTTGAATGCTTTGTTCTTGGGTCTTCTGCCTTGGCATGGCATCTGCCTGGCTTTCAGTGCTTCATGTGGCTAGGGAGCTGGTCCATCTTACAGCAGGTAAGCGGGTAGGTGACCCATGAAACCATTTCTACATCCTCTCACAGGAAGGCTTACTTCTTGTGTGTGTGTGTAACTGGCATCATCTTTGGATCACTACACAGTTCAGTCCCTTTTTGCACACTACTGGCACAGTCCAAGTCTAAATAGCGCTAATAAGCGCCTTGCAGGGCAACACCATTGAGCTTGGTGTTCCAGTGCAACCCAACTCTCTTATTTCCCCTTTTGAGGCCTGAATGTTGCAATAAGAACTGTTTGAATCTGTAACCTTCTGTTCTGATCAAAGCTTTTCTCCTGCTTCTCCATATTCTCCACCGATCAAGGATGAAAAGAACCAAATGATGACCACCAATGTTTGGTTGAAACAGGTGAGTGAAAGGGGAAGGATGCATTCAAGCAAAGTTGAAGGCTGGGATAGGGTTGCCAGGCTGCAGCCTGGAACCCCTGGGGAGCATTTGGGGGTGGGGGGTGGGGACAGGTGTGCCAGCATCACACCCGTGCACAATGTGACTCACAGGGGAAAAAATGAAGGTGATGTCATGATTTCAGACAGGAATGCTCTAGAATTTGCAAAATCTCAGTGGTTAAAACACAGAGTTTTTGGTAAATCCTAGAGTGCCCCTGGTGACATCTGTTTTTTCAGGAAGTGATGTTGCGTGCCAGTGTGGTGGTGGCAGGCCCACAGAATTTGCCTTTCAATATCTGGCAAGCAACAGTGGGGATTCCTGAGAGGTTTCCCACCATTATATAAACAGAAAAGCAGACTTCTCAGCAGTAGTAGTAGTAGTAATAATAATAATAATAATAATAATAATAATAATAATAATAATAATAATAACAACAACAACAACAACAACAACAAAACTGTGGAGTGAGACACTAAGCCAATATTATAATCAATATTTTCTTAATTCAAATATATATTGGCCCCGGTCACACGGCAAAGTTGACGCGGGATAGGCACGGAAGGTGGGCGGATTATCTGTGCGCAATCACACCCCAACATCTGGGAAGTGGAGTGCACCTGTGGCTTACCGCCGACAATGCACATTTAAAAACTAGTACCTCCAAGGTACTAGTAAACGTTTGCCATGGGCTGCCTCCAGACGCCCATGGTGTGATCGCGCTGGCGCGCGGCATTCCCCTCCGATCCCTTGTTTACCCGGTGGTGCCGAGGGAAGGACCCATGCTGTGCCGCCGGCACGTCTGATCACGTAATCGCAGATCAAACTGCGCCGGGGCAATTAGCCACGCCTCCGCCCGTGATATCCGGCCCGTGTGCCCGGGCCATTGTAAAGCAAATTCAAAAGGTATGACAGTACAATGCAAACGATCACTGGCAAGAATTATACAGAGCTGTACAATAACGAAGATCCCAGGTATGCACTCCGTTTCGAATATTTTCTTCTTAAAAACTTAGCATCAACCCCCTAAAATGTTCAGTGTTGTTTACAGAAGGAGAAAACAAGAGCTGCAGTACTACACTTAACCTGCAGGCAAAACTGACTGAGCGATGTGCCTGGTGCCAGGCTTGCTGAGCAGATGTCCGGCAAATACACTGCTATGCCCTGAAGCTTTCTGTTGATTTGTTGCCATAGATCTCTTCTGTTCTATCCCCCTGACTGGCTCTCTCTTCCTCCAATTGTATGTCCCAGGTCTAAAATTGTCCTTTTAAGAGCTCAGGCAATTTAGTGTTTCTGATTGCCCCACCCCCCAAAAAACCCAGGGTCTTGTTATGTATGTATGCTTTTTAGTGTAGTGGTTAGGAGCGCGGACTCTAATCTGGGAGAACTGGGTTTGATTGCCCACACCTTCACATGCAGCTGCTGGTGTGGCCTTGGGTCAGTCACAAGTTCTTTCAGAGCTGTTCTCTCAGGAGCAGTTCTCGAAAAAGCTCTCTCAGCCCCACCTATCTCACCAACGTGTCTGTTTTGGGGAGGGGAGGGGAAAGGTGATTGTAAGCTGCTCTGAGACTCCTTCAGGTAGTGAAGGGTGGGATATAAATCCAACCTCTTTTCTTCTTGTAATTATTGTTGCATTTTAACTTTTTTATATTTAATAGCTGGGGCTGCTTGGTGAGCAAGGCTGAAAGTGCAGGGTTCTAAAAGCTTTCAATAAATCATCATCATAAAGTGAGTGGAGCGTAACCTTGAGTCAACATGCATAGGACAAGTGAGCTGCAAGGTTTCCCTTAGACTGAACACCCTCAGAAAGTCCAGGGGAACCGTCTGTATCCATGAACCATTAAGAATAGTTTCTTGACCACCAGGAGTGGAATGACTACAAACTGCAGTGGAATCCAGCCGATTTTGACAACGTCACTTCAATCCGGGTGCCATCTGAGATGATCTGGATCCCGGACATCGTACTCTATAACAAGTAAGTATATAACAAGTACGCCCTGACCTGGATACTCCAGGCTAGCCAGATCTCAGAAGCTAAGCAGGGTCAGCCCTGGCAAGTGTTTGCAAGGGAGACCTCCAAGGAATACCAGGGTCATGATGCAGAGGCAGGCAATGGGAAGCCACCTCTGAACGTCTCTTGCCTTGAAGACCCCACAGGGTCGCCCTAAGTCAGCTGTGACTTGGCAACAAAACAAAACACCCCCCCCCCAAAGTGTATAGCAGGATTGTGCCAATATATAAATTCAAAGGGAGGAATGTGACAGATAGAAATGTCTCAGGTTCACCTCCCAGCATATCCAGTTAAAGGTTCTCAGTGAATGAGTGGTGGGAAAGACCTCTTCCGGTTGAAGGCTTGGGAGAGTCCGTGCCACAGGGCGGACTACACTACGCCCCATGGGCCAATGGCTTAATTCAACACAAGGCCAAAATTTTCTGTATACCTTGTGTTAAATCCTGCTTTAATTTTTTAAAAAACAAACATTTAAATGTTTTGATGCCCTGACCTGGCTGGGCCAGGCTCGCCCAGTCTCATCAGACCTCAGGAGCTTAGGCAGGGTCAGCTCTGGTCAGTCCTCGGGTGGGAGACCCCTGAGGAAGTCCAGGGTTGCCACAAAGAGGCGGGCAGTGGCAGAAGCCACCTCTGTCCTGTCGCTTGCCTTGAAAGCCCCATTAGGGCTTGCCGGAAGTCAGGGGCAACTTGACGACACTTTTCACCCCCAGTGTTTTGATGTCCACTTCCTTGGCTAGAAAGGCAGCATCGAAACTGCTTAAATAAATATGTCCCCTCTCATACTGAAAACTGACCATGTGCTTGGGTGAACCAGGTAGCTTGCAGATTCAAGGCAGTTATTTGCTGAAAGTGTGTGTGTGTGTATGAAGGTGTGAGTATTCATCCATCCTGTATACACTTTAAGAGCATTTTGGACAAAGACATGACATGCGAGCAGTCTGATCACATGTGGACATGATATCTCCATGTTCAGAAGCAGTGTACCTCTGTGCATACAGTGCTGAGGACCCAAAACAGTGCAGGCCTGACGCCTTCATGCCTTGATCTGGTGTAGTGGTTAAGTGTGCGGACTCTAATCTGGGAGAACCGGGTTTGATTCCCCACTCCTCCACTTGCAGCTGCTGGATGACCTTGGGCAAGCCATAGTTCTGACAAGAGCTGTCCGTGAAAGGGCAGTTCCTGAAAGAGCTCTCTCAGCCCCAACTATCTCAGAAGGGTGTCTGTTGTCAGGAAGGGAAGGGAAAGGAGTTTGTAAGCCACTCTGAGACCCTGAGTGAAGGGTGGGGTATAAAGCCAATCTCCTCTTCTTCTTGATTTGGGGTAGGGTTGCCAACCTCCAGGAGGCAACTGGGAATCTCCTGTTATTACAGTTGTCCCTAGACAACCAAGATTGGTTTCCCTGGGGAGAGTGGACTCTATGGAATCAACCCCCCTGAGGTCCCTCCCATACCCAAACTCCACCCTCCCCAGACTCCACCCCTCCAAGTCTCCAGGTATTTCTCAACCCAGAGCTGGCAACCCCAGTTGTGGGCTTCCCGGAAGCATCAGTCTGTTGGCTGTTGGAAACTGGGTGCAAGGCATGATGGGCTGCTGGTCTGTTCCAGCAGGACTCTTCTTATGTTCTCGTATGTCACAGAGAAGTGGCCTTGAGCAAAGCCTGTGACCTTGCCTTTTTTTTTCTTCTGATTTGGGCATATTCTTGAGTATGAGGGCTGGTTCAAAAAGGGGAAACTAGAGAGGGGGGAAAGGGACAAGTGTGCCACCGGCAACATCCAGGAAGTTCCTCGCACAGTTGCATTCTGTACAGCAGCCCCAAGACACATTTTTGGGGAACACCTGCAAAATGCTGCCTTGAGGAAAGAGCAATGCAGAGACTCAGCAAGGGAGTGCTTAGCTGGACCGTTTTTCATGCAAGATTCCCGACCGGCTAGAGCACATGCGACAGCCCTTGCCTCCCCCCCATTTCTTGCACTTTTGCTGCCATCAAGTGGTAAAAGTAAAGGTAAAGGTTCCCTTGCTCGAAAGCCAGTCGAATCCGACTCTAGGGTTGCGGTGCTCATCTCCGTTTCAAAGCCGAAGAGCCAGCGCTGTCCGAAGACGTTTCCGTGGTCATGTGGCCGGCATGACTAAACACCAAGGCGCACGGAACGCTGTTACCTTCCCACCGAAGTGGTCCCTATTTATCTACTTGCAATTTCTTGCTTTCGAACTGCTAGGTTGGCAGGAGCTGGAACTAGAGACAGGAGCTCACCCTGTCTTGCGGCACCCGGGTCTTGAACCGCTGAACTACTGACCTTCCACAGCCTGCAGTTCAGCGTCTTAACCACTTGAGCCACCGCAGCAAGTGGTACCTATGGATAATTACACTATTTCTCCAGTTCTGGACTAAGATCTATCAATTTGAAAACAAGAACTAAATCCGCACAAAGCTTTCATTAGAACCAAACAAATTGACACAAAACTCTGTGCAAGCTTTTGGAGCTCCAAAGAAGTCCTCACCAGGCAGCTTCTTCAGAACGTGGTGTTAAGTTTGGATCTTGGGTGCATCATCCGAGGGATCAAAGCAGGCCATTTAGCTTCACTTTATTGCTGGCCCGGTGTCACCTTGCAGCACATTTTCTGGGAAGCTGAATTCCATGCATTCTTTGTACATTCACAGAAATACGGATCTATCCCAAATTACCCATATGCCAAAGGAGGAACACAGATCCCTTGCAGGGTGAAAAAAACAACAGAAAGCACCATATAGCTTCTCTATTCAGTATAGATTTGTTGGGGGGGGGATTATTAACATGCAAGAGGATGAGGGGAGGTGAATGCTGATAGCACTTTACATTGATGGGTTGCTGCTGTGGCTTGCATTGCTTTACCACACTTTGTAAAGCACAAGCACGATTCCGCCCACCACCACCCTTTTCTTGCTGTGTTCATACCTATCTATTCTACAGAGTTGTTTTCTGTTGCCCCAGAAGGTCAGACCAGAACCAATGGATTAAAATTAAATCAGAAGAGTTTTCAGCTAAACATTAGGAAGAACTTCCTGACAGAGTGGTTTCTCAGTGGAACAGGCTTCCTCGGGAGGATGGAGGGCTCTCCTTCTTTGGAGGTTTTCAAACAGAGGCTAGATGGCCATCTGACAGCAATGCTGGTTCTGTGAACTTAGGCAGATCATGAGAGGGAGGGCAGGAAGGGTTGGATCAGTGCTTAGTTCTTACACACCCAGGAAAATGCCGATCACCACTTTGGGGTCGAGAAGCAATTTTTCTCTAGGTCAGTTTGGCTAGGGATCCTGGAGGTTTTTTGTCATCTTCTGGGCATGGAATGGGGGCACTGGGGGTATGGAGGGGGAGGTATTTGTGAATTTCCTGCATTGTGTAGGAGTTGGACTAGATGACCCTGCAGGTCCCTTCCAACTCTGTGATTCTATTTAAGAGACCGTGTCATGCATCCAAGGAAGTGGATTCTAGACTCAAAAAAGCTTACGCCACCATTAATGTTCCCTCTAAGCTGTGGAGTCTTATGAGCAAAAATTCTGCTTTGTGAGCTACCGGTATGAAAGTTGTGAGTGAGCGATTTGGCTACTGCATCAATTAGTTTGCTCTGGAGCCATCCTTCCTGAGCAAAGGCAAACATGTGTGAGCCAGAGGCTAAAAAACTGTGAGCTAGCTCACACTAACTCAGCTTAGAGGGGACACTGCCCACCATAACTCTGCAGGTCTGGATTGACACAAGTCTTTGGGTCCCTTTACAGCCACGGCCTCTCCTCCGACTAACATTCTGCCTCTTCCTTTTAGTGCGGATGGGGAATTTGCGGTGACCCACATGACCAAGGCACATCTCTTCTCTAACGGCAGTGTGAAGTGGGTGCCTCCAGCCATCTACAAGAGCTCCTGCAGCATCGACGTCACCTTCTTCCCCTTTGACCAGCAGAACTGCAAAATGAAGTTTGGGTCATGGACCTACGACAAGGCCAAGATTGACCTGGAGAGCATGGAGCGCCACGTGGATCTGAAAGACTACTGGGAAAGCGGGGAGTGGGCCATTATCAATGCCGTGGGCACCTACAACACCAAGAAATATGATTGCTGTACTGAGATCTATCCCGACATCACGTATAGTTTCATTATCCGCCGGCTGCCACTGTTCTATACCATCAACCTCATCATCCCCTGCCTTCTCATTTCCTGCTTGACCGTGCTGGTTTTTTACCTGCCCTCTGACTGCGGGGAGAAGATCACCCTCTGCATCTCCGTCCTGTTATCCCTTACCGTCTTCCTCCTCCTCATCACCGAGATCATTCCGTCCACCTCGCTGGTCATCCCGTTGATAGGCGAGTATCTGCTCTTCACCATGATCTTTGTCACCCTCTCCATCGTCATCACGGTCTTTGTCCTCAACGTCCACCACCGCTCGCCCAGCACCCACAAGATGCCACGGTGGGTCCGTACCGTCTTCCTGGATTTCATCCCCCGCTGGCTTTTCATGAGACGGCCACCGGTGCTTGCCCCGGCGGTGAGGGTGGCCAGCGAGGAGGTGATTGGGCAGTACGACACGCCTCCTGCCAATCTCAGCACATCCCGGTGTTGGCTGGAGACCGATGTTGACGATAAGTGGGACGATGAAGAGGACAGCAACGAGGAGGGGATGCCTGCTGGCCGGCTGCCCCTCCAAGGCTCTTGTCACCACCATTGCCTCCATTACCGCTACACCTGTGCCCGTCACCTGGGAAGGGGGTTTGTGGAAGTGGTGCAGCGCCCGTCCACCAAAACAGAGAGTCTGCCGTCATCTGACCATGGGTTGCAGCTCTCGCCAAGTATCCTGAAGGCCCTGGAAGGGGTGCACTACATTGCCAACCACCTGCGGGCTGAGGACGCAGACTTTTCGGTGAGTCGCTGGCTTTCAGAACTGCCTCACTGGATTGGAGTCGTGGTGCATCCGGTCCAACCTTTTGTTCCCAATAGAGACCAGCCAGGTATCGCCAGAACCATTCAGTTGTAGCAGGATGGAAATGGCCTTCCTCTGTTGGTGGTCCTCAGCAACTGAGACTCCTGAGGCGTACCGTCACTGTCGACGGCAGTTCTGTCTTGGTTAAGAGCAGTCAGTAGGCCTGTCCTTCAAGGACCTGTCTAATCTGCTTTGCATGCCGAAGGCCTCAGGTTCAGCCAGCACCATCTCCCATTGGAATAGTCCGGTAGAAGGTGATATGAAAGACCTTGGCTTGAGACCCTAGTGAACCACTGCAGGTCAGAGTAGACTACTGTGATAGGCCAAATCGGATTCTGCATAAAGCAGATTCGTGTGTGTGTCCAAGAAGGGATTTAAGTGGAAGGAGATCAAGGAACAGGAGAAAGCCGTAATAGAATAGAGTCATGGAAGTTGGAAGGGACCTCCAGGGTCATCTAGTCCAACCCCCTGCACAATGCAGGAACTTCACAAATACCTCCCGCCCAACACCCCCAGTGACCCTGTTCCATGCCCAGAAGATGACCCCCAAAAAAACAAACTCCAGGATCCCTGGCCAAACTGGCCTGGAGAAACAATGCTTTCCTGCCTTCCTGCCATTGCATCCGGCCAGCTGCTCTTGAAAACAGAACACTAGACTAGGTGGTATCTCGGACTTTCCGGCAAAGCAGTTCCTACAGGCCTATGTAACTGTCTTACACAGAAACAGATTACTGGCCTAGTGCTACCTGCCGTGACCAGTAGTGGCGCTCCACATGCTTCTCCCGATCTTCCATGAGATTTTTTTCAACTGGAGGTGCTAGAGATTGAACTCAGACCCCTTTCATGCAAAGCATGAGATATGGACTGCCCCCTACGTTTAAAAAAAGGTTACATAGTAGGGAAGAGACCTTTTCAGGTGTTACACTACTTCTGATCCTCCCAATATGAAGAAGTGAAGAAGAGGAGATTGGATTTATACCCCGCCCTTCACTACCCAAAGGTGTCTCAGAGCGGCTTACAAACTCCTTTCCCTTCCCCTTCCCACAACAGACACCCTGTGAGGTAGGTGGGGCTGAGAGAGCTCTTGACAGAAACGGCTCTTTTTCAAGGACAGCTCTTATCAGAGCTACGGCTTGCCCAAGGTCATCCAGCCAGGTGCAAGTGGAGGAGTGGGGAATCAAACCCGGTTCTCCCAGATTAGAGTCCGCGCACTTAACCACTACACCAAACTGGCTCTCAATGCATGTTTGCCATTTTGTCTGAAACTGGCACTATGCATATCCTATGAAATAGCAACTGCATGTATCAGGAGGACCACAGGTAGCACATGTTCCTGATACACATGACGGGATACTCCCTGAAAAGATCTAAAGAGAGGCAGATTTCTGGATTCTTACAGCATGAGGCATGGAGCCAGCAGAGGGACTTTAGAAGACAGATGGTATGATGGCAGAGTGTAGCAAGGATATTTTGCAACTGGCCAGGGAAGAGAGACCTTTTTATCAGAGTCAGATGACAGTCTGTACCAATCCGATTTACAAAAAGGGCCTCTGCTAGTGTGCCTTTATGTGCACTTGCATGGATTCAGCACAGCTATTCAGACCTGGAGTGGCAGTTGCATAGCAAAATGCATGCAAGGTTTATTTTAGGCACTCCTGAACTCCCATCCTCTGCTGTGCCTGCATGCAGATTCGTACAGGAGAGAGCACAACAGCAGGGAATGATGCAGTACTGCAGCAGCTGTGATCCGGGTCATCTGGCAGTTTGTTCTTCTAAGGAGCAGCATGAGGAGTTTGGGGGGCAGGAGGGAAGAGACAGGGATTCTCTCCAGCCGCAGTTAACCCTGACGTCCTCTTCACAAGCCACTGGCCTTGCCTGTGTCAGACGTCTTGTCTGGCACAGTGTGGTACCTCACCTGCGTAATTCCCTTTTAACAGCATTTTATACTCTGCATTGGAGGATGGACTCTATAGCATTATACCCTGCTGAGGTCCCTCCCCTCCTCTGTCCTTGCTAGCTGAAATCTCTAAAATTTCTCACCCTGGAGCCTGCAACCTTAAATCACCCACCACCAGAGTATAGGGATTTGGCGAGGCCCAGGTTGAGTCCTGGGAGTGTTTCAGCCTAGGCAAAAGCAATGTCAAGACAACCAGGCCCAGGGGAGCAGAGAGTTTAGGGGAGGGTCTCCTGTTTCCACAGCCTTCATAATACAATGAGTGCTCATCATGTGTTCCCAGGTGAAGGAAGACTGGAAGTATGTTGCGATGGTGATAGACCGCATCTTCCTCTGGATGTTCATCATCGTCTGCTTGCTGGGGACCATTGGACTTTTCCTCCCACCATTCCTGGCCGGCATGATCTAGCATCCGGGCAGCTGAGGAGCAGTCCACTCCCCCACAGAGGGCAACACCATGAGCATCCGCAGCAGCTGCCACACAAATTCTTCTTCGCCTACCTGATGGCTCCCCACTAAGCTGTCAACATCAAGAGGATCCCAGATCAGAAGCATCTCTTACCTGAGGCTCCTCCTTACCTGGAGTTGGATCCTTTCTCAGCTAGTAGAGCCAGGCATTTTTTTTTTTTTTAAAAATTGTAACAATAACAGGGACTTGGAACTTGAATAATCTTTAAAACTTAAACTTGCCTGGCGTTACTGCTACTGTAGCTGGTGGTGCAGGGAGGGAAATTTGCAGACTGGCGAAGAGCCTCGGCTTGCTAAGAAAAACTTTTATGAGCTGCTACCGGTGATGTATGTATTTATTACATTTTTTAAAACCCTGCCCTTCTTCCAAAGAGTTCAGGCAACATGCATAATTATCCTCTACTTTATCCTCACCCTTTTGAGGTATGGTAGGCTGAGAGCGAGTGACAGGCCCAGGGTCAGCTAGTGAGCTTCCATGGCAGAGTCAGGAGGTGAACCTGGGGGTGATTTCCCACTAGCGCTGCTCCGGGCTAACTCGTCCCTTTTGCCTCGATGGTAGGTGTCAATTTCACACAAGCTGCTGCACAGCCGCATTTTGCCTCGCAGCTTGGTACGATTTCCCCCGCGTCTACTCAATCCTGTTTTTTGAGGATTGAGTAGATGCACTACTCAATCCTGTTTTTTGAGGATTGAGTAGACGCAGGGGAAATCGCACCAAGCTGCGAGGCAAAATGAGGCAGCGCAGCAGCTTGTGTGCAATTGACACCTACCATCGAGGCAAAAGGGATGAGTTAGCCCGGAGCAGCGCTAGTGGGAAATCACCCTGGGTCTCCCAGAGCTTCCAAACAATGGGTGATTTCCCACAAGCGCTGCTCCGCGCTCACTCCTCCCTTTTGCCCCGATGGTATGTGTCAATTTCACACAAGCTGCGGCCACATTTTGCCCCGCAGCTTTGTGCGATTTTCCCCGCGTCTACTCAATCCTCAAAAAACAGGATTGAGTAGACACGGGGAAAATCGCACAAAGCTGCGGGGCAAAATGCGGTCGCGCAGCAGCTTGTGTGAAATTGACACATACCATCGGGCCAAAGAGAAGAGTGAGCGTGGAGCAGCGCTTGTGGGAAATCACCCAATGACAATTCTCCCTGTGCTGCACTGGCAGTGGAGCAACCCTATGCTTCATAGCTCCAGAAACCCTAGCCACTTAGCATTAAGCCCATTCTTATTTGAATAGACTTGCCCTTCATCTGCATAGCCCCATCCTAGGTTCCATTTCCAGGTTACGGCAAAGTGTGACTGAATTTCGAGAACCAGCTTGCTTAGCAATCTATCTTCAGCACATCCACTCCTTTATCATGTGGTGCAGCAGTGAATCAACATCTGCTAATTCCAGGGTTGGAGCCACACTGGATGAGCTCTGAGGTGCATCCACAACCTACAGTCTACACTGGGAAAAGTCCCATGGGAATCCATGTGAACCACTCTGTGCTATCCAAGGAAGAGTGGGGGTGAGGGTTGTATGCTCCACATATACTGAGAGGCAAAGCCCCCCTCTTGCTTCTAAAAGAGTTGGCCAAATGCTGCCTACACCATTTTACTCTGTTCTCAGCATCCCAAGGCTGCATGGTGCTGCTTTAAAAGAAAAGAAGAAGAGCTGAGATCCATCCCAAGAATCTGAATAAGAAATGCATGTTTACAAAAGACACAGAGCTCAGGTTACAGGCCACTGAGGATTTCCAATGGCACGGAGGAATTTTGAAGAATGAAAAAGAAGTCCGCTTTGAAATGGAAAAAAGGAAAGAAAGCTTTGCTTATCTATTAGTTCTGGGCCAAATTTTCTTGAGAGGTTAGGTGCCATGAAAGTTGCCAGTGGGTGGAGGGCACAGCTCGACAGGAAAAAAAAACCCCCTCCCCCACATTCATCATGCCAGCTTCCAGCCACCCATCTCCTGATCTGCCACTGGTGTTCAGGGCTAGAGAAGAGGAAGCTGGGCCCCATTGCTAAGCCAGCCGGGCCAGCGCTCCCTCGCGTGGTGGTACACACCCAGAGACACGTCCCACTGGGAATAATGCAACGTTTAGATGAGTATCGGAACATGGATCCTTCCTCTGCATGGGATACTCCTTCCTCTGTGCGAGGGGTGGTGGACTGGTTGCCTCATCTTTGTGGCACTGCTGCCGCCAGTTCCTGGAGAACGGTTTTGCATCAAAGTGCTCAAAACAACGGTAGAAACGAGGGGCTCAAAAACATTTCTGGGACAGGCTCCATCTTTTCACTTAGCCCCCAATAAAGACCTCATGGGGGTAGTGGCAGGAAAGTAGTCACGAGTCCTCCAATGTTCCCTCAAAGCTGTGGAGTCCTGTGAGCAAAAATTCAACTTTGTGAGCTACTGGCATTAAAGTCGTGAGCGAGCAATTTGCCTACTGCATAAATTAGTTTGCTCTGGAGCCATCCTTCCTGAGTCTAAGGCAAAAATGTGTGAGCCGGAGGCTAAAAAACTGTGAGCTAGCTCACACCAACTCAGCTTAGAGGGAACACTGGTCCTGACCCCCTATGGGTTATTGTGGTTCCCCCCCCCATCTACCTAGTACATTTCTGCCCTCCCCCCCACCTCCTTCAAGGAACTCAGGGTGGGACGCACTGCTGTCTTCTCCCCATGTTTATCCCCAAGGCCACTCCAGAGATCTTGATGGCAGAGCGGGGACTTGAACCCAGACCTCCCAGATTCCAGCCCAACGTTCTAACCTCACTTTGCCCTGCTGAGGCTCCCTTCTGACAGCCTCCCAGGCAGATGTTTGTCCCTGACGGGGCCTGTCATCCTGTGGCATCGCTTCAAAAAGACGGCTGCAGAGGGAAATTGGCCAGGTTGCTGAGGGAGGCAGGGTTGAGTTGCACACTATTATCCATCCACTGTAGAACAGCATGGAGGATACATAATCCCCCCCCTCCCATTGTACTCATAAAATGTTGCATTTGTTAAAAATAATAATAAGGTCTTTTCACATCTCCTCCTCCGTCCGCAGAGAAATTACATCTGATTTGATTTCTGTGGTCATTTCCATAGCAACCGCTTTGCTTCTGTTATACGACTGGTACCATTCAACTCCTTTTCATGGTGCATCCTAGGAATTCTTTCGTCTTATGCAGTGAATCCAAGAGGCTGATGTATTTCACTGGGGGGGACAAGAAGCAGTTGCTCTGCATTCCAGTACTTAGAACACCCTGGCAACCTTCAGGAAGACGTCTCCGGCATCACCTACATTGGACTAGACTCCTACATATATGGAGCACTGATGATGTGCCAGACTGTATGTACCTCTTGGGCTTGGCTGGTCAGTGCTGAGGTGTGTACGTGCACAAGCACATCCTGCTGTGGCGTTGCTTGGCAGTGGGAGACCAGTGGCACATATTCTGTGACTGGAGAGACCAGTGCAGTCTGATCACAGCATTGGCTTGCACCACCACTGGGGAATGCAAGCCCCTCTCCGGACATGGTGCCATGGCCCAGGCAGAGCCCATCCACTCCCGCCCCAGGGAAGCCCACACACGCCCCAGGCAGATTCAGCCCACTGAATTTCAGCCCTGAAAGATGCTGGGGTGCAAACCTATCTGGAAATTAAAGCTTTCTATCTACCTAGTACATTGGAAGTGCACAATGCTTGTGAAGCTGGGTCCTCCTTCCACAGCAAAGTGAATCGACACATGCAAACACAGTTAAGAGAAAATATACAAATGGAAAGATTTGTCCTTTCCCCAATGGGTTCAAAATTAAAACAACAACAACAACATACATAAAAGGCAGTAGGGAGCCTGTCAGATCACAGAGCAATCAGGCTCCAAGAAGGGATGAAGGATGGGGGGGGGGGAAATCATTGAAAGAAAATAAATAAAGATAATACAGTCAGTATCTTTGTAGTGCTTTCAACATTCAAAACACTTTACTCACATTATCCTGTTGAAATACTTGCAATAGTCCTGAAAGGTAGGCCAGTATGATTAGTCCCATGCTGTAAATGGTGGTGGTGGTGGGGTGGGGGGAGAGGGATGCTGAGGCCGAGAGAGAGAAGCTTCCCTAAGTGAAACTCTGGCACAGTTAAGATCTGAGCGGTGCCCCTGAGTTCAGTGGAACTATCTCCCATCTTACTGTACATAACACTGCAGTCTTGGAAACGGCTCAAGAATACATGAAGCTGCTTTATAACCATCACGCCAAGTACCATCTCTTCCAACTGGCAGCAGAGTATCGGGGACCTTTCCCAAGACCCAGCACTTGTAATCTTTTTAATGGGAAACTGAATCTTGGACCTCCAACCTACAAAACATATGCTCTGCCGTGCAGCCATGGCCTTTTCCTCTCTGAAGCTGGACTTGCCAGGATCTTCTTCATGCAAATCGCAGGCTCTCAAACGAAGCTACGTTCTCTCAGAGCCACACATAGCACAGCAGTTTGATGGTAAAGCTAGAACTGGGGATCCCAGGACACTCTTTTGAGTGATATTCTCTCTCGCGGCCTAATTTACCTCATAGGATGATTCCTTCTACAGTCAAGTGAACTGACAGTGCTGTGAGGAGAAAATGGAGGTGGAAGAAGAGGAACCATGGCCTCGGCCACACGGGCAGGAAAATGCGGGGGGGGGGAGGCGTGGCTGTTTGCCCCGGAGCAAAATAACACGTGACTGCACAGTCAGGCATTGGGTTGAGGTCCCGTCGAGCTCCCGTGGTTAGGGGGGAGATGCGGATCACACGACGTGGCAAAGAAGTGGAGCGGCGCAGCAAACGGGGTCATGGGTTTTTTTAAAAACTGAAATGTGCGCATGCTCCGTTGGGTGCTTGTGCGCATCCCATGGAGACTTGGAAAAACCCCACCTTTTTGCGAAAGGACATGGGCGGGCGCCGGATGCCACCGGAAATGCGATCAGACGCCTGCCCTTGCCCCGCGGTTTCCGGAAACTAGTACCTTAGAGGTACAAGTTTTTTACCCCGCATCTTCGGCGGGAAGCCTCGGGTGGGCCACGGGAGCTCTACGCTTCCCAGATGTGGCGCTGTGATCGCGCCTGGAAAATCCGCCTATCTTCCGTCTTTCTAGCGTGGCTAATGCTCCGTGTGACCGGGGCCCATAAACAGCTAAGTATGTATACTAATAACGTGACTGTGTCATGAAGTAATTTTAATCCTCAACAAAGAAAGAGAAGATCAGCCAGAGAATTGGGTTACCTCGTTTATCTCAAGCAAAAAATAACAGCTTTGTTAAGATGAGTGTGGCAAGAGCCCAAAAAAACATACAATGTTCAGTTTAAAACCAACAGATCATATCAAACAGAAAGGTTTCTGGTCTAGTTGCCTTTTTCTAAACACACGAGATAATATTACAAAGAAGCTCTCAGGTCAGCAGCTGACCTCACTCCAGGCCTTTTCTTTAAGAAAAGAAAAGCAACCGACTTCTCAGGCACAAGAGAAAAAGCACATGGATTCTGAATTTTGGGGAGGGTGGCGGATCCTGCATTCAACACAATTGATTTTTTAAAAAGAATGAATGGCTTCAAAGCATCAAAAACCTGAATGATTTCCATGAAACTTCCGTTTCATAGCGAAGCCTGAGTTTCAAGGCTGTGAGCCCTTTTTAATTTCTAAAAAACCCTGCCAGGGAATTCAACTCATATTTTAAAAAATCTAAATCAATTTCCAGATTCAAGCTTCATTGAAGGCATGGGTGTGTGTGTGTGTGTGTGGTTTCACTAATTTACGTTCTTATTTGAAACTTACGATTTTAGTATGTTTTCTTTTCTACATTTCCTTTCAGATCTACATCATACAGAGATCCATTTATTCCCCCTACATTGGTTCATCTCAAATTAAGTCTGGGAAGCAGGAGGGAGAAAGACAGGAAGAAAGGATTAGGGAGGAAGGGGGCTTCACAAATCAGTTGTTAGTTGTTAAATAAATTGTTCTATACAATGTACAAAGAAGCAAAATAGTCTCTTCCAACAAACCAGTATCCCCAATGGGAAATTTCTCCAATCAAGAGACTCGCTTAGCAAGTCTCCTTTTCCCCGTTGGCCATTAAAACCCTCGGAACAACCAAGGAGCAACCTTGACCCACTCTTCTCTGGCTTACCCTGAGAACAGCGTGGGGCCCACGAGCCGCCCCACCCACACCTGCCTTTGATCTGCTTCGCCAGCCAGACAGATGGTACCTCTCACTGTCACGGGTACCCAAAAGGAAGCAGATCATAATACAGGAACCCACTTTCCGTGAAAGCATTAGTGGTGCAGGTTCAGAAAGCCCCACTGAATGGCCTTAAGTATCCCCCACCAGAGGATACGGGTCATTAATGCACATATCCCCCCCTTGCCCTTAGCAGCACGTTCTATGGGACGCAAGAAGACAAAAGTCTCTTCCGTGCCCTGAGCATGGCTTCTCTCAGGAGTCTCCTCCTTTGTTCTCAGAAGACGGACATGACAAAATCAAAGACACGAGAGTTTTTGTTGCACTGGGGTCAGGGGAGCCGGAGGGGTTTATCTATATATATAAATATATATGTGTGTGTTCTTGTGTGTGTGTTTTAAAGGCCAGCTCTCTCAGTCACTCAAAAGAGACCTTCACCAGGTTGGCTCGCACCTTGGCTTGGTCCACAGCGTCCAGGAGATTCTTTGCATCCACGGCCAGGGTGTGGGAGGCCGTCAACATCTGGCGCTTGCACTCCTCGCTCAGAGAGGTCATGGCATTCTGCTGGGCCAAGCGCATCTTGTTGATCAGCTCAGCAAGGTCCTTGTTGAGGAGTTTCTGAGTGCCCTCGATCTGCCAAAGGGGGAAATACAATACACATAAGCAGCAGGTGAGCTCAAAGGACACCTCAAAGCAAGTTCCCTTCCCTTTTCTAGCAGGGCACTTGGAGACAAGTCTTCTGTCTAAGTAATGTATCACTGTGATCCATGAGAGTGGTTTGGGATGATTGCCTAGGAATAAACATGTGTAGAAGATGCTATGAGGGGATTTGAAATCCATACGGATTTTTCTTCATTAATGAGTTATCAGCCACTTATCGCTAGCCCAGTCTTTTCAGATCTCAGAACCTAAGCAGGGTCAGCCCTGGTTAGTCCTTGGATGGGAGACCACTAAGGAAGACCAGGCCTGCTACACAGAGGCAGGCAATGGCGAGCCACCTCTGTTGACCTCTTACCTTGAAAACCTTGTGGAGTCCCTGTAAATTGGCTGCAATTTGACAGAACTTTTCACTGCCATAGCTAATGAATGAACATAGGAAGCTACCACACTGAGTCAGATATTGGCCCTTTTGGCTCACAGCTGTCCACTCTGGTTGGCAGTGGCTCGCCAAGCGAAACCCAGGCTCCTTTTAGTGGAAGATGCCTGGCCTGAGGGTGAGAACTTCTCCACACAAAGCGAGTCTACCACTATTGAGCTATGGCCTCTGAGGCAGGAAGTCCACACAGAATATTAATGCGCACAGGTTTTGCCATGTGTATCCTTTGACATAGCAGTCTGAATAGCCCAGACTAGCCTGAGCTCCTCAAGCTAAGCAGAGTTGGCCACAGTTAGTACCTGGATGGGAGACCACCAAGGAAGTCCTGGGTTGCTATGCAGAGGAAGGCAAGGGCAAACCACCTCTGCTCATCTCTTGCACTGAAAACACCACAAGTCAATTGTACCTTAATAGCACTTTATTGTTATCCTTTGAGAGATATCTCAGAAGGATTCCCAGCAAGCACAGGCCCTCTGAGGCGGTGGTCACACGGTCATTTGGATCGGGTTTCACCACAGTTCCCTATCGCATTTAAAAGGACTGATCAGACGGCCACATCTGTCTCCCGTATCGAAGCGGACTCACCCCCGCAATCCCCCCCGGTTTTCTAGCGCTTTCCCCGACACTGGGAAAATCGAGTACTTTCCTACTATCTGAGATAGCTTTCTCAGGCTCCCGTGGGGCAGCCTCACCCAATGGCAAGAAAGAGGACTTGCTGCTGAGCAGGGGTCGTTTTATAGAAAAAGAGCTAGGGGAACTCATTAGCATAACTCATTAGCATATGCCACACCCCCTGACATCACCGGAAGTGTGTCATAAGGCCACACCCCCTGAATGCGCTCGCCCGCTTTGGGAGAGGGGATCAAAGTGTAATACAAGCCTCCTCCGAGACTTGATCACACCAATCTCAACTCTCTCTTGGGTCTTGATGCCTGCCAGTCATTCCCCCTGCCTGGGGGAAGCCGCGTTGGACCAAAATACAGTCCAAACTGCTGTAAGGAACACCCGTCCACCCTGAGCACTTACAGGGTGCGTCAAATCGCCATTTTACCCCGACCGGAAGCAGGGGGCGGGGCTTCGTCGTGTGCCCCGCACCTCACCCGGGGGAACGGCGATCCCCCGCGATCCCCCCCGAATCGACCCCTGCTGCTGAGACCCACCTCATGGCGCGAAGAGGCGGGCAAAGCCGGAAGGATGTCATCTACGCTCCCAATGAGCTTCCGAAGAGAGAGACCAACATTCTGCCGGGGGGAGGACAAAAAGCACAAAGTCAAGGCTCCTGACAGCTGCTGGCCAGGAAGGCTTTTCTCTGCGTAGCTCCGGACATGAGGCTTTGCCACCCGGATTATCAGTCCACGCGTCCTTCCCCCCACTTCACCACATACTTGAATCCAGGATCACCTCTTCCACTTGCTTAATTATCACCAGAATACTCTTTGAGAAAGAAAAGTCTCTCCGGCCTTTCGAAAGGGTCACCAGGGAGGGGGCTTAGTGAACACCCACAGGCAAGGTGTTCCGTAACGTCAGTGCAATATCTGAAAATGCCCAGTTTCTAGCTGGGGACCATCACACTAATCGTGTAGCAAGGACAGTCAGAAGGGAAACCTGTACTGATCTGAGCCACAGGGCAGGTCTGTAACAGGAGACGCAAGTTCTTCCATCATGCGGACCCCGGGTTGTGCATGGCTCTAAGGGGAAGAACCAGCATCTCAATTTCGCTGGGAAGCACCTCAGTACATGTGCCATATGGTTAGGTATTACACACACATTGGCATTTTGTACTGGCTGAAACTTCTGAATTGTCTTCAAGGACAGCGCACGTTATGCTAATCCTTCTGAGAGATTACAGGAGCAAAGAGGCTCTGCCAAACTGGAAGCACCGTTTACAGACTGGATGTAACAGAGGAAAGCAGCCTTGGTCACAACAGCATCTTGCTTCTCTAATAACAAAGAAGGGTCCAAATGCATCACAAAGCTCTTTACATGATCAGAGATCAATAATATATACCCCCAAGAGCACTTCGGTCGGGGACCCAACATCGCTTGGCGATTCCAGGCCCCCGGGAGGTAAAGCTTGCTGTGACCAGGGCCAGATCTTTCTCAGTGGCGGCCCCTACCTGGTGGAACGAGCTCCCGGAGGAGATCAGGGCCCTGCGGGACCTTATGCAGTTCTGCAGGGCCTGCAAGACGGAGCTCTTCCGCCAGGCTTTTGCATAGGGGCCGCCGCTGCCACCACCATCAACGGTGGCAATACCATCGGGACTAGGAATCGCCCTGGAAGTTCCGCCACAAACCGCGTGGCATTGATAATGCGGGACTGGCTTTAACCATCTGCTGGACAGTGTTACCCCATTGGGGAGGATTTGTAGATGCCATCAAACCACTTAAGACCATCTGCTTACAAAAAGCACTTTATTACTGTTATTGTTGTTTGTATCTATGATTTTATTGTTTTATCTGGTTTTATATATGGGCATATGCCCCTTGTAAGCCGCCCTGAGCCCGCTTGCGGGGAGGGCGGGGTATAAATGTTTAAATAAATAAATAAATAATAGATTCTATAAATACTAGATATAATTGGCTTATGTCCATGGCAGCAGCTCCCTAACTCTAATTTGCGGCATGGCTGCTTTAAGCAGCCCGTGCTGAGTCAGAGCTGATGCTTCTGGTCCAGAGTTCTGTCTTGTGCACAGCCCAACCAAGACACTTCTGGGAAGCTCACAAGCATCCCAGGGCTGGCCCCACTGTTCATCCTCAGGATCCCATACACAGGGGTAATAAATATCGCCCCCCCAAAATGTCCCATTCCGTGAACTTTTCCCAGTTCCTCGCTGCCCCAAAGGTGGTGGCAAGTTTCCTGTTACCTTCACAACCAGGATGTATCGCTCCGGTGGATGGTTGCTGACCTCGTTCTTAAGCTGCAAAACGGCCTTCACCAGGTCCATGACATCGCTGTATACAGCATCGTCCGTTCGGTCAAAGTTGGCCGTAGGAGTTGGCTGAAGTGACATCTGAAAAGGATAGGATCATTTAGAATAGGCTTTCCCAAACTCCTTCTACCAGAGACCTTTTTTTTAGAAAATGAAAATCAGAAGCACACTAAGATCCGAAAAGGAAAGCATGTGAAAAGGTGTGCCATCTGCCCTCAGAGGAGCCCGTACTCTACGCTTCTGCATGAGCCAGGATTCTAGGCAAACCTCTTCCAAAAGGAGTCAATTCTGCTGAGTTTCTGCTAGGGTTAAAGGTAAAGGTTCCCTTGCTCGAAAGCCAGTCGAGTCCGACTCTAGGGTTGCAGTGCTCATCTCCATTTCAAAGCCAAAGAGCCAGTGCTGTCCGAAGACGTTTCCGTGGTCATGGGGCCGGCATGACTAAACACCGAGGCGCACGGAACGCTGTTACCTTCCCACCGAAGTGGTACCTATTTATCTACTTGCAATTTCTTGCTTTCGAATTGCTAGGTTGGCAGGAGCTGGAACTAGAGACGGGCGCTCACTCCGTCATGCGGCAACTCGGGTCTCAAACTGCTGAACTACTGACCTTCCACAGCCTGCAGTTCAGCGTCTTAACCACTTGAGCCACCGGAGCTCCTTCTGCTAGGGTTACCAACCTCCAAATGGGGCCTGGAGTCCTCCCAGAGTCATAACAGATCTCCACACATCAGTTCCCCTGAATTAAGTGGCAGCTTTGGAGGGCAGACTGTGACATCATATCCTCCCCGAGGTCTCTCCCCTCTTTAAGTTCCATCTTCCCTCGGCACCACCCCCAAATCTCCAGGAATTTTCTAAGCTGGAGTTAGCAACCATAGTTTCCACACGGGGAGTGAGTGAATGATCCAGACTAACCTGATACAGACAAAGAGCAGAGTTACTTGCCCTGCAAAGAGACCAAATAGAAAAAGGCGCGCATGGCCGGCCCAGGGAACCATGTTCTGAGGAACTAGTTGGCCACTGTGTGAGAGAGGATGCTGGACTAGATGGACCACTGGTCTGATCCAGCAGGACATCTCTTATGTCTTTAGAGATGAAGGAAGTGCCTTCTTCTGGGGATAAGGACTTTGGGCCCACTCAAATCCATGGCGGCACTTCTCTAGTGGTCCACTTATGTGCTAAGGCATGCGTGATCTGCAAATTTCTGGTGAACGCTGTGCCTTCCATTCTCACGGCCTCTATTCTCATGGTGGTGTATGCAGGCCATACCATGTCATCTCGTGGGGGGGGGGGCTCACAAGGTGAAATTGTTATCCATATAAAAAACTGTCTGAACACAGCTGGGATACCTGGGAGATGGGTTCTAGCCTTCTCTTGCCCTTATGTGAATGGCAGAGATACATGACTTCCTTGGTGAGAGGCAGGCCCACAGTGGCTGTGGAAACCCCATGTTCAAAACCCTTCTTAGCCCAGTGGTCCAACACATCTTGAGATAGTAGCTCAGTCAGCCCTCAATTTCCACAGTTTTCCGGGGCATTTATTGTAATATTGTCGACACCTACCTTAACCGCCACCTATGCCTGAATACTGTATCTGTATCAGGCCAGAGACCAGCACCACAATGGAAACGAAGGAACATGCTGTGGGTTGACATATAAGTACATACCTGTGGTACAAATCTGGGTGGCTTCTTGGGGGGCCCTGTGAACTCAGCTAAGCCATCAATAAAAGGAAACAAAGAACTTTTTAGTATAGTTGTACATATCAACACACACACAAATATTACTACACAGATGGCTGATTTGAAAACAAAATCTGATAACTACTTGGCTACTCAACAGTCAACAGATGGCATTTCAATATATTTACAGATTTTTTTAAAAAGCAGCGTAGTTTTTGTAGACAACTGCAGCAGAAAACAAGTTTTTAAATTTGTGAAATGTACTGGAAAGGGGATAGATAACAATGATTTAAAAACAAACAGTATCTTGAGCAGCTAAGACAACAACGGGACTGTGGCCCTAGAACTCCTGCATGCGAGATAACAGTGGGATGGATTGGCAAAAATACTCACTGTAGCCCATCTCCTTCTCAGGAAGTTTCTGAAAAAGGAAAAAGAAATTCCCTGAAAACTTAAATTTTAACATAATGCAGAAAGTGGGGTAGCAAGCAAGCTAGAGGTAAGCAGCAAAAGACACAGAAATCATGTGATCTCAGGCAGCTGTTGAGGGCAATATTTTATCGGGGATATATATATTTTTGCACCTGTAGCCGCTAATCAAAGGGACCTCTTCCACCCCGTTTTGGTGTGCTCCCACTTCTGATGCTCAGGAGCAGCAAAGGAAGTGGACAGCAGCGACCCAGACATTCAAGAGGGGAGGCAAGGAAAAGGCAAGAGCAGAAAGGCTTAAGAGTGAAAACCTCTTTCCTGGTACAATTTAAAGTGACGGTTTTGTCCAAGAAACCGCCAAAGAAAACATGCCCATTTACAAAGGTAATTATCAGTGCCCATGCCTATCAGAGACTCCACCAGTGTCAGAGGTTTGGTGGGTGGTAATTGTTAAAGGCAGCCATTGCAGTGGTCACTACATACCTTTGGAATGCCCTCCCCAAGGATGTCTGCTTGGTGCTAAAATTTAGGTACCAA